>NW_026652286.1:76381239-76401503 GCF_009828535.3 Hylobates moloch | reverse complement strand
CCAGGTGCCGTCTGTTTCCCCTTTCTTTGACTAGGAAAGGGAACTCCCTGACCCCTTGCGCTTCCCGAGTGAGGTAATGCCTCGCCTTGCTTCGGCTCGCGCACAGTGCGCTTCACCGACTGTCCTGCACCCACTGTTAGGCACTCCCTAGTGAGATGAAACCGGTACCTCAAGCAGAAATGCAGAAATCATCCGTCTTCTGTGTCGCTGGGGCTGGGAGCTGGAGACCGGAGCTGTTCCTATTCGGCCATCTTGGCTCCACCCCCCTTTTTTTTTTATTTTTAGCTAGACATAATCTGCAGATTTGAGTTGACTCTTCACAAGGCATTCTCAATTATATGAAACCTAGGAAATCATCCAATCAAACTTTGATTGAGTGAAGTCTAGCAAGATGAAGTGAGCTGACCTAATTGTCATTAAAATTATAAAGGGGTTTTAAGTATAACCTGCTAGGCCCATACTAACTCCTGCCCTTCTCATAGTGTGTGCTTTGGGGCTAAATCCAAACTTAAATCCAAAAGAACCAAAATCTGGCTCTTTTGAGTGCAAAGGAGTGTCCAGTAAAATATAAATTCATAATTTATATTTTATTTATCTCAAGAGAGTTATTTAAATTACCCAGATCACCTCAAAATGTGGCTCTTTTGAGTGCAAAGGAGTGTCCAGTACAATGTAAATCCACAATATTTCTCTGGATTTACATTTTACTGGACACTCCTTTGCACTCAAAAGAGCCACATTTTGAGGTGATCTGGGTAAATTAAATAACTCTCGAGATAAATATAAGCAAATCTGTAGCCAGCAAAACTTTCTCCTAAGATTGCTTACTTGTGGAGGCTACATTTTCTGTTCTAAAAGCAAGAAAGTAATTTCCAACAGCTGCCATTTACCTATATGGCAAGCGTTATCCTTTTAAGATTACATCTTTCTACTATTAGATAAGCCCCGAATAATCCTCCTGCCATTCCATAGTGTTCATTGTAAGTCAATGAAACAGACAAGTATGCTAGACTAGTATTCCTCAAAGTGTTAAATGGACCACCTGCATGAGAATTACCAAAGGCACTTGTTAGAATGCCCTCCTAGACTTTCTGAGCCTGAATCTCAGGGGTAGAACCTAGAGAACCACATTTTAATTAGTACCCCAGGTGGCTCTTGTGCACAGTAAACTTTGAGAATAATTGTGCAAGAGGCTGAATAAGATGCCAAGGAGAAGCCAAGGGATGCTAATGGCTTGCTGTCTTGCCCAACTTGAATATCAGCTCCATATACATAGACTTAGTCTTGTTCCTTATGGCATTTCCAAGGCCTAGAACAAGAGCTGACGTTATAATAGCAACTCAATGAAATGTCTGTTGAATACATAAGTCCTGCAAAATCTCCTTGGAAGAAAAATGTGCTATTCCAACAAATTTTCAGAAATGTCAATCTAATAACCATATAGTACCTACAGAAAATTTGATAGCTATGTTATAGAATTAAAATTAAGTGTTATTTTCATATTCTTCTAACTTCAGACAGATTATTAGAAATTATGATTTGTGCCTAAAGTAACTAATTGCCTTATCCCAGGATTTGGGTGGACTTAACCCTGATAATCGCCAACACATTTTCACCTTTTGTGCCATAAGATTAAGCTTAAGAGAGGAAAACTTACCAGAGGGACTTTTTAGTTTGAGCATCAGTGTGTCCACCATTGTTTGTATTTATAAAAGTGCCAATAGGCCAGATTGGTGCAAAAGCAACATGTAGTGAGGAGCTATTGCAGAGTGCTTCTCAGCTTTACTTGCACATTGGAATCAGCTCCTCAAATATTTGGGCCCAACTTCCAGATATTCAGATTTAATTGACAGGGTGTGGCATGGGGCATTAGGATTTTTCCAGATAATTCTAACATGCAGCCAAGAGTTGAGAATGCCTGATTCAGGAAGAGTTTCATGGCTAATAATATTATTGCTTATAGACTCTGTACCTTTTTCTTCTCTCATAAGGCAGATAGCTTGCTCTATACCATTCTATACGGATCTGATTCCCAACACTGCTGAGTATTTTTACCCTGCAATTATGCTACATCCTTATCCTTTATATAGCTGTGAACTTGAAACAAACTGTGATTTTACCTTGTAATCACAGGCAGATTATCTACTGGAGTATATTGGGAACATGAGAGATTAATAATTATTTTCTAACCTTTCCTTCTAATTAGTATTATCTGAGGAAAACATACCTGAATCCTCAGTTCCATTAGAGGAAAACAGAGCAAAGCAGATTCATCTGCAAGGGGATATAATATCCTTTAACAGACTTACTCTGACGAAGGCATGAATCATCTAACCAAAGATAATACACAATGCCTTTCTTCATAAATAAGATATACTGAAAAAAAAGTTGAAATTAAATTTAGTTAGTATATGTGCTATTGTTGGCTTTTTTCATGTAGAAAATGGGAAAACTGTTTAACTACAATTGTATTACATTGCTTTTGGAAAAATAAAAGGTTAAAAATTTTTAAAAGTTAAAATAATAAACTTTAGAGAGCTGTTCCAAGTTGCTATAATTGTAGAACTATGACTGTTGCTACATAGAATACAAATCAGTGTCATTTATGATTTATTCAGGGATAAAGAAAGCCTAGGAATTAGTTCTGGGACTGACAACAGATCTTAATTTATTCTTGACAATTCACTTTGTGGTATCCTTTTTCCCCTTGCTTTCCTGCCCCTTTGTCAGGATCTAGGTACTGTCTTTTGACAGGCACTAAAGGCCATGGGGCTCATCTGGCTCCGGGAAGCAAATCTCTGAGCTGGAAAGCTGAGGTACAACAAGCATAACTCTTTCTTTGCAGAATGAGCACAATCTATTTCCTTCTAGCCAGCAGGAGAGCAGTAGCAGATGCTGCCCTCATCTCCATTCAAGTGAGAGAAACACGCTTCCTGGAAATCTGGTTAGCTCTTTATAATCTATGCCAGTGTTATGAACTGAATGTTTATGTCCCCCCATAATTCATATAATGAAACCCTATTGCCCAATGTGATGGTATTTGGAGATGGAGCTTTTGGGACTTAATTAGGATTAGATTAGTTCATGAAGGTAGGTCCCTCAATGTATTAGTGGTTTTATAAGAAAAGTAAGAGGGCATTCCTTCTCTCTCTCTCTCCCCCCCCTTTCTTCCTCTCCGCCTCCCCCTCCCTCCCTCCCTCCCTCTGTCTCTCTCCCCCTCCACTACATGTATGCACAAAGGAAAGGTCATGGGAGGATACAGTAAGAAGGCAGCCATCTGTAAGCCAGAAAAAGAGCCCTTGCTAGGAACTAAACCCTGTCAGAACCTTGATCTTGGACTTCTCACTCCCAAGTACTTTGAACAATAAATTTATATTAAGTCTATGATATTTTGTGATAGCAGCCTGAGCTGATTAAGACATGAGTCCTTTCCAAAATTCAGATTCTCTCAGCTGAAGGCCCATATTTTTAGTTACACATTAACTAGTTCATATTTCACATTTTCCCATGTTTATCACAAGAGCAACATGTCTGAGCATACTGATTTCATTTGTAATATTCTATTTCATCACATAAGTTTTAATCTCCCAAGGAATTGAGAGAAAAAAAATTAAAGACATTGCAGAGTATTTTCCCCAAATTCATCTCTTTGCTGGGTTTTGCTTTCTACTGTGAATGCAGAGTTTGGAGCCAGAAAAATACTGTTGCTGAATTAATCATTGTAAAGCCAACTTAGATACTATGCTGTAGTAAACTTCAAATTTTTATTACCATTGACATTAATCAATTAGGTTAGTTTAATCTCCCATCATTTGAAGGAATTCTAGGACTTCTTTCTCTTGGTTGGGAAAAGGAGTAAGCTAGAATTCCTAGTAATTACTAGCCTTCCTGCAGGCCAATAATCACTTAGGTCCTTTGAACAATTGAACAATGACTAGTTTATTGAAAGATTTTATTGAAACAATTCAACTAGTTTATTGAAAGCTATCTAGATACATTAAGTCTTGGCTCTTAGCTCATATAAATACTTCTTTAAAATAGATTAACTTTAAAATAATAAAATAATCGTTTAAAAAAGAGAGCAATCCAAGCAATCAACTGGGCTCTCTGGACTTTTCAGATTAGACAAGACTGTTAGGTTTATGGGCCTCCACTCTAAAGATCTTACTTTGAAGTTTCAGACACTCATCTCTGAAGCTTACAAATAGTTTAGGGTTCAGTTACCAAAACTAGAGGGAGAGTTGTTTACTATTTGTCCATAAATGTGTCTGCATATTGGAAAATTATATTTCAGTAGAGAAAATAGATGGGTGCATATAGGCATAGGGAGCAAGTTCTCATCATTCATTGAGAATTTCTTCACAGAAAAAGTGAAGAGGCAGGCAAAGGAGAGGCTTCAGGAGAAATTTCAGGAGATTCTGAATTAATCATCAATCATACTGAGTTATAAAAGAAAGATGGAGCAATGGTCAGGAAGCAACATTAAAGACCAGAATTCATGTCTCAAATGTCACTATGTGAGCTCAGCCAAATTGCTTTGTCATTTATTTGGGAGCCTCCATTGCCTCATCTATAAAGGTGAATAATGGATAACTCTCTAATCTACTTTATGACATTGACATAAGGTTTGGCTGTGTCCCCACCCAAATCTCATTTTGAATTGTAACTCCCATAATCCCCACATGTCATGGAAGGGACCCAATGCAAAACAATTGAATCATGGGGTTGGGTTTTTCTATGCTGTTTATGTGCTAATGTATAAGTCTCACGAGATCTGATGGTTTTATAAAAGGTACTTCCCCTGCACATACTCTCTTGTCTGCTGCCATGTAAGATGTGCGTTTGCTCTTCCTTCACCTTCCACCATGATTGTGAGGCCTCCCCAGCCATGTGAAATTGTGAGTTCATTAAACCTCCTTTCCTTTATGAATTACCCAGGTATGTCATTATTAGCAGCATGGGGACAGACTAATACAGTAAATTGGTACTGGTAGAGTGGGGTGCTGCTTTAAATATACCTGAAAATGTAGAAGTAACTTTGGAACTGGGTAACAGGCAGAGGTTGGAACAGTTTGGAGGGCTCAGAAGAAGATAGAAAAATATGGGAAAGTTTGGAACTTCCTAGAGACTTGGAGGGCTCAGAAGACAGAAAGATGTGAAAAAGTTTGGAACTTTTTAGAGACTTGTTGCATGGCTTTGACCAAAATGCTGACAGTAATATGGACAATGAGGTGCTGAGGTGGTCTCAGAGGGAGATGAGGAACTTGTTGGGAAATGGAGCAAAGGTGACTCTTGTTATAATTTAGAAAAGAGACTGGTGGCATTTTGCACCTGCCTTAGAGATTTATGAAACTTTGAACTTGAGAGAGATGATTTAAGTTATCTAGCAGAAATTTCTAAGCGGCAAAACATTCAACAGGAAGCAGAGCATAAAAGTTTGGAAAATTTGCAGCCTGATGATGCAACAGAAAAGAAAAACCCATTTTCTGGGGAGAAATTCAAGCCTGCTGCAGAAATTTGCATAAGTAACAAAGAGCTGAATGTTAATCACCAAGATAATGGAGAAAATGTCTCCAGGGTGTGTCAGAGACCTTTGCTGCAGGACTCCCATCACAGGTACAGAGGCATAGGAGGAGAAAATGGTTTTCTGGGTCAGATCCAGGGCCTCCCCGCTGTGCGCAGCCTAGGAACTTGGTGCCCTGCATCCTAGCTGCTCCAGCCATGGCTAAAATGAGTCAAGGTACAACTCAGGCCATGGCTTCAGAGGGTGGAAGCCCCAAGCTTTAGCAGCTTCCATGTGGTGTGGAGCCTGCAGGTGCAGTGCACAGAAGTCAAGAATTGAGGTTTGGGAGCCCTCACCTAGGTTTCAAAGGATGTATGGAAATGCCTGGATATCCAGGCAGAAGTTTGCTGCAAGGTCAGGGCCCCCATAGAGAACCTCTGCCAGGGCAGTGCAGAAGGAAAATGCGGGGTTGGAGCCCCCACACAGAGTCCCCACTAGGGCACTGCCTAGTGGAGGTATGAGAAGAGGGCTACCATCCTCCAGACCCCAGAATGGTAGATCCACCAAGAGCTTGCACCCATGTGCCTTGGAAAGCCACAGACACTCAATGCCAGCCTATGAAAGCAGCTGGGAGGGGGGCTATACCCCACAAAGCCACAGGGAAGAGTGGCCTAAGGCTGTGGGAGCCCATCTCTTACATCAGAGTGACCTGAATGTGAGACATGGAGTCAAAGGAGATCATTTTGGAGCTTTAAGATTTGACTGCTCTGCTGGATTTTGAGCTTACATGGGGCCTGTAGCCCCTTTGTTTTGGCCAATGTCTCCAGTGTGGAATGGGTGTATTTACCCAATGCATGTACCCTCATTATATCTAGAAAGTAACTAACTTGCTTTTGATGTTGCAGGTTCATAGGCAGGAAGGACTTGCTTTGTCTCAGATGAAACTTTGGAGTTAAACTCTTAAGTTATGCTGAAATGAGTTAAGACTTTGGGGGACTGTTGGAAAAGCATGATTGTGTTTTGAGTTGTGAGGACATGAGATTTGAGAGGGACTGTGGCAAAATGATATGGTTTGGCTGTGTCCCCACCCAAATCTCATCTTAAATTGTAGCTCTCATAGTATCACATGTCCTGGGAGGGACCCAGTGGGAAGTAATTGAATCATAGGGGTGGGTTTTCCCATTCTGTTCTCATAATAGTGAATACGTCTCACAAGATCTGATAGTTTTACAAAGGGCAGTTCTGCACATACTCTCTTGCCTGCCACCATGGAAGACATGCCTTTGCTCCTCTTTCACCTTCCACCATGATTGTGAGGCCTCCCCAGCCACATGCAACTGTGAGACCATTAAAACTCCTTTCCTTTGTTAATTATCCAGCCTCAGGTATGTCTCTATTAGCAGCAGTATGAAAATAGACTAATACAGATGTTAAAGATAACAAGTATGAAAGCCCTTTAAAAGCTTTCTTTTTTAAATTTCATTTTTTAAACTTTTATTTTAGGCTTAAAAGTGTATGCACAGGTTTGTTAAATAGGCAAACTGCATGTCACAGGGAATTGGTGCACACATTATTTCATCGCCCCAGTAATAAGCATAGTACATGATAGGTAGCTTTTCTATCCTCACCTTCCTCTCATTCTTCACCCTTAAGTAGGCCCCAGTGTCTGTTGTTCCCTTCTTTGTGTCCATGTGTACTCAATGTTTACCTGCTACTAAATCACATTTTCTTTCTTTTTTTTTTTTTTTTGAGACGGAGTCTCGCTCTGTCGCCCAGGCAGGAGTGCAGTGGCGCAATCTCGGCTCACTGCAAGCTCCGCCTCCTGAGTTCATGCCATTCTCCTGCCTCAGCCTCTCTGAGTAGCTGGGACTACAGGCGCCCGCCACCATGCCCGGCTAATTTTTTGTATTTTTAGTAGAGACGGGTTTCACCGTGGTCTCGATCTCCTGACCTCGTGATCCGCCCACCTCGGCCTCCCAAAGTGCTGAGATTACAAGCGTGAGCCACCGCACCCGGCCAATCACATTTTCTTTATCCAGTCTACCGTTGATGGACATTTGGGCTGATTCCATTCCCTACTATTGTGAATACTGCTGTGATACGCATATGCATGCATGTGTCTTTATGGCAGAACAACCTTTATATTTATTTGGGTATACACCCAATAATGGGATTGCTGGGTCAAATGGTAGCTCTGTTTTAAGTGATAATCCCCACGTGTCAAGGGCAGGACCAGGTGGAGACAACTGAATCATGGGGTCAGTTTCCCCCATGTTGTTCTCATGGTATTGAGTAAGTTTTCATGGGATCTGGGTTTTATATCATGGGTTTTATAAGGGGCTTTCCCTTTCACTTGGCTCTCATTCTCTCTCTTGCCACCATATGAAGAGGTGCCTTCTGCTATGATTGTAAGTATCCTGAGGCCTCCCCAGCCATGTGAAACTGTGAGTCAATTAAACCTCATTTTTTAATAAATTATTCAGTCTCAGGTATTTCTTCACAGCAGCACGAGAATCAACGAATACTTCTGGTCCCAGTAAATTGGTACCAGAAGTAGGGTTCTGCTGTAAAGATACCTGAAAATGTGGAAGCAACTTTGTAACTGGATAACAGGCAGAGTTTGGAATAGTTTGGAGGGCTCAGAAGACAGGAAGGTGTGGGAAGCTTTGGAACTTCCCAGAGACTTGTTGAATAGCTTTGATCAAAATGCTGATAGTAATATGGACAATGAAGTCCCGGCTGAGGTGAATTCAGATGGAGATGGGAAACTTGTTGGGAACTGGAGTAAAGGTGACTCTTGCTATGCTTTAGCAAAGAGACTGGCAGCTTTTTGCCCCTACCCTAGAGATCTGTGGAACTTTGAACTTGAGAGAGATGCTTTAGGATATCTGGTGGAAGAAATTTCTAAGCAGCAAAGCATTCAATATGTGACAGAGCATAAAAGTTTGGAAAATTTGCAGCCTGATGATGAAGTAGAAAATAAAAACCCATTTTCTGTGGAGAAATTCAAGCCTGCTGCAGAAATTTGCATAAGTAATAAGGAACTGAATGTTAATCACTAACACAATGGGGAAAATATCTCCAGAGCATATCACAGACCTTCACAGCAGTCCCTCCCATCACAGGCCCAGAGGCCTAGAAGGAAAAAATGGTTTAGTGGGCCAGGTCCAGGGCCCCTCTGCTCTATGCAGCCTCAGGATATGGTGTCCTGCATTCCAGCTGCTTTAGCTCCAGCCATGGCTAAAAGGGGTCAGGGTACAGCTTATGCCATTACTTCAGAGGGTGCAAGCCCCAAGCCTTGGCAGATTCCACATGGTGTTGAGCCTGTGAGTGCACAGAAGTCAAGAATTCTGGCTTAGGAACCTCTGCCTAGATTTCAGAGGATGTATGGAAACACCTGTATATCCAGGCAGAAGTTTGCTGCAGGGGCAGGGCTCTCATGGAGAACTTCTGCCAGGGCAGTGCAGAAGGGAAATGTGGGATTGGAGCCCCCACACAGAGTCCCCATTAGGGCACTACCTAGTGGAGCTGTGAGAAGAGGGCCACTGTCCTCCAGACCCCAAAATGGTAGATCCATTGACAGCTTGCACCATGCACCTGGAAAAGCCACAGACACTCAATGCCAGCCCACTAAAGTACCCATGATGGGGGTCTGTACCCTGCAAAGCCACAGGGCTGGAGTGGCCCAAGGCCATAGGAGCCCACCTCTTGCATCAGTGTAACCTGGACATAAGACATGGAGTCAGAGGAGATCATTTTGGAACTTTAAGGTTTAATGACTGCCCTATTGAATTTTGAACTTGCATGGAACCTGTGGCCCCTTTGTTTTAGCTATTTTTCTCCCATTTGGAACAGGTGTATTTATCCAATGCCTGTACCCCGTTGTATCTAGGAAGTGACTAACTTGTTTTTGATTTTACAGGTTCATAGGCAGAAGGTCCTTGCCTTGTATCAGATAAGATTTTGGACTTTGACTTTTGGGTTAATGCTGGAATGAGTTAAGGCTTAGGGGGATTGTTGAAAGGCTATGATTGTGTTTTGAATTGTGAGGACATGAGATTTGTGAGTGGCCAGGGGCAGAATGATATGGTTTGGCTCTGTGTCCCCACCCAAATCTCACCATGAATTGTAATAATCATCACATATCAAGGGCAGGACCAGATGGAGATAATTGAATCATGGCGACAGTTTCCCCCATGTTGTGATAGTGAGTGAGCTCTCACAAGATCCAATGGTTTTATAAGGGGTTTCCCCCTTCACTCAGTACTCATTCTCTCTCCTGCCATCCTGTGAAGAGGTGCCTTCTGCCTTGATTGTAAATTTCCTGAGGCCTCTCCAGCCATGCAGAACTGTGAGTCAATTAAACCTATTTTTCTTTTATAAATTACCCAGTCTTAGGTCTTTCATCATAGTAGCATGAGAATGGACTAATACAACATGTGTATGTTAAATCATCCCTGCATCCCTCATATGAAACCCACTTGATCATGGTGTGTTATCTTTTTGATATGCTGTTGGATTTGATTAGTTAGTATTTTGTTAAGGATTTTGGCATCTGTATTCATCAGGGATATTGGTCTGTAATTTCCTTTTTATGTTATGTCCTTTCCTGGTTTTGGTATTAGAGTGATACTGGCTTCATTGAATGATTTAGGGAGGATTCCCTCTTTCTCTCTGTTGTGGAATAGTGTCAATAGGATTGATACCAATTCTTCTTTGATTATCTGATAGAATTCAGCTATGAATCCATCTAGTGCTGGACTTTTTTTGTTGGTAACTTTTTAATTACTATTTCAATCTCACCACTTGGTCTGTTCAGAGTTTCTATTTCCTCCTGGTTTAAACTAGGAAGACTGTATATTTCCAGGGGTTTATCCATCTCCTCTAGGTTTTCTAGTTTATGTGCATAAAGGTATTCATAGTAGCCTCAAATGATCTTTTGTATTTCTGTGGCATAGGTTGTAATATCTCCTGTTTCATATCTAATTGAGCCTGTTTGGATCTTTCTCTTCTTTTGTTGGTTAATCTCACTAATGGGCTTATCAATTTTGTTCATCTTTTCAAAGAACCAGCTTTTTTCATTTATCTTTTGTATTGTTTTTTTTTGTGTTTTATTTGTTTGTATCAGTTTAGTTTAGTTATTCTCTGATCTTTGTTATTTCTTTTCTTCTGCTGGGTTTTGGACTGGTTTGTTCTTGTTTCTCTAGTTCCTTGAGGTGTGACCATAGATTGTCTATTTTTGCTCCTTCAGATTTTTTGATGTAGACATTTAAGGCTTTGAACTTTTCTCTTAGCAGCGCCTTTGCTGTATTCCAGAGACTTTGATAGGTTTTGATAGGATTTTTAGAGAGACTGATGGGATTCAGGAGGATATTTATTATTTAGGGGTAATGGTCTAGTTGGATTAATATTTAAAGGACTGAGCTTTGAACAAAGAGTTAAGTTATTTTTTAAGTATTTCATTAGGCAGAGGGAGATTTGTGCAGGGGAAACTATATTATAGAAGTGAGAAACAAAGACAGTTATTTAATTAATTGAGACGTATTATTTTTTATTTTTTAAGGAAAAACATGTTTTACAACTTGAGTTTTTTTTTTAGTGACTTTGTAGTTGTACAGTTAGAGAAACAGGGTTTTTATAATGTTTGGGAAAGGAGGAGAGATAAGTGTCACTATTACTGTTCAGTTCAAAGAATTTATTTTATTTTATTTTATTTATTTTATTTTATTTTATTTTACTTTATTTTATTTTATTTTATTTTTTTGAGATAGAACCTTGCTCTGTCAACCAGACTGGAGTGCAGTGGCACGGTCTCAGCTCACTCTAACCTCCACATCCCAGGTTTAAGCGATTTTCCTGCCTCAGCCTCCCAAGCAGCTGTGTGCTACCACACCTAGCTAATTTTTGTATTTTTAGTAGAGACAGGGTTTCACCATATTGGCCAGGCTGGTCTTGAACTCCTGGGCTCAAGGGGTCCACCCACCTCGGCCTCCCAAAGTGTTGGGATTACAGGCGTGAGTCACTGCACCCAGTCTCAAAGAATTTTTTAATTTTTATCTTGATTTCATTGTTGACCCAACAATCATTCAGGAGCAGGTTATTTAATTTTCATGTATTTGCACAGTTTTGAGTGTCCTTTTAAAGTTAATTTTCAATTTTATTCCACTGTGGTCTGAGAGAGTACTTGATATAATTCCAATTTTCTTAAACTTATTGAGACTTGTTTTGTGAGCTATCATATGGTCTATCTTCTAAAATGTTTCAAGTGCTGATGAATAGAATGTATATTCAGCTGTTGTTGGGTAGAACATTCTGTAAATATCTGTTAAGTCCATCTGTTCTAGGGTGTAGTTTAAATCCATTGTTTCTTTGTTGGCTTTCTTTCTTGATGACCTGTCTAGTGCTGTCAGCAGAGCATTGAAGTCCTTCACTATTATTATGTTGCTGTCTATCTCATTTCTTGGGTGTAGTAGTAATTGTTTTATAAATTTGGGAGCTCTAGTGGTAGGTGCATATGTATTTTGGATTGTGATATTTTCCTGTTGGACTGATCCTTTTATTATTATATAATGTCCCTCTTTGTCTTTTTTAACTGCTGTCGCTTTAAAGTTTGTTTTGTCTGATATAAGAATAGCTAGTGCTGCTCATTTTGGGTGTTCATTTGCATGGAATATTTTTTTCCTTCACAACAGCTCTGTGCAGTTGGTCCTATTATTATTCCTGTTTATAGATAAGGAAACTGATACTCAAAAAGGTTTAGTAAGTAGTGCTGGGTCCCAAGGCGAGGACATAGGGAAACCGTGGCTGGAACACAGGTCTCTGGAAACTCCTAATCATAGTTTGCTCTGTGTCCCCTTCAGTGGGAAAAGTCACTTCATCTCCTAATCTTAAATGATCTTCCAAGCAAGAGGAGAGGAGGGAATATAAGTTTTATTTGTCCCATCCTTTTCAGAAGGTATATAAGTCCTTTCTGTGTGTGTCTTCCAAAGACATGGTACCAGGACCTAGGGGAGCTGAGATTTAGAGCCTTGGGGTGCAAACTGAATTGTCGGGTCCCAGCTAGGAGTACCTGCCTGGAACTTGTAAGAATCTCACAACAGTGCCGCATCCCTCAGCTTTATCCAAGCAACAGGAGGTGGAGGTGGTGGCAGCGGCAGCAGCAGCAGTGGCAACAAATCTGTCCCCAGTTCACCACAGTACTGTTTTGCTATGAGTTTACCTTAAGTTTATGTGTGTCATAATGTGTTAGACGAATTTCTTGAAGACAGCATATACTTGGTTGGTGAATTATTATCCATTCTGCCATGGTATCTTTTAAGTGGCACATTTAGGCCATTTACATTCAATGTTAGTATTGAGATGTGAGGTACTATTGTATTCATTGTGGTAGTTGTTGCCTGAATACCTTGATTTATTATTATTATTTATTGTGTTTTTGTTTTCTAGGTTTTGTGAGATTTATGTTCTATTGTGGTGTGTTTCAAGGAATAGTTTCGAGATTTACAGCTCCTTTCAGCAGTTCTTGCAGTGCTGGCTTGGTAGTGGTGAATTCTCTCAGCAATTGTGTGTCTGAAAAAAGACTGTATCTTTCCTTCATATCTGAAACTTAGTTTCACTGGATACAAAATTCTTTGCTGATCATTGTTTTGTTTAAGGAGGCCAAAGATAGAGCCCCAATCCCTTCTAGCTTGTAGGGTTTCTGCTGAGAAACCTGCACTTAATATGATTGGTTTTCCTTAGGTTTTCCTTTATAGGTTACCTGGTGCTTTTGCCTCACAGCTCTTAAGATTCTTTCCTTTGTCTTGACTTTAGATAACCTGATGACTATGTGCCTAGCAATGATCTTTTTGTGATAAATTTCCTAGGTGTTCTTTGAACTTCTTGTATTTGGATGTCTAGATCTCTAGCAAGGCTGGGAAGTTTTCCTCAATTATTCCCTTAAATATGTTTTCCAAACTTTTCGATTTCTCTTCTTCCTCAGGAACACCAATTATTCCTAGGTTTCACTGTTTAACATAATCCCAAACTTCTTGGAGACTTTGACCATATTTAAAAATTCTGTTTATTTTAAACTCTTTGTTGGATTGGGTTACTTTGAAAATCTTCTCTTTGAGCTCTGAAGTTTTTTTTTTTTTTTTCTGCTTGTTCGATTTCATTTCTAAGACTTTCCAGTGCACTTCACGTTTCTCTAAGTGTGTCCTTGATTTCCAGGAGTAGCATTTTATGTATGCTATCTATTTCATTGAAGATTTTTCCCTTCATATCTTGTATCATTCTTTTTTTTATTTCATTAATTTGGACTTCATTTTTCTCTGGTGCCTCCTTGATTAGCTTAAAAATTGACCTTCTGAATTCTTTTTCTGGCAATTCAGAGATTTATTCTTGGTTTGGATCCATTGCTGGTGAGCTAGTGTGATCTTTTGGGGGTTTGTCATATTACCAGAATTATTTTTCTGGTTCCTTCTCCTTTCAGTAGACTATATCAGAGGGAAGACCTGGGACTCGAGGTCTGTTGTTCAGATTCTTTTGCCCCACAGGAGTCTCCCTTAATGTAGCATGACATAATGGTAAAGAGTTCAATTCAACAAGAAGACCTATGAAGCCTGAATATGTATGTACCCAACACAGGAGCACCAAGATTCATAAAACAGGTTATTAGAGACCTACAAAGTGACTTAAATAACCACACAATAACAGTGGAAGACATCAACACCCCACTGAAAGTATTAGGCAGACCATCAAGGCAGAAAATTAACAAAGATATTTTGGACCTGAATTCCACAATTAACTAAATGGACCTAGTAGATATCTACAGCAAGCTCTACCCCAGGATAACAGAACATATATTTCTGTCATCTGCACATGGCATATGCTCTAAAGTGACCATGAAGTTGGCTGTAAAACAATCCTCAGCACATTCAGAAAACCTAAATCATACCAACCACATTCTTAGACCACAGCACAATAAAAATAGAAATCAATACTGAGAAAATCTCTCAAAACCATAGAATTATATGGAAATTAAACAACCTGCTTGTGAATAACTTTGAGTAAACAAGGAAATTATGGCAGAAATCAAGAAATTCTTCAAAAGTAAAGAAAACAAAGGTACAACATACTAGAATCTCTGAGACACAGCTAAAGCAGTGTTAAGAGGGAAGTTTATAGCACTGAACACCCGAAACAAAAAGTTAGAAAGATATCAAATTAACAACTTAGCATTACACCTAAAGGAACTAAACGAACAAACAACAACAAAAACAAAAAAGAGCAAACCAAACCCAAAGCTAATACAAGACAAAAAATAACCAAAATCAGAGGAGTACAGAATGAAATTGAGATCTGAAAAACCATATAAAAGATCAACAGATCCAGGAATTTTTTTTGATAGAATAAATAAGATTGATAGACTCCTTCCTGGACTAATAAAGAAAAAATGAAAAGATCCAAGTAAATACAATCAGAAATAATAAAGGAGACATTAAAACCAAACTTACATAAATACAAAAGCCCTTTGGGGACTATTTTTAACCCCTCTATACACACAAAGTGCAAAACCTAGAACAAATGGATATATTCCTGGAAACATACAGCTTCCCAATATTGAACCAGGAAAACATTGAAATCCTGAGTAGACCAATAATGAGTTCTGAAATGGAATCAGTAATAAAAACCCTACCAACGAGAAATAGCCCAGGACCAGATGTCTGATAGGATTCAGTTGTGAATCTGTCTGTTTTCTGTTTGCTTGGTAGATTTTTCTCCATCTCTTTACTTTGGGCCTACAAGTGTCATTGCATGTGAGATGAGTCTCTTGAAGTTGGGCCTTGCTTCTTTATTCAACTTGCCACTCTGAGCCTCCTAACAGGGGGATTTAGCCCATTTACCTTCAAGGTTAATATTAATATGTGTGGACTGGACCCTGTCATCATCTTGTTAGGTGGTGGTTATGCAGACTTGATTGTATAGTTCCTTCACATTGTCAGTGGTCTATGTACTTTAGCGTGTTTTTCTGGTGGCCAGTAACCATCTTCCTTTTCCATATATATCTCTCCCTTAAGGACTTCTTGTAAGGCAGGTGTGGTGGTAATAAATTCTTTTAGCATTTGCTCTTTGGAAAAGGATCATATTTCTCTTCTATTTATAAAGCTTAGCTTGGCTGGATATGAAATTCTTGGCTGAAACTTTTTTTCTTTATGAATAGTAAATATAGGCCCACAATCTCTTCTGGCTTGTAGGGTTTCTTCTAAAAGATCTGCTGTTAGCCTGCTTGGGTTCCCTTTGTAGGTGACCTGCCCCTTCTCTCTAATTGCCTTTAACATTTTTTCTTTCATTTTGTTCTTAGAGAATTTGATGACTGTGTCTTGGCGAAGTTCATTTTAGATAGTATCTCACAGGGGTTACTGCATTTCCTCAAATTGAATCTCGACCTCTCTAGCAAGGTTGGGGAATTTTTCATAGACAATATCCTGGAATATGTTTTTCAAGTTGCTTGCTCTCTCTCCTTCTCTTTCAAGAATTCCAGTAAGTCATCAATTCGGTCTACACAATTCCATATTCCTCAGAGGTTTTGTTCTTTCCTTTCTGTTCTTTTTTCTTTATTGTCTGACTGAGTTATTTCACAGAACGAATCTTCAAGCTCTGAGATTCTTTCCTCAGCTGCTCTATTCTGCTGTTAATGCTTGTGATTGTATCATGAAATACTTGAAGTGAGTTTTCCAGCTCTGTCAAATCTGATTCTTTTTTAAAATAACCTTTTCAAATTTCAGTTCCTGTATTATTTTATTGTATTCCTTAGTATCCTTCGATTGGGTTTTGACTTTCTCCTGAATCTCAGTGATCTTCATTAATCCATATTTTGAACTCTATTTCTGACATTTTAGCCATTTCAGGCTGGTTAAGAACCATTGCTGGGGAAATAGTGCGGTCATTTGAAGGTAAGAAGCCTTTTTAAGTTGCCAGAGTTCTTTCTGTTTCTTTCTCATCTAGGTGTGCTGATGTTCCTTCAATCTTTAAAGTTGCTGTCCTTTGGATTTTTTTCTTTTTGCTTTTATCTTCTTTGATGCCCTTGGGGATTTTATTGTGGAATAAGGTTGACAGGCTTTGTTTCTGTAAGATTTAAGGGGGGAAGGCTCAACTCAGCACTCCTGGGCCGTGTGTCCTTACTCTGGGCTTCATTTTCTGGCCCCTCAAGATTAGGAACCTGTTGTACTTGAGGGACTGAGGTGTTCTTGGCCCACTGGCCACAATACTCTGATATGGGGGAGGCAGTCAAACCACTTACCCAGGGCAGTGGCAGCAGGATCTGTGCTCACTTGCATGTATGACTAGCCACAGCATCCCCACAGGGTGCATGCACATGAGCTGGGAGGGGTCACCAGCAGGAGTGGGGTGGTGGCATCCCTGTACCCACTAAACAGGTGGCAATAGCCTAAAACTTGCAATCACTATATGAAGCACCTTGAGTAGTATAATTCTATAAAATATTTCATTGCCTTAAAATAATATGTTTAATATTAGAAAATTTGAAAATTACTAGAGTAAAAAGAAATTAAATTAACTTGTATGCTCATCATCTAGAGATAAGCACTTAATTTCCTCTACAACTTTTTTTCTGTGCATGTTAAAATCATGGTGAAATCATACACTTCAAAATTTTGCATTCTTCTTTTGATATTTAACATTATATAATAAAATGTTTCCTGTCATGAAATGATGCTTTTAATTTTGTGTATAATGGTCCATCATATGACTACATTGTAATTCATTTATCCACATTTACCTTGCTGATTTTCTTGGTTGTTTCCAGTTTATTTATGTATAAATTACACAATGTGATCACCCTTGATATCCTTTCTGTGCATCTCTTATTATTTCCTAGGAATACTTTTTTATGAAAATGCTATTCTAAAAAGCATAAAATACCTTACAGTTCTTGATATAGTCTCTAATAACATTCTTGAAAAAGCAAAATAGGCAGAATGTGGAATGTGTATTTAGATTCAAATTTGAGACCTACTACTTACTGAATGTGTGATTTAAGATAATTAACAGCTGCTCTAAGCTAAGCACATAAAGCAACGTACTAGAAACTCAACAAATATTTGCTCTCTTTTGTCTCCGCCCAATTGTTACTTTGACTAGAGATTTACCTCAAAGCATTTTTGACAGCCCCAAATACAACTTATCCCATTCCTTACTGGCTGCTAGGATGTGATATTCGGTGTGGACACTTCAGGCTGAATCTCATGAGGGGGCCTGCATCTTGTTGGAACTACTGAGTGTTCGGAGCACTTTCTCAGCAAGGTGGAGTCAGCCCTGAGGTTTTGTCATTTCACCCTGTGGCGACTGGATCTTGAGAAATAACTCACCATAGTCCAAAAAGCTTACTTAGAAGCCAACATGTCAATTTATTCATTTATATGAGAAACATAATTATACTAAGGAAACCGAAAGGAACATTTTTGTCAGCTAGTCATTATAGTCTCTTTGCAACAGAAATTCTATCTGAGAGACTAAATTTACATCAGCAGCTCACTTTCTGGGACAAGAGTGGATTTGCCACTTTGGTTTATGGTTGTGTGTTTTTCTCTCCCCTGCTAGCCTGCAGACACTTTGAAACATAGGACATCTATTTCTATATCTGCATTGACTAGCACAGTGCCTAACATATAGATAGTCAGTGCTGACATTTTTTCTAACTATGTTGCTGTCTTAATTTGTTCATGCTGCTATAACAAAATACCAAGACTGGGTCATTTAAAAGGTACAGAAATGTATTGTCTCACAGTTCTGGAGGCAAGGAAGTTCAAGATAAATGTGCTTGCAGGTTAGGTGTCTGGTGAGGGCGTCTCTCTGTTTTCAAGATGGCCCCCCTTAGTGTGCTCCCCCATGGCAGAAGGGATGAACAGCTCCCTTACACCTTTCTTTAAAAACACTAATCCCATTCAGGATGGCTCTGCCCTCATGATTAATCACCTCCTAAAGTCCCCACCTCTTAATACTATCACATTGACGATTAAGCTTCAACATAAGAATTTTGAAGAGACACATATATTCAAAGCATGGCAGTTGCCTGAAAGGCAGAAAAACAGGACAAAAGAAATAAGGAAAATTCAAGGGGTAGAATAACAGATTTCAACTACTCAGAAGTGGAGTTGATTCAAGTTGATCAAGACTTGATTCAAACCAAAGGCCATTTAGAATCCCTAGCTACTCAGTTTTCTCCATCATTCACTCATTTAATTTTTCAGTTTCACCCTGGGGAAAACAGTTATTCATGTTAGGGTAAATCAATGTGCACACATATTTGCTGCTGCTGGTTTCAGAAGTTTGTACTGAAAAAAAGAACAAGAAACAACATACACCCATCTGAATGAAAAGTTGTTGGATTTGAAATTTCCTAGATGAGTACTGGGAAGATTAGATTTAAAAAGAATCCACCCACTCTCCTTTAAGCAATTTTGTGCAATTGTACAATAGATGGAAATATGCATTTATGATTCATAGTCTTTGAAATGTAGATATAAATCAGGGCAGGCTGAGAGTCCTGAGTTAAGTGGAATGAAATTCTCAGAAACAAAGTTTCAAAGAAACAAATGAGAATTGCATTCTTTGAGGGCTTTTTTTTTTCCACATTACAGTACTGATCTTTGTAGGGCTGAACTAGGAAAAACAGTGCATATTCATAGATAATACAAGACCCTTCCACAGAATGAAGCCCTGTGTGGAATGTATGAGACCGAAAGTGATATAGACATACCCAAGTCATGGTTCATTCTAAGTCACAACTGCTGCTTCTCTATTACTTTAAGTCCATCTCTATCTATTCAACCAACCAGTGGCTAAAAATAATTTTGAAAATTAAGTGGACATGAAGGTTAAATCAAATGAATTAACTCAATAGTAAATTTATAGGAGGGTGCATATTGCATAGGTGTAGACAATGAAATTTGGGAGAAAAGGACTGTTTATTGAGCAGCCTCTAGGTACAAGTATAGTGATGGAGGCCTCACACAGTTGGCCTCACTTAGCCTTTATGTCACCCCATTTAAAATAGAGATTATTGTATTCATTTTACAAATAAAAAGTTGTATCTCAGAATAATTGGTAACTGATGGATATGGCATTCTATCCTAAGTTCTGCCTGATTCCACAGCCTAGAATCAGATAGACAGAGATTTAGGTAGGAACTTATAAGAACTCTATAAACTTCTAGCAACATCTACATATAACTGTGTGTCTTTGGTGAATTAACTATTTTTTTGAGTTCTTGTTTCTTCATGAATGAAACAAAAGAAGCAGGCTGATTTCTAAGATTTCTGCTACTCTGACTATATGATGAGTGCGTGTATGTGTCTGTATCCATATGTGTGTCTGCGTCTATATTTATGCGTGTATGTGTACTTATTTACAATACATATTCCTACATAAATGAAACAAGTGTAAAACAGAAAAGTGTCTGGGCCGGGCGCGGTGGCTCATGCCTGTAATCCCAGCACTTTGGGAGGCCGAGGCCAGCGGATCACGAGGTCTGGAGATTGAGACCATCCTGGCTAACCTGGTAAAACCCTGTCTCTACTAAAAATACAAAAAATTAGCCTGGCGTGGTGGCGGGCACCTGTAGTCCCAGCTACTTGGGAGGCTGAGGCAGGAGAATGGCGTGAAGCCGGGAGGCAGAGCTTGCAGTGAGCCGAGATCACACCACTGCACTCCAGCCTGGGTGACAGAGTGAGACTCCGTCTCAAAAAAAAAAAAAAAA
>NW_026652286.1:76087448-76381162 GCF_009828535.3 Hylobates moloch | reverse complement strand
AAAAAAAAAAAAAAAAAAAGCAGAAAAGTGTCTGTAATAAAAATACATGCTTAAATATGTTAAATATGTATATATTTGTATCATATATTCATATATGATGCATATGTACAATTTATCACATACACATCCTTTGGGATTTACAATTTACTATGTGGTCAAACTAAGAACAAAGGTCTTAATTCTAGAGCTGCTGCTATCTAGGTCACAAAACCATTTCCTGTGACTCTCCAGTCATGTCCCTTCCTTCCTTTGGATGACTAGCAGATGGCTGGACTGAGTCTGGCTTGTCTGTGGGGGTGAATTTAATTGTTGGCCATCTGAGGCAAGTGTTGTTTTCCCTGTATCTTTGTTCAGCTCTTTGAAACTGAATAATGCAAGCACATTGAGAGACATTAAGCAGCTTCATTAGTCCTCTCGCCAGGTCTCCCCTCATAAGGGTGTTTTTCTGTCACTCACTGAACTATGTCCAGCTGCCCTTGAGCAACTTTGTCATGCGTCTATTGGGGTCAACTTGACCTTGACCTTGTCATGACATTGATCCTGGAAGTCCAGTGATACTTGGAATTATGGGAAGAGAAGAACTCCACGATGCCAAGGAACACATGAAGAAAATTTTCAGGAGTCCCAGCCTGTGGCTTGTGAGAAGAACCTTTGAAACCATTTGTTTAGGTATCTGGAATCTAAACTAACATGAGCCTCATGCGAGTTTACCTATTTGAAAACAGGACAAAACGAAGAAAAGAACTCCACGAAGGAAGTTAGCAGACCTGAATTCCCACACTTCTTCTGGCTGGTGCAATGTCATCTTGAGCAAGGCAGGAATAGTGATCATGAGGGAGGACTTAGGAGCCTGACAAATTGTAGTTTTCACTCTGGTTTGACCATTTCCTAGTTTTGTGATCTTAGGTGAGTTACTCAATATCTCTGAGCCTTTCTTCAAAGAAAGGATAATAATACTTACCCTACAACAGTACTGTGATTATTCTATGTAGTAATAGGATATTATAATGATATTGTGAACACTCAAAGGAAGCATTTTTTAATAAAATATTAAAATTAACTCTTGGACCATAGTAAGTATTTAAAATCTGTATGTTCAGTTCCATTTCACCTCAACCAGTGGATCAGTCTTATGGAAAACTTTGTATAAAAAGTCCATGGTAATTTTACATAAAACTGTATACCATCCTATAAAATTTATTCCACATTTATGTGTGTATCTGCATGTGTATTACATTTCTGAAATATATGAACAGATACAGCTTTGTACACAGTAATTTATTGTGATACTATCATCAAAAAGTAAGATGTAGAAGAAAGGTTTTGATTTTAAAAAGATAATATAAAAAAGTTATACCTCACAGTGTGCTTCAAAATCATCTGTTATTACTTTCTTTCTCTTAATAAACATTTTTTGGCCAGTTTACCATTGACATGAAGACTTTCATTGTCACCAAAGATATTTGAACATCATGCAACTCTTCTTCTTCAGACAACCCCAAGGCTGCAGTAGTTTTTTAGTGAACAACTGTGTGGCTTCGAATGAGAGGCAAGCCACTCCCTAGCATCCTGACTAAGCAAAGCTTTTATTTGTTTGTTTCTTACTACAATATTGTTTCAGGGTAAAAAAAAAAAATAACTTTATATGCACTGCTGATTCCAATGAGCAATTTACCTTATGTGGTTACCATATGTTAATCAATAGAGGATGCCCTTGATGTAGTCTCAAGGACAAAAGTACAGTTAACAGCTGTGGTAGCATCTAAACGAAGGGGTGCCAATCTTTTCCCTAACCAGGGGAGAAATTAACATATGTATTAAGAAGTTTCTAGCTGATGAGATGACTGAACTATTATATATTTTTCTGCTTTTTAATTAGCAAATAATAATTGTATATATTTATGCGGTACAATGTGATGTTTTGATATATAAATATCTTATAGAATAATTAAATCAAGCTAATTAACAGATTCATCACCTCACATGCTTACCATTTGACATGGTTTGGCTGTGTCCCCACCCAAATCTCATCTTGAATTCTCATGTGTTGTGTGAAGGACCTAGTGGGAGGTAACTGAATCATGGGGGCAGGTCTTTCCTGTGCTGTTCTCGTGATAGTGAATAAGTCTCATGAGATCTGATGGTTTTAAAAAAGGGGAGTTTCCCCGCACAAGCTCTCTTCTCTTTTCTGCCGCCACGTGAGACATTACCTTTCACCTTCCACCATGATTGTGAGGCCTCCCTGGCCACAAGGAACTATAATTTCAATAAACGTCTTTCTTTTGTAAATTGTCCAGTCTTGGGTATGTCTTTATCAGCAGTAAGAAAACAGACTAATATGCCATTATTTTGTGGTACAAATATTTAAAATCTATCATCATAGTAATTTTAAATATATATTACGTATTATTAACTATAATCATCATGCTGTGCAATAGATATTTAAAACTTATTCCTTTTGCCTAATTGAAACTTTGAAACCTGACTAATATCTTCTTTTCCCACCCCCCTTGCCCCACACCCTGCCTCCAGCTCCTGGCAGCCACCAGGAATCTACCCTCTACTTTTATGAGTTCAATGTTTTTAGATTCCACATATAAATGAGATCATGTGGGCCATTATATCTGATCTGAAAGAAGAAAAACATCTAACTGAGCCTGCACGTATAGATGACCTGTTAACAGTTTAGGGACAAGAACTGAAAGTAGGGAAAACAGCCTGGAGTTTAGTATCTAAAATCCTAGGTTGGACAATATTCTAACTATGAGACCTTGGGAAAAATTACTGTGAGCCTCTGCTGCCTCATCTGTAAAATGAGAGTAAAAACAATGCTTCCCTTGGGTGGTGATTTTGAAAAACAAAGGAGATAACTGATGAGAAATCATCATGTGAACAACAACAAAAAAAATCACTATATATAAATACAAATTATTGATGTACTTAGGCTTTCGGGAGACAGTTACAGGATGTGAGATCTATACCACAAGCAGAAAATAATGATGAACAAATCATAAGTACTGAGGTTCTGGGCAGTTTATTATTGTTGCAAAAAGTAGTATCCAGTCACTCAGGAGTTCTGGATGGCTACTGTGGCTATTTGGGCTGTAATGCAACCCTTGTGCCCTTCCTGGCAGAGCTGGGTGGGGTTTAGAGCAATTCCTAGCAAGGTTCAGGGCCTAGGCAATCCCTGGAGATTTTGAAGCAGCTCTATAGCTAAGGAAATTTTAAAGAGAAAAAGAAATATGGCCAAGGGTCAGGAAGTGGGGATGGAGGGGTGTCGTTAAGTGTCCATAAAGATGTCCTACCATCATTTCCTTTTCCACCCATGTTTTACATGATCACCAGTCTTTTATATTTGGTTTTTTTTCTTCTTCACACTGTACCTACTATTTGGTCTATTTCATGCATTGCCGTAATTTCAACTGCTATCTGCATAGAGATGCTTCCAAAATCCACATCTCTGCCCTGACCTTGCCTTTCAGCCTGATATAATTTGGCTCTGTGTCCCCACCCAAATCTCATGTCGAACTGTAATCCCCACATGTTGAAGCACAGGCTGGGTGGGAGGTGACTGAATCATGGAGGGGACTTCCCTCCTGCTGTTCTCATCATAGTGAATGAGTTCTCACGGTATCTGATGGTTTAAATGTCTGTGGCACTTCCCCTTTCTGTCTCTCTCTCTCTTTCTCTCTCTCTCTCTTTCCCCTGCTCTGCTATAGTAAGACATGCTTGCTTCCCTTTCATTTTCTGCCATGATTATAAGTTTCCTGAGGCCTACCAGTCATGCTTTCTGTTAAGCCTGTGGATCTGTGAGTCAATTAAACCTATTTTCTTCATAAATTACCCAGTCTCAGGTAGTTCTTTATAGCAGTGTGAGATCAGACTAATACACAGCCCAAACTACCTTTTTGTGCATCTCCATATGGATGTCCCTAGACACTGCAAGCCAGATCTGTTCAAGAACTCACTAGGTATCTTCCTTTTAATCCAACCCCTTCTCTGTGATCCAGTCTTAGTTGATCTCTTGCTCTTCCACTCAGTCACCTCAGCTGTAAACATAAGTCATCTTTGATTCAATGCTAGTGCCACTCACACACTCCCAGAGTTTTCATCTCAGAAATGTCTCTTGATGCTGCATTTTCTTTCTTTTTAGTCCCTATATTGTAAACTCTCTTCATTCAACAGGTTCTTACAAGAGTTGCCTATATAGCCCCTCTTCCACTTGTCCTTTAGGCTCAAATCATTCATCCATGTATCTCCCCATGTGCTATCTAAATAAACCACGATGACATCCCTCTGCCCTAAAATATCTGAGGTCTCATTTTATATGTTAATAGGATATTCATCCTTTGTAACATGGCATTGATACCATGTCACCATTTGTTGCCAACCAAACTTTTGAGCCTCATCTATCACTTTATCCCATATTCTCTATAATCCAGTTTATGAGCTACTAATGCTTTCTTTCTAAACACCATACATGTTTATGGAGAAACAAAATTTCACACCTCCATGCCTTTGTTCTTACTATTTCCTCAGTCTAGAATGTCCTTTCCATCCTTCTTTGAAACCTCAATCAACCTGAAAGACCCAATATAAACTAAACTTCATCAGCAAGTCCTTTAATCTACCCCCCACCCCTGAAAATAATTACCAACATAGAATTTTGTTTGAATTATTTCAGACTATTGCTTCTCAAACTTCTGTGCCTATAAATCAAATAGGTATGTTGTTAAAATACAGATTCTCACCCAGAAGCCTGGGATGGGACTTGAGAGTCTGATTTTTCTCCAGCTCCCAGATGATATTGATGCCACTGATCCACAGAGCATACTTTAACCAGCAAGGAATTAGACCACTTAATTGTATCCTGATTAGCAATGTAACTAAGTACAAGTATGTTGGTATTCCATACAATCTTTTAGGCTTTTTCTTCAGGTCAGAAATATGTCTTATTCACTTTTCAAGACCTTTTTCCTGTGTTTTAAAACTGAAATTGAACTGAATTGATTGGCATCACCTGAACGCTGACTAGGACATTGAAGATCCCATTTTGTCACTCATCTTTGTGAGAAAGACACTAATACGATAACGATATAACAACCTTCATTTTTGTATGCTTAGTATATACTAGACCATGCACTCAGCACCATCATTAGTATTATCTCATTTATTATTTTTAACAACTGGAGGGTGTAGGTACTGTTATCATCCCTACTTAACATGGATTGAAAAACTTCCGTAAGAGCCCAAGCTGGTAAGATGTGGAGCTGAGATAGATTTCAAATTCAGATCTGTCTGACTCCAAGTCAGTGTTCTGTCCTATAATGTTCTACAGTCACTCTCAATTAGATGCCAAGACGTTAGAAGCTACAGATGAAAATGGCTAGTCCCCAAAGTTCTACCAACTCAATAAGTGCACATAATTAGTAGGAAATTAGTTAGGAATAAAAGGATGTTCACAGCCTAGGAATTTCAATATGTGTCATCTAAAACTTCCCTAGGCACCTGACCTTTCCTGGCTGTAGGCATTACTCCCAAGACCAGTAATCCAGGAACCCAGATAATCAATCACCCACAGCACAGCTCCCTTGTTGCCATCACCATGGCTTTTCAGAGCATCTGTCGCCATGCTTATCACACAAATAGAGATTGCAGTCTTCAACTCTGTGAAAGTTTATTTCTCTGCTCTTTGCTAAAAACAGGGCTCTGTCTACTGTGAAAACTCAAGTAGGATTTGGATATGGTCTTGCAAAATTCAAACTAATGGGCTCGGATGAAAAAAGACAACGTAGAGACACATTTGATACTCCTTTGGAAACCCAGAAAGATCTAAAAATGCTAGTCCTAATAGTTTCTGTAGTATACAGAGTCACTTAAAAGGTCACAGAAAGGTACATTTTAATCATTAGGAGACTATTCTGAGACATTTTGTTTATAGGTGAACAAACAATGTGGCCAACCTTAGTTTTTCTCCAATTGACATAAAGTCAAATCATCACCCAAAGTCTTGGCTAAATGAATGTTAAGCTTATAAAATCAGGAAAACATGGTTTCCTTTCTGTTTTTTTCTTTCTACTTATTTTGGATGAAGCTATTTTGTATCACAGCCATTCATGCCACAATATAGGGATAAAATACAAAGTTAGAACACCTCTGTTTTGTTACTGATCAGACTTTTCCAAATGCCAAAGTTCAATAAACCATAAGCAATTGTCCACTGTCAATCACTAATTCATATTTTTGGAAAGCAGTGCCTCTAACATAGGCTTAGATTTCTTAAAATGATTATCATAACGTTTTAAAACTACTTTCTCTTTATGAAGTTCAATAAATGCCTACACATTCTATTTACTAAAAGAAAGAATCCTTTTTTATTTTAAAGCTGAAGTTACATTTTGACAATTCTGGCTTTAAGTCTGACTGAGAATTCATATCTCATGATCCTACATTTCAAATGACTCCTGTTGCTAGAAGCATTGTTCTACATGGCCCAACACTGAGAAAAGATACAGATAATGTCTCAGTGTTTTTCACTTTAGAATGGGGACTACAGACTAGATGCTACAAATATGCATCCAAAAGCACATCCGTAGCATCCTGTCAAAAGCAAGAAATTTTTATAAAGTCAAACAATACTTGCATTCCTTACATAGATATCAAAAGACTAAGTGTATTCAATAATAACAAAGCTCACGAGTTGCTATTTTTAATTTACTGGGATAATTCAAAGATGTGAATGAACCTTTTAATAGCAGTTACACCTGGCATTCAATAAATATCTTCTGATGAATAAGTAAATAAATAAATTTAGTATGTTGTTATAAACTATCTTATTTTGTAACTGTTCATATGTATATGTCACTTCTAACCAACTATACAGTAAGCTCCTTGAGGGCATAAATCTTATTTTTCACTCATTTATTCAACAAATACTTACAGAACACATAATATTCCAAGCACGATTTATTGGCACTGGAGACAAAGCAGATATAAACAGTCAAAAATAACTGCCTTTGACAGTTGTACAGCCCTGTAGATGCATTAAAATTTATTGATTCATATACTGGCAATGGAGAATGTTATGATACTTAAATTATATTTCCATAAAGCTGTTAAAAAATACTACTATCATGGGGCCCACTTTCTTGGAAATCCGTTTTAAAAGAATGTTTTTGTAGCTAGCACAGTGTGGGTATAAAATCAGGACTCAACAAATATTATTCAATTGATTTCTTAGTTCATTTGAGACATTGGTAAATCAGCACATGATTGATGTGCATCTTAGGGGCTTCTGCTGATGAGCAGCATAGGCTAAGGCTCTGATGGAATTCAGGCTTTTGCTCCTATCTTGGCTTTGCTATTTATTGACCTTATAATGGTGATCATCATTCAATCTCTCAGATTCTCATTTTCCCATTCTAAATGGGCCACTGATAATAACTCTCACTGAGAAATAAGAGAATGTGAAGGGAAAATAAGAGAGCAATATTGATGAAACAAGATTGACCATATTTTGCTAGTTATTGATGTTAAGTGATGGATGTGTGAAAGTTCATTTTAAGATTCTCTCTACTTTTGTGCATATTTGAATTATCTAATAAAAAGTTAAACTGTAAAAATTACATATATGATACTGTAGGTTAAACTCTGTTACATAGAAGGCATTGGACAGAAGATAAGAATTATTATTGACCTAAGTGAATGTGTAATTTAAAAAAAAAAAAAAAAGCCTTTCATTTTCCTCCTGAAAGTCAAGCCCTGGAAATTGCTTACTGCTTAAGTCTCTGCACTTTGCAGGTATTACAAATATTTTTATCACGTATGATTTTCTTCTAAGATAGATGCAGAAGTGGAATCCGGTGGGTCTTTGTTCTCACAGTACCATTCCAGTAACTCTGTTTCACCTCTCCTAGAGTGAACTCATATAAAATGGAGAGCAGTTCTTCACATTGTGTCACCAAATTTGTCTGACAGTCTGTCACAGTGCTGCCACCTTTTAATTTCTTATGTGTAAGAGAAAGATCCACGATAACTTCCGGTTTTTGTTCTTGTGTTTTCAAATATGTCTTCAACTTTGCCATTTGAGCTACATGTACAAAAAATACCACTGTTCCTTGATAGAATATTCAAAGAACTCCCCAGCCCCTGGAATCTGAGCCTTGCTGACCTCATTAGTTAATTGTCCATCCATTAGGTTTAAAGGAAGAAGTAAAACGCCCACATATATTTTGTTGTTTATTTCATATTTTGCAAATATTTCAGAAGAATGAAATGTAGCAATTGCCTTGGCCCTTACATGGGGGCTGGAAAATGAAAACCACTGAAGGCTGAAACAGGCCAGGGAAGGAAGGGAACCAAAAGCAGGATGCGCTGCAGGCTGACCAGCTGTTACAGAGAAGATTAGAAGGTAAGGAAAGTAGTTCCATAGCCTGGGAACCTAGAAGAACTAGCTGGATGGATGGAGTGGAGGGTGCCAGAAACCAAAATTGATTAAACTGAAAGGGCAAGCAACATTGTCATAACCAACTGGAGGAAGGAACCAGGCAGTGAAGGTGGGCAGAGCTTGTGTGGATATATGTGAGGATACGGTACATCATCCAACAAGGCCTTGGAGCCTCTCTCAGCAAAACTTTATTAAGCATCTACTCTGTGGCTGACACTGTGACAGTGATATACTAGTGGAAAAGAATCAAATAGCTTCTGCCCTTTGGGAATTATATTCCAGCAGTTCAGTTACACTATTACACAAGCAATGACAAAGTGTCTTAAGGACTATGAGAGCAGAGTACAAGGTACCTAACCCATACTCAGGAATCCCCAAAAAATTACACCTAAACACAATCCAGAAGTAAGAGTCATCAGGAGAGGAGACAGTGGTGGGAATATAGCAGTCAGATTCCTTCAGCTGTAAGGAATAGAAAACCCAAACTGGCTCGAACAAGTACATTTGTTAGATGACATAAAGTCAATCTGAAGGCAGGGTGCGCCTTAGAGTTGAATGAGCTGCAGGTTAAGTGATGTCATTGAAGACATGGGTCTTTGCCTTCTCTGCTTCACTATCTATGGCATTGGTTTCTTCCTATCTCTGGCTCATAGGTGTAGGATGGTGGCCAGAGCATTTATTAGTGCATGCTTCTTTGTTCAAATTGAAGAGAGAGAAATAATAGCTTCCCATCATTCTCCTTTAACAGCAAGAAAGACCTTTCCCAGAAGCTTCAGGCAAACCTCCCCTGTATTGCATTTCCCAGAATTGTGTCATACAAACCAACCACAGGCAGTATAGATTGAATTACCCTTAGGTCAGTTCTCCCATCACACTGCTGCTTCTCATTGAGGAACAAATAGAATCTATATTGGAGAATCCAAAACAACAAAGTCTACCACAAGGTAGGGGGTGAAATAAAACATGCCAGGAAAGGGAATCAATATCTTTGAGCCCCTGGAGGTAAAGGAGAGCATGAGAAAGACAAACACAAGCAAACGGTGTATAAGGAAGAGGAAGCAGTTAGCATATTATCATTCCACAATGCAGAAAACAGGCAGAGCAAGGGCATCATGTGTGAGTGGACAATGGCCCCTATGAAATGTTCAGTTGTTTTTTATTCCCAATAGTTCTACTGCAGATGCTTAAGCATAAAGTTTCTGGGACTGACTGAGCCAATACAGTTAGAAGGGTGAAGGTCAGAAGCTGGCAAATATGTTCCCATTAAAGGCTCTGTGGAACTGGGGGCATAATTAGAACTGGCCCTGGGCCTGGTGGCAATAACAGAGCCCTAGGAGAAGATGGCTCTCCCATCTTTCTCTGGCACCCAGCCCCAGCCTGGTGCCCTGAGACATTGCGGTATTAGAGGCACTGCCACCCAGCACCCAAGCACTTGGTGTTCGCAGGACAGGCACTGGCAGAGTAGCAGGGGTGAGGTGTTTTCAGGTGGCTCTGGGACAGGGTAGATCAGCAAGCAAGAGATGCAAGAAAAGAGGAAAAGAATATGATGAGGGCTGCCTGGTGTCCACAGTGACTAATGTGTTTGTGGACTCAGGTGGGAATAAGTATAAAGGCTTCTATGGGAGCTCAGTTCTTCAGTAGAGGCCTGGGGGCATTATAATTTCTGCGTAAATGTGAAACCAGGTGGCAGTAGATTAGATTAGTTTAGCACAGAGGAAAGTTCATGGTGTAGAGAGCAGCAGCAAGCAATCAGACTCCCCGAAGAATGTAATTCTAAAAATGTAGCAATGCAAATGTGCAATGATAGACTATATTGTTGCTCCCAATTATTCACTACCCTATTCTCTCTAGGAAGATTATCCACCTCTGCTAGGATCACCAGATTTAGCAAACAAAAAGTCAGGATGCTTATATTTCCGATATACAACAAATAACATTTATGCTCCATGCAATATTTGGGGCATACTTATACTAAAAACTCATTTGTTGGTTACTGAAATTCAAATTCAGCTGGAGGTCCAGCATTTTATCTGGCAATCCTAACCCATACCCCCAGCCTTGAGACTTACTATTCCTGACATGGGATCAGTATATGTTGCTGCCTCATTGACTTTGGACTTAAACATATGACACCCTTTGGACAAAGGAATGGAAATGGATGTAACATACATACACCAATTCTGAGCAGAAGGTACAAGAGGCACTAGAAGCTCTCACCCTGTTGCTATCTGCCACAAAATAGCATGTCTCCAATCCTCAGTACACAGAGGCACATGGACCTGCAACCAGTGGCACTTATGATGAGAGAAAAGAATGCTTAGGACTGGAAGGTTTTGGAGTAATGTGTTATCACAGCAAAACTACTGATACAGATGCCAAGAATGACTTCTAAGAAAATATATATGCTGTGAGTACATGAATGTAAAAGTAGGTTTTCCTTAACTCACAAAGTCTGTAGGTTTTTCTATTTATGATATTTTACCTATAGGACAATTAATTTTTTCTTTCAATTTTAGGGTGAACATTTCATTCAATTCTTTTCTTGGGGAGGAGGCATCAGTGGGAGCATATTCCTTTCAATTTTGTATAGGTAATCATCACAGGAATAATTTATGTGTTACATAATATCCAGTTTAGTCAAAAATATGTATTCTGTAGATACATTCTTTATGACAGGCCAATGTTACATGCGAATCATTAGCCTAAGTGGCTATTTACTTTTAGCTCAGACCACAAGAAAAAAATCAAGACCATCACCTAAAATGTGATTTTTTAAAACTAAAGGTGAGGTTACATTCAAACAAATTTTTAAACATTTTATGTAAGTATGCACTCAGTTTTAACATTTACCATCTTCTGAGCAGCCACCTAGATCTCTCAGCACACAGGTGATGAAATTTTGTGTAATGGATAGACATGCACGCACACACACACACACACATACATTCAGGTTTCTGCTTCCAAACCTTTTTTCTCTACTTCTAATACTCTACATTCTTCTTGGTTACATCTATGGCATTTCGTTGTTGACATACAATTGCTACAATTTCCCTCAATGCATTCATTCATTCTTCACCCAACTCTGCTTCCAGAAGGTGGCATGGCTGGACCAGGTACTCAGGTTAATACTAAATAAATGTTCTGCTGATTCTCGCAGACTTAATTTTTATCATCATTTGCCACAGTTCTGAGAAGGCTAGCCAAGAACTTGGCCTGATGTGTAAATGTGCAATCTCAACGATTTACAACATCAAATAATAAACCTCAATCTTTTCACTGGGACATCAGTGTCTCCTACCCTTGTCTGCATGGTAGCTATGTGAACATGCAATTGCAAAGACATTTGGGGGAAAAAAATCATGGAAACATTTGCATCCCTTCAGTCAGAGCCATTTCTGCAGTTCTTACTGGAACATTCCTAAGGCTGAGCTTGCTGAATTTTGACAAGAAAATGTCAGCCAGAGAATGGTATTTAACTCATTTGCACTGTACAGTTTGCAGTGCACAAGGTGCCAATTAAAAAGCCAGAGGAGAGGCAGAAGAGCCTATCTCTCAGCTTGGTTGGAGTGAGATATGATATTAATTATTAAAGGGACTCAAAATTAACAACAGCTAAGACAGAAGAAGTGCTACTTTCAAGTACAACAGGAGCTGAAATGCTGCACTGAGAATTGAGTTAAGCTGAAATGGTTTCTAGCTGCAACAAAAGGGAATTAGAAAGCTGTCAAGAAATGTTCCCCAGCAGGGTTATTAAATGCCTAAATGATTACTGATGGGGGTTGTGAAATCTTGTTTTCTGGAGATTTAAGAAACAAAAAGAATAGCCAAGTATTTTATAAGGCATTTACTGTGTGTGACAGTCCTGCATTAGACACTGTGATACAGCCATGAACTAGAAGGCAAAGGTCTGGCCAACAGAAAGCTCACATTCCAGGACTGCAGTCTTTCCGTAGTCACAGAGGCGTCCTTGTCCTCAGTCTGCCCACTATGCACCTATTAACTCATCAGAGCTGCATCTCTAGATTCATCTCCTCTATGCCAGGTACTATACCAGTCAACACTTTATGTATTTCATCCTCATGACAACTCTACATGGTAAGAATTATTTTATTCATTTTACCAATTAAAAACTGAAACTAAATTGGATATTCAATTTAATTAAGATTACAAAGCCATGTGGGGTAGATTTGAGATTAGGTTTTTTAATTACAAGACTAATATACTGTTTTTCCATCTCACCCTGCTACCTCTATTCTGTCTCCTCACCACTGGGGCTACCCAAGGCTTGGACATGCTATGTGTTATTCCCTCCTGCATCTATCATCTCATAAGGAAGGAGTATTTTTAGCAATGCTTCACGGTATCGTGAATGTCTAACTGGAGCCCGGATAGTGCCCAGATCTTTGTGCTTTCACCATTTAATGACTCTAGCGGGAGGAAGTTCAATGGAGGTAAGCCGGTATGAAAGAGATCTGAAGGTGGCAGAACCTGTCATATCTCTCAAATTACATAGCATAGGGTGGGGTGGGGCGGGAGTAACTTCTGTGACTGTGGCCTAGCTCTGTATTATTGGAAGTGGTGAGAAAGGTATTAATTTAGGCCCTCTCCAAAAGACAAAGAAAAATATCCAAAAGTACATTTGTAAAACGGTTACTTGGAACTCAGAATGAGTATTTACAAAGAAGTTAAGTTAGTGGGATGATATCAGGAAAAATGGCAGAGTGAAAAACTGGGTGCCATAACGCATACCTGTAGTCCCAGCTACTCAGGAGCACAAGCAGTTCAAAGCCAGCCTGGGCAACATAAGGAGACTCTGTCTGCAAAAAAAGAAGGAAGGAAGGAAGGAAGGAAGGAAGGAAGGAAGGAAGGAAGGAAGGAAGGGAGGGAGGGAGGGAGGGAGGGAGGGAGGGAGGGAGGAAGGGAGGGAAAGGCAGAGTGAGGTCCTCTGAAACTTTTCTCCTCCATAAAAGCAATGAAAAAACATGATAAAAATTCTAAGAATCTACACTGGAAATTAACAAAAGGCTTTCTGCAAGCCAGAGAGCTTTCATTGAAAAAATAGAGCAGAATACTAATAAGAACAGCATGGTTTGTGGCATTTAAACTCAACATATTTCCACCTTTTCCTCTCAGCTCCATGGGAGCCTTAAAAGCCAACATCCTACAATCATGATGAAAACCAGCAGCCTGGCAGTCAGTGGAGAGGGCAGAATGAGGTTGGAACACCTTCAAAGCCTCATTCCTGAGAATTTTCATTATGCGACCTGCTGGTGGATTCTGGAATACCAATTATTTAGCTGGACTCAGACATCTGCTGTACAACGTTGTGTTTATGGTTAACAATGTATATTGTACACTTAAAAATTTGTTAAGAGAGTAGATCTCATGTTATGTGTTTTTTACCACAACAAAAAAGCACTCAGATTAGAAAGGAAGAAGCAAAGCTATCTGTATTTGCCATAATCTTATTTGTAGAAAATCTTAATGAATCCACAAAAAATTAGGAAAGCTGGTAATCAAGTTCAGCAAAGTTGCAGGATACAGGGATTTCTGTGCAATAGCAATGAACATTCTGAAAATGAAATCAAGAAAATCTACTTACAGTAGCATCGAAAATAATAAATGTGTCAAAAGAAGTAGAAGAGTGATTAAACTATGAATAATTAAAGACTACTTAAATAAATGTAAGTATATCTCATGCTCATAGATTAGAAGATAATATTGTTAAGATGACAACAGTCCCCAAATCAATGTACAGATTCAAATCCAATGTAATATTTATTAAAATCCCAGATGACTTCTTTGCAGAAATTTACAAGCTGACTCTAAAGTTCATATGAAAGTACAAGGGACATAGGATAGCCAAAAATCTTGAAAAAGAACAAAGTTGGATAGCCCACACTTCCCAATTTCAAAACTGACTACAAAACAATAATAATCAAGACTGTGTGGTACTCGTATAAGGATAGACATATAGACCAATGGAATATAATTGAGAGTCTAGAAATTAAGCAATAAATGTGGAAGCAATTAATTTTCAAAAATAGTGCCAAGACAATTCAATGGGTAAAGAATAGCTTTTTCAGTAAGTAGTGTTGTGAAAAATGGATAGCTACATGCAAAAAATGAAGTTGGACCCCCTAACTCTCACCATATACAAAAATTAACTCAAAATGAATCAAAGATCTAAATGTAACACAACAACTATACAACTCCTAGAAGAAAATGTTGGCATAAATATTTATATTAGGCAATGGTTTCTTAGATATGACACCTAAAGCACAAGAAACCAAAGAAAAATAATAGATAAGTTGGACTTCATCAAAATTAAAGACTGTTGTGCTACAAAACATACTCTTAGAAAAGTAAAATGACAACCCTCTAGAATGGAAGAAAATATTTACGAATCATTTATCTGATAAGAATTTGGTATCCAGAATATAGAAACAAGTCTTACAACTCAACAATTGGAACACAAATAATTCAATAATAAATGTGAACAAAGAACTTAAATAGACATTTCTACAAAAAATGTTCAAATGGCCAATAAGCACATGAAAAGATGCTCAAGATAATTATTAAGGAAATGCAAATCAAAACCATCTTGAGATACAACTTTATAGCCCCTTGTTTGCAATAACAAAATAAACTGGGAGCCACTTAGACATTCATCATCATGGACTCTGTTAAATACAATCATATAATGAAAAAATATACAGTCATTAAAACATGAGCTAGAACTGTATGTCCTGATATGGGAAAGCCTTCAAGATATGTAGTCTGTTTTCACACTGCTATAAAGAACTGCCCAAGACTCGGTAATTTATAAAGAAAAGAGATTTAATTGACTCACAGTTCCACGTGGCTAGAAAGGCCTCAGGAAACTTATGATCATGGCAGAAGGGGAAGCAGGCACATCTTACATGGCAGCAGGCGAGAGAGAGCAAAGGGAGAAAAGTCCCTTATAAAACCATCAGAGCTCGTGAGAACTCACTATCACAAGAACAGCATGGGGTAACCACCAGCAAGATCCAATTGCCTCCTACCAGGTCCCTCCCTCGACATGTGGGGATTATGGGGATTAAAATTTAGGATGAGATTTGGGTGGGGACACAGAGCCAAACCATATCACCCACGAAGATGGCTACAATCAAAAAGATAGACAATAACAAGTATTGGTGAGGATTAAAGAAATTAAAACCCTTGTGCATTTTGGGGGGAATGTAAAGTGATACAACCATTTTGGAAAAACAGTTTGGCAGTTCTATAAAATGTTAAACATAGAGATACCATGTGACCCAGGAATTCCACTCTTAGGTATATATCCAATGAGAACTGAAACCTATGTTCACACAAAAATTTGTACATAAATTATCATAACAAAATTGTTAATAGTCATAAAGTGTAAACAATCTCAATATCCATCAACTGATGAATAGTTAAACCAATTGTAGTGTATCCAAACAAAGAATGTTATTCAGCCATAAAAAGAAAATACTAATTCATGGCTACATCATGGATAAATCTTAAAAACATGTTCAGTGAAAGAACCAAGACACAAAAGGTCACATATTGTATAATTCCATTTATGTGACATGTTCAGAATAAGCAAATCTATAGAGGCAGAAAGTGGATTAGTGGTAGCCAGGGACTAGATTGAGGGAGGGGAGAATGGAGAGTGACTGCTAATAAGTATGATGTTTCTTTCTGGGGTGATGAAAATATTCTACAATTAGATTGTGGTAATGGTTGCACAACATGAATATACTAAAAGCCACAGAATTATATACTTTTAAAGGGTCAATTTTGTGTTATATGAATTATATCTCAAAAATAAAGGTTCCATAATTTATCTATCAGATTAGCACAAAAATTAAAATTTGAGAATGCCCAGTATTCACAAGTTTAAAGGGAAATGAGCCCCTTCATACACTGTGTCTGGTAAGGTAAACAGATTCACTCCTTTGGAAGACAATTAGGCAACATTTATCTATGTTTTGCCTGTACTCTGACTCCACAATTCTGCTAAAAATTTAACCAGTAGATGTACTGGTATAGTATGCCAAAATTATGTTCAAAAAAGGTTCACTGAAACCATTTTCGCAATAACAAAAAAACTGGTAGCCACTTAGACATTCATTAGCATTGGCTCTGTTAAATACAACCATATAACGAAAAAATATACAGTCATTAAGACATGAGCTAGAACTGTATGTGCTGATATGGGAAAGGCTTTAAGATATGGTATGTTGAGAAAAACCAGTGTGTGTGCAGCACTCTGTGAAATAAGCCAGGCACAGAAAAATAAATACCATGTGATCTCACTCATATGTGGAATCTAAAGAAGCTGATCTCATTAAAGTAGAGAGTATAATGGTTGTCACTGAAGCTGGGGAGGGGAGGGAGGAGGGGAGAATAGGGAGAGACTGATCAATAGGTACAAAGTTATAGTTAGATAGCAGGAATAAATTCTGATGTTCTCTTGAATAGCAGGGTGACTATTGTTAACAATATGCATCACATGTTTCAAAATACATAGAAGAGAGGATTTTGAATGTTCTCACCACACAAGAAAGATAAATGTATGAGGTGATGAATATGCTAAATAACCTGACTTGATTTTTTACAGAATGTATCAAAATATCACACTGTACCTCATAAATAAGTATAACATTATGTCAATTAAAAACAAAATTTTCAAAATGAAACACACTTTTGAGTAAACATATTTAGTAGTATGCCTTGGTAATAAGTACATATTATTCATTAGTAGATAATTACATAACTGGAATTGTCAATTAAAATTTGTGATTAGAAAAATATAGATTAAAAAATAGAAGTTAAGTGATTATTAGGTTACCAGCTTAGCCAACACACATTGAGTTTACCCATTATTAGGAGGGCAGTTGTACAACACTTATTCTGGAATCAGATTTGGGTTAGAATTCCCATTCTATAATTTAGTTGCTGTGTGAATATGGGCAAATGGCCTACCTTGTCTGAGCATTCATTTCTTCAGCTAAACATGGGGCTAAGATTTTACGATAGAATCATTATGAAGACAATAGATAAGCTATATATACAAAAGCACTAGAAGTCTTTAATAAATGGTCACGAATAACATTCTTATAATGTGAGCAAAATAGTTCTTATAACAACTCTTAAATCCACAGATCACTTTAAAATTCTTGTATTGTAGATGGGTTAGATGTTTTTAATCTGAGGAGCCCTAATGCTAGGAGCTAAGTCAACATCTCCCTAGAATGTCTCACATTTCTGAATCCTCAGCTCCAGCACCCTGAAATTCTGAATCCCTCTGTGCACTGAGCTACTCAAATGTTAGGCTCTTCCGAGCCCTTGAACATCAAGGAAATTTGGCAGTTATCAGCAAGAGGGCAGCCCTTACAACATCATGGAGTTGGATTTCCAGGCTCAGGGAGATGAGGAGGCCCATAGGCAAAGTCCGACAGCAGAAGGCTCCACTTGCAGAGAGTCTGCACCCACATGGCAGGCTGTGGCTGCCAGAGGGATGCATGGGAATGTCTGCCAATGTGCTTTGACCATTTGAGGCAAGTGTCCTTACATCATAGCCCACCTGGACAATGAGAAGAGCTACATTTAAGGGTTAGAATGAATAGGTATTATGTCTTGCACTTTGCCTTTTGTATTGCTTATTTGTTTAATCTGTTTTGTACTTTTTCTGTGAAATGGCAGAGTGACAAGCGATCTGGAACCCAAGAAAGCAGGGTAAAATTGCAGGTTCCCCACTTTCTAGCAAAGCAGGTTTGGGCAAATCGACTAACCCATCTGAGCTTCTCTGTCTTCATTTGATGATAAACACACAAAGAAGCTTGTATTATACCTTGGATATAAAAAGTTCTCAATCCATTGTTAGTTCTCTTCCTCTTCCCCTCCCATTTCTACTTAGTTCCCCTTTCCTTTTCTTATGATAGAGTTTGCAATTGTGGCTTTGGTTAAAGATGCTCTTTCTTCTCTGTGCCTGAAACCTAATGGTGCAAGCTAGATCTGTGGATGTGACAGATGTTTGCCCAATGTGGTTGTTCCAGATCTCTGTGGTAAGCAATAGTCTCATGCAAAGATCTCAAATACTAGAAAACTTTCAATGTGCTTAAAAATGTCAATTCAATTTTAATTTTTACAATGTGACATCTGAAAACTAGAAATGAGGGAACCAGGAAGATGTAAGGACTTTCATAGGCTGTCTCCATATGAAAGTGTTGGGATGACAGCTAGGAGAGTCTGCCCCTTCCCCCTTCATCAACACTGCAGTTTATGGTGTGCTCTGCAGTATGGGCATGGCTGGATCTCCCTGAAATGAGAGGGAACTTGAGAGTAAATATTCATTAGCCAGTTGATTTCACTGAATAGGAACAGAAATCCACACACACAGCCCATACTTCATTCTCTACTTGTTCTCAACATGCATAAAATGATAAGAAGAGATTTCCTTACTAGGATTGCCTTGTAGGAATTAAATTCATTTAAAGCAAAATGTAAGAAGCCTTAAAATTAGAAAACCCCAAGCCTGTTTCTTTTGGAAATTGCTATCTTTATTTTTATTGTTTATTCATTCACTCCCTGGCCTCATCATACCTTTATTGTGTGAATTTTAAAATTTTCTTTCCAAAATATGTTTATTACTAGCTTTTTCATTGGCAATTTTTATAGCGTTTTGATTCTTCAACTGATTTTTTAATATCCAAATCCATTAAGTTGTTTCTGTTTAAATACCTTCAGTAAGGACAATGAGAGCTTCCTGAGGTGACGTGGGGGGAAAAGGTCCTTATGGTTCTGATCTTCAGAGGTAGAAACATTTTGATCTCCTGAAATCATAATCAGACAAAGAGGAGTTCTCTTTTAATGATGCTAGAAAGAGCCTCTTAATTAATTCCCTTTATTGTCTCTTGATACAATAGAGAGAAGACATAATGAGAGGAATGAGATATTCTCCATAGATTTTTCTCTAATCACTTAACTTTTCAAAGCAGGGATGATTTTAGTTTTTCTCTTTCTTTTGACTCTGGCATAATTCCTTCTGAAAAATATTCTCTTCAGGGGTCAAATTACAAAAGAGCAAGTTGTTTGGTGGTAGGCATATGGGCTATTTTATTTTAAACAATAAAATAAAAGATCTGATGACATTGTTATACCCTAAAAAAGCTCACTTTCTATTCTAACCCAGTCATGTCTGAAACAACAGCAAAGCGAAAGAAATTATATTAATCCAGCTATCCAGATAGCTCCATCACTTCTGGATATGCTGGATAATGGGGGGAAAAGCCTATGACTGCTGTCAAATAAAAAATAGACCGTTTCTCTCCCTTTCTTGCAATGGTTCCAACCTCACTTGAACTTTGGATTCACCTGTAGAATTTCCAAACATAGTGACACCTCTGTCTTATGCCCCAGATATTCTTATTTAGTTGGTCTGGGGAGAACCAGGTATCAGGGTTTTTTAAAATCCTCTGGCAATTCTAATATAGTATAGCCAAGGTTGAGAACTCTTGGTAAACAGAATTGTGGGGTGAAGACTGGGAGCAGGGCCACAGCTTCAGACTCCGCATCTTCCCCTTTCCTGTAGTTTCAAACTGAGCAGTTCTGCCTCTCTGTGTTTATATTTTGGAAGTCTGTTTATAGCTTTTTTATTAAAGAAAAATGGTTATTGTTTTTAATCCTTAAAGAAAATTTGGAAACCACTGTTCTGCTGAAGAAGGCTAATATCTCACTCTTCCTTTCCAGGATGGTTTTATGCCTATGATAAAAAATAAAAGCAGTTCAGCTTATTTTGTTTGTTTTATTCTTAATAATTAGGAAAATTGAATATAAAGTTAAAAAGTTGAGTGCTGGCTTTATTTTATTCTAAGAGGCCTTGGAGAGAGTAGAACTCTTCTGCCCATCCTCAAGCACTGTGGAGTGATTTAAGAAAAAAGGGTCTTGGAGAAGGAATATAGATAGATGCCTGCTCAGAAATATTAAACCTCCCTTGAACCTTCAAAAAGCTGGATTGCTTATAGATGTAAATGAAGAGCAATGGTTGAAGGCTTCATTCGAAAATGAAATGTATTAAAGCCCCTCAAGACCAGTAGTTGATGAATATTATTTGATTAATTCAAGTCCTCATCAAAATGAGAAAGTAAAAGGGTCTAGCATACAGCCTTCTAGAAGATCCACAAACGTCAGGAATTTTTTTATTCTTCTTAAAAGATAAAAAATTTGAAAATTACATGCCAACATGGTGAAACCGTGTGTCTTCTAAAAATACAAAAAATAGCTGTATGTGGTGGCGCATGCCTGTAGTCCCAACTATTGGCAACGCTGAGGTGGGATATTGCTTGAACCCAGGAGGCAGAGGTTGCAGTGAGCTGAGATCACAGCACTGTACTCCAGGCTGGGTGACAGAGTGAGACTCCATCTCAAAAAAAAAAAAAATTACTTGGATGGATGTTGTTGAATTACAATGGTAAAAAATTACTCTTTCATTCTCAGCTTTTTCTTCTAGACCAATAAGTTAAGGAGCCGTGAGCCACAGTGCTGAAACCCCATGAATCTTCAACTCAGAATATGCATCCTACTAAATTGGTTTTACTTAAAGGTTAAAGATGGTTTTCTCATTACAGAAAAGATAGTTAGATAAAAAAATAACAAGTTTTATTTGGAACAATTGTAAGCCTTTGCCTCATTTTGTTTCTTCTTTTATTCTTTTCTTTTTTTTTGAGCTGATAAATATATTTATGCCAACCACAGAAACTATGAGACATACAAAAATAAACAGCAAAATGATAGAAGCAGTTCCCTCCTTATCAGTAGTTACTGCAAGTATAAATAGATTCAACTTTCAAATAAAAAGTCAGAGATTGGAAAATGGATCAGAAAATAAACCAATACCATGATTAAATTACATGCTGTCTACAAGAGATTCATGTTAGATTCAAAAAGACAAATAACTTGAAAGTACAGGACAGAAAAAGATATTTTATGCAAATTACAACCAAAAAAATTGGAGTGGCTATGGTAATATCCAACAAAATAGATTCTAAGCCAAAAACTGTTACAAGAGACAAAGACAGACATTATATGGTGATAAAGGGTGAGTTCATCAAGAAGATATAACAATTATAAACATGTTTACACTAAACAACAGAACCCCAAAATATATGCAGCAAACATTGGCAGAATTGAAGACAGAAACAGTTCTACAACAATAGTTGGAGTTTTCAATAATGGATAGAATGTGTAGACAGAGATTAATAAGGGAATAAAAGAGTTAAGCAATATAAACAAACTAAACCTAACAGAAATACAGTTGATTTTTGCTATTTGCAGTAGTAATGCTCTATAAACTCATTATAGGCACTTTAGGGCAAATATTAAATTGTTACTCTTAGGCAAAATGCAGAATTACTCTGGTAACATTTCCATCAGCTGATCAATACGTAAGTTTGTTTTTTATGTATTTCTGTTTAAAGACACTTTATTCAATATATTATTTATTTATTAACATTGAACTCATAATCAATAGCACTATAACCTGTTCCTTAATAGTGACTAACATATATTTTATCTGTAAGGCATGCCACAACCTTCTTGCACTTAGAAACACCAGACAGCACTACAATAGTATGCTTAGGAACCATGTTAAACAGAAAAAACATTAATAATAAACAAAAATATGAAAAACATAGCACTGCATAGATAACCAAAAGGACACTTGTTTATAGCATGGGAACTTAAAAAAGAAGGCAGAGCAATGCCTTGTTCAATCTGAGCTGAGAATGTGTGTCTCAGACAACTCATATTTTCACTGCTCCAGACATGTCCACAAATGAATGTAAAAGCTATGTGATTTCAGAATTACAAATAATTTTTCGTGGGTGGGCTAATTGGGAATTATACAATCTATGAATAATGAAGATTGACTGTATATGGAACACTCTACTGACAATAGCATAACACACATTATTCGCAAGTGCACATGGAACAGTCATCAAACTAGACCGTATGTTAAGCCACGAAACAAGTCTCAATAAATTTATAAAGATTAAAATTATGCAAAATATCTTCTCTGACCACAGTGGAATGGAACTAGAAATCAGTAACAGAAGGAAAACTGGAAAATTCACAATCTTGATACAGAAACAACCAATGGGTCAAAGAAGAAATCACAAGTAAATTTAGAAAATATTTTGAGATGAATGAAAATGAAATCACAACATACCAAAACTTATGGGATGCAGCAAAAGAAGTTTTCAGAGGAAATTTATAGCTACAAATTCCTACAATAAAAAAGAAGAAAAATTCCATATCAATAATCAAAAACCTCTCAACAAAGAAAATTCAGGCCCTGATAACTTCATTCACTAGTGAATTCTACCAAACGTTTAAAGAAAACAGATGAATAGTTAAACAAAATGTGGGTGGTGTGTGTGTACATACAATGGAATATTATTCAGGTATAAAAAGGAATACAGTTCTAATACATGCTACAACATGGATGAACCTTGAAAGTATACTTTGCTAAGTGAAATAAACCAGATAAAAAAGGACAAATACTGTATTTGCCACTTATATAAAATATCTGGAATAGGCAAATGCATAAAGAAAGAAAGTAGGTTAGAAGTTACCAAGCGATAGGGTGAGAGGGGAATGGTGAGCTGTTGCTTAATGCATTACAGAGTTTCTGTTAGGGGTGATGAAAATGTTTTGGAGCTAGATAGTGGTGACAGTTGAACAACTCCATGGATGTAACTAATGCCATTGAATCGTACATTTTAAAATGGTAAAATAACAAATCTTATGTTTTATAGATATATTTTTACCACAATAAAAAACAGGTGTCATCCATAAAAGACAGAAACTGGTCTTCTTCTGTAATTGTAGTTGTTCTAATAGCTGTTAATAAAATCATATATGAAAAAGCAACATACCGAAATCAGTGGTAAGTATGTAAGTACCTATGTTGTCTCATAAGGAGGATACTTTGAAGGCTAACACTTCTTAGCCACCCTGTTCTTCTTGAAAAAATTATCACGTCTCCCCACTTTACCCCTCCTTTTCATGGGAATAAAATGCGTAATGCATGGCTGGCTGTTTCTGACACTCCAGCCGCCTTCCTAGAATGACAAGTGTTATTTCAAAATAGGCTCTGCTGCAGGCCCCACTACAGACACATTTTCAAGTGAATGCTGCTCTTTGTGAATCATTCGGCTGAATCTTCAAGTAGTAATATGAAAGCTCACAAGAAATGTAAAGTTCTAAAAATGAATTAACAACTTGTACATTTGAATTCCTTCATCTTTTTTTCACCTCTAAACCTTGGAATGCTCCAGGACTCCATGTCTGGTGATTTTACCTTCTCCATCTGCACTCACTCCCTAGATGACCTCATCCAGTCCCGTGGCTGAAATAGCATCTATGCTCTGATGACTCCAGCTTGCTACATACAGCCCAGTCCTGTGTTCTGAATTCTGAACTCGTATATCTATTCAATATTTTAACATGTTTTAGTGTAGGGCTTACTTTATGCAGTGTGCAGTCCCAAGTACTTTACATGCATTAACTTATTTAATCCTCATAGCAATTTATTATTATCCCTATTCTACAGATAAAGACACCGAGTACAGGCAGGTAAAGTAAGTATCCCAAGGTCATACAACAAGTTAGTGATAAAACTGGGATTTGAAACAGGCACTTGGGCTTTACAATCCATGCTCTTAATGAATAAATACAGGATGTGATTCCCTGCTAAGATGAAGAATAGACATTACAAACTTAACATATCCAAAACTCAACTCTGGCATCATCCCTAAAAACCTCTTGCTTTCTTAATCTTTGCCATATCATTAAGGGACATCTTCAGGCTTTCAGTTACGGATTCCAAAAACATTAGATAATCCTTGAGTCTTCTCTTTCTCTTGTGACCCACATCCAACCCATCAGCACATCCTTCTGGGAGAATGCAACATTTTCTAACCACCTCCATTGCTACTTGGGCCAAGTCATGGTCACCTCTCCTCTGATCTCCCACCTGGCCTATAAACTTACGCTCTTGCCTTTTCAGCCTGTTCTCCATATAGCAGCCAGAATGATCCTTTTCAAACCTAATTCAGATCGTGTTACTCCTCTGCTCAAGACTCTCCATCTCTGCATCAAATCCAAAGCCCATCCTGTGATCTACACAGCCCCAGGCCGTCTTGTCCTTGCTGCCTTAAGAGATGGGAAAAGCCTCTCATCCCATTCTTCTTTTGCTTACTTCCTTCTGCCCTCACTGACTTCCTTGATATTCCTGGAACACAAAAAATGTGCACCTGCCTTTTCCTTCTTGCCTGTCTGGCTCTTCCTGAAGCTATCCTATGACTGGTTCTCTTTCTAACTTTGTGTCTTCACTCAGAAATACTCTGTTCAGAGAACACTTTCTGATATCCTATGCAAATTAATTTCTTCATGCCCTATTTTTGTTGTTGTCATTGTTGTTTATTTTATTTTGCTTTTATTTCAATAGGTTTTGAGGAAACAGATGGTGTTTGGTTACATGGATAAGTTGTTTAGTGGTGATATCTGAGATTTTGGTGCTACTGTCACCTGAGCAGTGCACGCTGTACCCAATGTTTTGTCTTTTGTCACTCCTCTCCCAAGAGTCCATTGTATCATTCTTATGCCTTTGCATCCTCATAGCTTAGCTCCCACTTATAAGCGAGTACATATGATGTTTGGTTTTCCATTCCCTAGTTACTTCACTTATAATAATGGTCTCCAGTTCCATCCAGGTTGCTACATATGCCATTATTTTGTTCCTTTTTATGACTATATATACATATATTTTCTTTTTCCACTCACTGATTAATGGACATTTGAGATGGTTCCATATTTTTACAATTGTGAATTGTGCTGCTATGAACATTTGTGTGCGAGTGTCTTTTTCATATAATGACTTCTTTTCTTCTTGGTAGATACTCAGTAGTAGGATTGCTGGATTGAATGGTAGTTTTACTTTTAGTTCTGTAAGGAATCTCCATACTGTTTTCCATAGTGATTGTGTTCATTTAAATTTCCACCAGCAGTGTAAAAGTGTTCCCTTTTCACTGCATCCATGCCAACATCTATCATCTTTTGACTTTTTGATTATGGCCATTCTTGCAGGAGTAAGGTGGTATCGCATTGTGGTTTTGATTTGCATTTCCCTGATAATGATGTTGTGCATTTTTTTGTATATTTGTTGGCCATTTGTGTATCTTCTTTTGAGAATTGTCTATTCATGTCCTTAGCCCACTTTTTTGATGTGATTGTTTGTTTTTCTCTTGCTAATTTGTTTGAGCTCCTTGTAGATTCTAGATATTAGTCCTTTTTCAGATGTACAGATTGCAAAGATTTTCTCCCACTCCATGGGTTACCCATTCACTCTGCTAATTGTTTCTTTTGCTGTGCAGAAGCCTTTTAGTTTAATTGTCTCTTTTTTTATCTTTGTTTTTGTTGTGTTTGTTTTTGGGTTCTTCGTCATGAATTCTTTGCCTAAGCCAATGTCTAGGAGGTTTTTTCTGATGTTATCTTCTATATTTTTTATGGTTTCAGGTCTGGGATTTAAGTTCTTGAACCATCTTGAGTTGATTTTTGTATCAGGTGAGAGATGAAGATCCAGTTTCATTCTCCCACATGTTGCTTGCCAATTATCCCGGCACCATTTGTCCAATAGCATGTCCTTTCCCCACTATATGTTTTTTGTTTGCTTTGTTGAATATCAGTTGGCTGTAACTATTTGGCTTTATTTCTAGATTCTCTATTCCATTCCACTGGTCTATGTGCCTATTTTTTTGTCAGTACCATACTATGGCCTTATAGTATAGTTTGAAATCAGATAATGTGATCCCTCCATATTTGTTCTTTTTGCTTAGTCTTGCTTTTGCTATGCAGGCATTTTTTTGGTTTCATATTAATTTTAGAATTGTTTTTTCTAGTTCTGTGACTAATTATGGTAGTATTTTGATGGGAATTGTATTGAATTTGTAGATTGACTTTGGCAGTGTGATCATTTTCACAATATTGATTCTACCCATCCATGAGCATGGGATGTGTTTCCATCTGTTTGTGTCATCTATAATTCCTACAGCAGTGTTCTGTAGTTTTCCTTCTAGGGGTCTTTCACCTCTTTGGTTAGGTATAATCCTAAGTACTTTATTATTTTTTTGCAACTATTGTAAAATCGGTTGGTGTATGGCAGTGCTACTGATTTGTGTACATTGATTTTATATCCTGAAACTTATTACTGTATTCATTTATCAGTTCTAGGGGCTTTTTGGATAAGTCTTTAGGGTTCTCTAGGTATAAGATAATGTGATCAGCAAAGAGTGACAGTTTGACTTCCTCTTTACCGATTTGGATGCCTTCTTTCTCTTGTCTGGTTGCTCTGGCTGGTACTTCCAGTACTATATTGAACAGAAGTGGTAAAAGTGGGCCTCCTTGTATTGTTCCAGTTCTCAGGGGGAATGCTTTCAACTTTTCCCCATTCAGTATAATGTGAGTTTGTCATAGATGGCTTTTATTATCTTAAGGTATGTCCCTTCTATGTTGATTTTACTGAGGGTTTTACTCATAAACAGATTTTGGATTTTGCCAGATTCTTTTTCTGCATCTATTGAGATGATTATGTGATTTTTGTTTTCAAATCTGTTTATGTGGTGTATCACATTTATTGACTTGCATATGTTAAACCATCCCTGCATGCCTGGTATGAAACCCACTTGATCATGGTGGATTATCTTTTTGATATGCCGTTGGATTCAGTTAGCTAGTATTTTGTTGAGGATTTTTGCATCTATGCTTATCAGGGATATTGGTCTGTAGTTTTCTTTTTTGGTTATGTCCTTTCCTAGTTTGGGTATTAGGATGATACTCACTTCATAACTATCCTCCTTATTCTGCATTTCCTGGGTTTTTTCTCATTATCATATATTTGTTTCATTATTTCTTAATGATCCAAATTCTCATCCCTGGAATATAAGCTCCTTGAATGCAGGGACTTGGTGTATGCACTGCTGTTTCTTACTACTTAAAACAGCACTTCCCCTATAATGGCACTCAGTAAGTATTTGTTGAACTAATTCCCTGAGAGCCCACGTAAGACAGTGAAAGCCTCCCTCTGTCTCTGTGGAATTCCAGATTATCCCAGAAGAGAAGTAGGAATTTCAGAGCATGCAGGGCCCAGAGTACTATCAGAGAAAGTGGGAGAGCTGGCTCTCAGACATTCCTTCATCCATCTAACCCTCTAATGCTTTAAGAATTGCACTGCTATAGGGTTACCTCCGTGGGGTCATCTCTTTTGGAAAATCTTAGTTAGGGAAGTCAGATGTGTATGATAGCTAAAATAGTTGTTATCTCCTAAATACCTATAATATTACAGGTATTGAATAGGATTTTATACAACAATCCTAAAATATAAGTAATATTATCCCTATCTTATAAATGAACAAATAGACAATGCCAGAAATGGAACTAAATTACTCAAGGTCACAAAGCAAGAAAGAGGCAAATTTAAGGGTTTGGGTTTAGATTCTCTCAAAAGCAGATCCTTAGTTTAGGTTCTCTCAAAAGCAGACCCTGCATCAAAGATTTGAGTACAAGTAGGTTTTTGAGGAGGAGAACCCAGGCAGTACCATGAAGAAGCAGAGAGGAGAGGCTGGGAAGGAAGGAAAGCCAAAGAAGGGGATTTAATGTGTAAGTAACTGGGGCTTCAACCCAGTAGGAACCGCTGAGACAGTGTGTGGAGCACACCTCAGAATTGTCCCCCACATGGATGAGGAAGCAAGGCAGTTATCCACCAAAAACTAACCTCATTGGTCAGGAATTGCTTCTGTAGTTTTAACTTTTCCACGCTTCTGACCTGTCCCACTTGTGGACTAAGACACTAGATGTCCATAAAATTCCCTGAAGCAGAAAGACACAGGAAACATTTCAGCCTGAAAAGGAACTGACCAGAGGTGACCTCCAGGATGGACTGAGGGAATGCACACAGGGCAGCGAACGTGTCTGCCATACATGCAGGTGGTCCAAGAGGAAAATCCACTGCTTTCTGCATGTTATTACACCAGTCGTCTAATTATCTCCACTTTAGACCTCAAATTTATGCAGGATTTGTAGACTCACCTATTCCGCACATCCTACAACCCAGCTAGTCTTCTTGATGGGCTTATTTTTATGTACATAGTTTTATTCACTCATTGGTTCAGCAAATATTTGTGAAGCCTCTTATTTGTGTCCATTCAAGGGATAGGAACCCAATGATGAATAGAGCAGTTTTGTCCTTGAGAATTCTGCTCACAGGTTATAGAAGAGACATAAGTAGGCCAAAAATTTTGATAAAGTTTGGGCAGACTATGCAATGGAAATGGGTAGAAAGGGAAGCAATGGTAAACATTTGTCACAACCCATTGAATTTCACATTAAAAATGGTCTTTTGTTGTATGGGAATCATACCTCAATACAGCTGATACATATATTTTAAAGGTTAGGGATAAAGGAAATAAGCAATTAGGTCTTATCACTACTACTCTAATGTAACATGTTACAACCCAAGAAACATAGAACACAGTTGCAATTTTGAGGCTAAACAGTGGACACTAAGAAAAAAGTTTCTAAAGCTCTAGTGTTTATCTGAGTCACCAGGAAGCCTTGTGAAAACACCAATAGCTGAGCCCTGCCACCAGAATTTCTGATTCAGTAGGTTAGGGGTGAGATCCGAGAATTCACAGTTTTGATGGAGTCTCCAGTGAGGCTGATACTCTTATTCACAGCCCCACACCTCTAGAAATAACATATGGCTGTACTAAGGAAATGTGTTCAAATCATAGTATGATAATAGCCTGAAGAACGCAGTATTTTGCCATAAATAATAAGTGAATTGTAAATTTACACTGCAGCCCAAGACTGCTGGGGTGCTGGTCTGTTTCTTAATGTAGGTGGTGGTTATATGGGTGTGTTCACTTTATGAAATTTCAGAAATGCACACTCATGGTTTGTACACATTTCAATATATATCAAAATTGAACAAAACTTTAAATAAAAAAGAAAAAAAAGGAATGTATGGTTCATTTCCATCCCAGTAGCCCCCTTGAGGAAGTGCTTTTGGAGACATATGTATGCTTTATTTAGGGTTTCTTTAACCTAATATAAAAAGAAATCAACTTTCATGAACTTTCACTGAAAATATTGAGCCATATGTCTTTGCCTCTAACACTATTATATGATCCTAGAACATGTGATGTTCTCAATGGTTTGCAGATGAAGGAGGAACAGAAAACTAGCTAAAACACATTTGTTTCAAACTCTCAGAGGAGTAGGAGGAGGGAGATTAGTGTTTTCTAATGGAAAAATACAGCCCCAAAGGAGCAGCCACTTGCATCTTGAACATTAAAAAGCAATCACAAACAGTGCTTCATGCAGCCACTGAGCAGTTTCTGGAGAATTCAACTGAATTTCCTCCTCTCACATTTCTTTTAAGAGGTGCTTTGCCATGAGAGTATTTCCAAGAATTGGAGAGTCACAATAGTTACAAATACCATTGGCCTGAAGAATTCTTGGCACTTGAGGAGCTGTAGGGATTTATACATTAGTAGAGCACAGAAGTTAGTGTGTGAAGCTGCATGCTACCAGGACAGGAACATCCATCGGGTTTCAATGGCACCTTTAAATCACCCAGCACTGTGGGGCAACAGGCAGGACAACTCTCTGCGTTCTGCTTCCTATGCAATTGTTTAGTCATGAGATGGCATGTTCTCTCCTTTTGCATTAAACAGCAGCTGCACTGAGGTTATAATAATCGTAGTGAATGTTTGTACCATGCAGTGCCACTAAAAAGCCTCTTTGCATGTTGTGCCTTCTACTGACCAGAGTTTCTGTGAGCCCAGCTCCTTCCGTGCTTCTTGCTCAGGGTGCGCTGCCTGAGGTTAGCACTCAGCTTTGTCTGGCAGTGGTAATTAGTGTGATGTGCTGTGATCACCCCCTGGTGTGGAGTCTGTGCAATAACAACAACATCTGACCTTGGTGTCAACTTCAAAGCAAATCGGCACAAGCTAAAAGGTGGCTTGATTGACCTGGACTGCTGCGCATTAGAGTTTCAAAAGATAACATTACCACAAAAATAGCCTGCCAGGGATGGAGGAGGGGTGAAAAGAGGCTCAGACGTAAGAGGGTTTTTCTATAGGAATGTTCTACAATCATTTCAGCATTACACAGCAACTCTGTTCGTGGAGATTATAATAATCGCACTGAACATTCGTATGGTGCAATGCCATTAAAAAGGCTCTTTCCGTGTTACAGTCATTTCCCACGATTTGGCGGTCTAAAGATAAAGAACCACCAAATGCTTAGTGCTCAGTACTGTGCTACTCGTGCTGAAAAGGACACATGTGAGCGCATGATGGGTAGTAGGTTCCACGCTGCCTGTCGGGGCACCTGGTGGGGTGGTCACAGTCCTAATGACTGTGTGTGCCTCTCAGGCCTCACTCATGCAGCTGAAAAGATTGATTGAGAGGAATTAATCCCACCTATAAAATAAACTTGAGGCCATTTACTAAACGTCACTAGGTCATACATCTGTCTATATGTCAAGTTAATGGTTTGGGTAGAAAATCAGCACCAGGGTCTAGGCCTATTTTAACCACCAGTTTTCCCTCACTTGAGTACTGGGAGTTGCCTTAGCTAGGAATGTCTTGGTAATGTCTTCATCCTGGTGTTATTCCAGAATCTCTTTGCCATACTGGTTTTATGTCTTGATTCAAGTTTTCTTTGTCTATTTCTTACATTAATGTGGCTGTTTGCTGAGATTCTTAATACTCAAATTGTAAAGAGTCTCTGGTTGCTTCTAGCCTGAAATAGACAGAGCTGAAAAGGTAATTTCTGTTTTCCACTGTTACTCTTATCTCTGTTTCTAATTCCAATTGTGCAAAAACACACAACACAGAAAGTACAAAATGTGGAACTCCTAACTAGAACTACCATATTTTCCCTGAGGGATGGGACCCACCCAGCTCAGAGCATGGACATAGTTGATTGGCTACACCTTCAAAGTCGAGGACCAGACCTGGGGGTTTGGCGAGGTCATCTATCTATTCATTTATACACACACACATATAAATGTATGTACATACACATACCCATGTACACATAATGTACATATGTGTATCGCCTCAAGATGCTGTGTGAGGATTACATGGCAATACCTATAAACCACTTAGAATGATATCGGACACATAGTAAAGCCAAATAAATGTCAGCTATTATTATTTATTCTTTATATATCAGTTCATGTGTCATTTCCTCCTGGAAGCCTCCTCTGATCCTTGGCTAAGGTTAGCTTCCTTTATTGTGTTTTCTTTGAAGACTTCTGCCTTTCTTTTAAAGCATTGATATAATCTGAATATTAGATCTGTAGTTTCACAGATGTCTCCTCACTCTACATTGCCAGCTCTGTTTTTTCCTATTACTGTATCTCTGGAGCCCAACCTGTATTAGGTGGCCAGTAAATACTTGTCAGTTATTTTAGATGAATGAATCTCTGAATCCCACTGAAAGTCTCCTGCTCAGCAGGGAATGGGGGAAGGGAAGGAAAGACATCTCTAACTAGAGGCTGAGAAGAAAACACAGTCTAGACTCAAACACTCTTCCTCTCTGGTTATTTCCAGCCTTCTAATCTGCAGCAGCTAAGCTCAAGAGCTGCTACCTCAGGACTAAAGCCTCATAGCAGGGCATGGTGGCATGCACTTGTAGTCCCAGCTGCTCGGGAGGCTGAGCCAATAGTACTGCTTGAGCCCAGGAGTTTGACCAGTGAGCTATGATCGCGCCACTGCATTCCAGCCTGGACAGCAGAACAAAACCTTTTCTCTAAAAATAAGTAAATAATAATTTTTAAGTGCCTTGCTTGGGGGTTGTGAGATCATTATTATTTAATTGCTTGGGTTTCAGTACACATGAGCCATAAACGTCCTCCAAAAACTCGGGTTCTGGGGCAGCCTGACCTTGAAGATGTGGGATAAGACTAAAACTGTCCAGTGTGTGGGTTTGGTTTTTGGGGTCCCTTTTCATACTCACATCATCTCTTTTAACCATAAGCAATAATTATCTTCTCTCCAAAGGTCAGATGAAGTGCTCAGTTGGTTCTTCCTCCCTGTGTCCCCCAAACCATCCAGGAGCAGGGGCTTGAAAGATTTACAACACTTTACACTACTTCAACAGCTATTTTAGGTGAGTTTTTGCTCTGGACTTTTAATTGCATTCATTCATTCATACAGAATGGCCCAGCTTAGGTGTGAAAATTGCCTTTAAATGTGATTGGTATTGATGAAATTCCTATTGGGAATAAATAATATGTAGACTACACAGGGAAAGGGATGATAGATAAAACAAATTCAGGCTAAAGCATGAAGACTCTCAGTTCCCTCTGAGCTATCTGTATACTGCCCTAAAAGTTCCCCATGGGAAATCACTTATGGTCTTATAGAGAACAAGGACAAATTCTGAGGCCTTTGTAGCACCAGAGCATAGCCCTGAGATGAAAGAATCTGAGTGCTTTTAGTCATCCATGACTAGAAAGGAACTGGGACATAGTAGGTACCAATAAATATTTGATTAATTAATGAAAGTCCTTTAGACTAAAATCTCATATATATTTGCTGTATGCTGATATACATTTTACAGTGAGGTAATAACATGTATGAAATGATTGCTCTGCATCCTGAGCTAGGCCTGCACACATCAACCAATTTAATTTTCACAACAGTTCTATGACATAGGTGCTATTAGTATCTTCATCTTACAGGTGAACAGATTGAGGCTCACAAAAATTAAGTCACTTGCCCAGGCTTGCCCTAGCACTAGTAAGACTCAGATCTATGTGATTCCAAAGCTCAGGTTCCTGACTACTCTGACATAAGTAGCCTATGAATTAAGGAAACTCCTGTAAAATATTAGGATTCATAACTTAATAAATATGATCTTATTGCTGAATTTGTATTTGCTTTCATAATGGTCAAATTGACATTTTTAAAAAGATAAGACTAGGCACGGTGGCTCATGCCTGTAATCCCAGCACTTTGGGAAGCCAAGGCGGGTGGATCACGAGGTCAGGAGTTCGAGACCAGCCTGGCCAATATGGCAAAACCCCTTCTCTACTAAAAAAAAATACAAAAATTATCCAGGCATGGTGGCACACACCTGTAGTCCCAGCTACTCGGGAGGCTGAGGCAGAAGAATCGCTTGAACTCAGGAGGCAGAGCTTGCAGTGAGCCGAGATCACACCACTGCACTCCAGTGGCACTCCAGCCTGGGTGACGCAGCAAGACTATGTCTCAAAAAAATAAAAAATAAAAAAAAAATAAGGCTTTTTCCAGTTAGTGGTTATTATTCCCTCTTAAAATCAGCATGGTGATTTTAGAAATTGTAATCAACCATCATTCTTCGCTTCTAACTTAAAGAAGCATCTTTACATCTAGAGAGTAAAACACGAGAGGTTGTACTAAGGTCTCTGTCAATTCTATCTTCACATGCTCAGCATCATCCCATTTTCTATTAAATGTCCTTTGAGAGAAGTCACCTGCATAATTACCATAGGACCCCTGTCAACACTGAGAAGGATAAAACTCATTGTCCGGAACTTCTGTGGCAGAGAGAGACAAATTATTATGACATTATGAATAACAGTGTCATTATTTGATTTGTGGCAAATTAAAAATGCAGGAAATCAACATGGCACATGGATACATATGTAACAAACCTGCACATTGTCACATTGTGCACATGTACCCTAAAACCCTAAAGTATAATAAAAAAGAAGAAAAAAAAAAAAAAAAAAAAAAAAAAAAAAAAAAAAAACATTAAAAAAAAAAAAAAAAAAAAAAAAAAAAAAAAAAAAAAAAAAAACAAAAAAAAAAAAAAAAAAAAAAGCACATGACAAAGTAACATAATTTAGAAAATCAAAGATGCTGGAACCAGCATACAACACAAACTTTCCAAATCTAAGAATATGAGGGAGATGCTAAAAAGGAGATCCCTGCTATAAATGGGCATGGGAAACTTTGGGGGTAATGGATGTGTAGTAATGGTGCAATGATTTAATGGATGTGTCTATGTCTCAAAAGTTAGCAAATTGTATACTTTACAGCAAATATCTATGGTTTACTGTATGTTAATTACACCTCAATAAAACTATATGTTTAAAAAAATTATATGAAATCAATCTCAGTTGGCTGAAGTTTTTGAGGCCATATATTAGAGAGATATATTTAAACCAATTAAGATAGCCCATGTATAACTCCGTACTGGCATAGAACTTCACAGAATATGTTCAAATACTTTTTAAATTTTATTTCACACCAATCCTGTACACTGGAAACTGAAAATTGGAAAGAATAAGTTACTAATTCAAGGTCCCGAACAAAGATTTTAGGTCAGATGACTGCAAATCTAATGTTCTCTTCTTTATATGAAAGCAGACTCCTCTGCTACTGTGGCCTTCTTTTCAACAGCAATGCTTTTAAAAGCATAATTTTTTGTCAATGTAAGCCTGGTCAGAGTAAGACTCATAGCTTAACTACACTATATTTGCACCATTGTAATTTCCAAATGGAGTTATTTACCTTGAAGTAAACAATAAAATGAAGCATTGAAGTTCATTTCTCAATATTCCCTTTCATGGAGAGAGCCCAATTGCCAATAAATGTCTGTAAAAGAAGTTGTGGCTATTTTCAAATAATTTGGAGAGTTTGTTATTTCATACAAGTCTAAAAGCAGAAGGCCAATATCAGGAAGCCATTTGATAAAGGCAGTATCTGCAACCACAATGCTTAGGACCAAATCTTTGGCTCTAAGTAGACTTCAATGTTCTGTTCCTTTTTGGGAGAAAATAAAAGGAAAAATGAAATGAAACAAAAGTATGTAATATGAGACCCTGTGGCCATTCAAACAATGTTAAAATATTCTATTAAAGAAATTTATAACCTAAACATATTATGAACAGCAATTTTTGCTAAAAGGTCTGCAGTATGCTAAAGATTAGTTAGTAGAACAGAAAGGGCTGGGGACACAATCCCTTGGGTTGTCCTTGAGTTATGTTATGTGGCACCAGAACTGCTGCAGCAGATGCAGCTTTGCACAGTGAGTGGGCCACCCATAAAACCAGACCCTGAGAGAGTGGTATGGCGGGGAAGGCCTTAGAGTCTACTCCAGACCTATGCCATCAGTTCACAAATCTTACTTCATGAAATCGGTTCAAGAATTCCCCCAAAGGACTTACTATCTAGGTCATTGTGGTCACTCCAAATTTTGATGGCAAGAATTACCTTATTCATCCTCCTCCCCTTCCCTAAAAGCTCTATTTCAGGTGACTTCCACTCAATAGGAGTTCAAAAGGTTATTTTTAATGGAACCATGCCTGTCTTATCAAAAGCATACAGCACTTGTCTCCTCATCTGGGACTCATTTAACAAAAAGCAGATGGATAAACCTGTGGTTGTCCCATTTTGAGAAGTGGAGAATTACTGAACTGTAGAGAACAAGCACTCTGCTTTAAGTCACAAAATCTACCCAGAATTGCAAATTGCCCCATTGAGTGACATGTATAAATAAATATCTTGATGACTGAAAGCATTAACGGAATTCATAATTGCAAGTTTTAGAAATGGAATCCATTTCTTTTTCTGCAAAAAGCTTCCCAATTAATAAGACTAGCTTTGATAGATAATAAACCCCACATCACTCATAACAAAGCCTTTTGGTCACAAATTTAACACTCTGCTATTTTATAGTCCCTCTAATAGATACATAGTTACGACTTTCTTTCAAACATTGTGTGCAGAGACGGATTCAGGGATTCAAGTCACTCATGCCACAAAGCCGTTTTCTATTCATGCTTCCTTAATGTTGCACAAGAGAATAATTGGTGTGTTCCTTTCCTCTTGTGGTTAAACATAACTCTGCTATAAGTTAATAAAAGTGCAGACACTTTATTCATATTCAGAAGGCAGGCAGCAGCAGAAAACCTCCTGCCACTATGACTATAAGTCAGAACAAGTTAATCCAACATCAAATATGTATAATTGGGGCTGCTTAAAATGCACATCTGGCCAAAAGCATTACATTGTAATCCAGTAGCAGTCACAGAAAGACAAAAGGAACCAAGATCAGCAGCATCTCCAGACCAGCAAACAAATATGCCAAAGGAAGAGTAATAAAGGATTCCAAGGGACTTTTGGTGAAGAAACTCTTCTGGTCTTTTGAGTCAAAGACAGAAAGTAATTTCTTGGGAAAGCTGCACATTACTTAACTCAACCCTATTTCTCAAATGCCTAGAGTGTGCTGAGCACAGTCCTTAGGGGGTGGAGTAACTTAAGAAGGACAAGTAAACCAAGGTCCCTGCATGACTGGAACTTATATTTAATTTGGAGAAATAAGAAAACAAAGCACATGAGAAACCTGGCTCTTTAAATTTTCTTCTTTATTTCCATAAGTCCTTAGATTTTATTGCCCCAACCGTGGTCTCCTTGGGAACAGACTGAATCTGGATCCAGAAGTGGCTGATGAGGGAGAAGGTAGACAAGGTAGACCAAGAGCGACTAAGTTAGGAAAGCATTTCAAGGGCAGAGTGATCAACTGGACCAAATGACACTGAGAGATTAAGAAAAGATGTAATTCACATTGGATTGGCAGTATGATGGTTATTCAGGGAAAGGTCAAGATGATTATTGTGAAAAGTTGGGGAATTTTTTTTTTTTTACTTTAAGTTCTGCGATACATATGCAGAATGTGCAGGTTTGTTACATAGGTATACAGGTGCCATGATGGTTTGCTGCACCTATCAACCCGTCATCTAGGTTTTAAGCCCCACATGTATTAGCTATTTATCCTGATGCTATCTCTCCCCTTGCCCCCTACCCCCCCAGAGGCCCCGGTGTGTGATATTCCCCTCCCTGTGTCCATGTATTCTCACTGTTCAACTCCCACTTATGAGTGAGAACAGGCAGTGTTTGGTTTTCTGTTCCTGTGTTAGTTTGCTGAGAATGATGGTTTCCAGCTTCATCCATGTCCCTGCAAAGGACATGAACTCATTCCTATTTATGGCTGCATTGTATTGCATGGTGTATATGTGCCACATTTTCTTTATCCAGTCTATCATTGATGAGCATTTTGGTTGGTTCCATAACTAAAGGAAAAAGTGGACTCATAAGACAAGTTAATTTTAAAATAGAAAACTAGAATGTTTGCCTGCTGATGGGAGTGATCCATTAGAGAAAATTAGTGCAAAAAAATGTGGATAAACAAAAGCATTTGTACATCAGGTATATAAGATTGTTCTGTTCAATGATGTTTTGCTATAACCTTGATGAGAAAAAAATCAATTCCCCAGCCATGGCCACTTTCTGTGTGAAGTTTGTGTGTTCTCTTCATGTCTGCATTGGTTTCCTCCCACATCCCAAAGCTGTGCCATTGGCATCCCATTGGCATGTCTGAATTGTCCCAGTGTGAGTGGTGTGTGTGTGTGCGTGTTCTCTGTGATGAGATGGCATCCTGTTCAGAACTGGTTCTCACCTGAACCTCCAGATAGGCTCCACAATAGGTCACCACCTACAACCTTGAACTGGAACATTTGGGCAAGTAATTATCTTACTTGTTTGTATTAATCTTTCTTAAAAGTGTAGCTCACATTTATTTCATTGTTTAATACTGGAAGTGTTTTGGTCTTTATTTTGAAGGTTTGGTGATGATTTTGTGACCAGAAATATGCTGTATGAACTTAACTCTAGTTTATTTCAATTAGCCTATGTTAAGTTGATTCCCTTTTACATCGTTTCACTTACAATCACAGCTTCCAAGAACCTATCAATGACATTAAGTGAGGACTATTTGTATATGCCGAGTTGTCAGTCTCTGCCGATAGAATAGGGGAAGGAAGTTAAGGAATGAAGCCCACAAATTCCTTCTTCATCTCTCAAACTTGAGAAAGGGCTGCCCATTAGTCCTCCTCGATCAACTAAGTTTGAACTCTCTGCAATATCCTTGCCCTATTCGACCGCCAGTATGAACTAAGTGGATATGTAAGATCTTACCTACTTTTTCTGTGCCTATTCATTTTGTCTCAAAACAAAAACAAAGTGAAGGCTCATTAATGAGAAATCAATGAAACAATAATTGATCACACACTTTTAACAGCTGCCTCCTCTAACAAATCATCACATATCTAACCCCGAGCCCAAACCACCACCACCGCATATGGCTCTGCTCTCCCTGTGTAGGCTCCTAGGCTATGGGCCTCGGGCCTCCTAAGTCCAGCCCATTCTATGACCTTTTCATTTCCACTGATGTGACACTATAGAGTAGGTGCCTCTATTCCCAACTTGGAAGTGAAGAAAATCCTGAAATGCCGGAATTGATAAGAGAGATATGATAAAAGCAATTTAAAGCAAAATTTCAGGAGAGAAAAGAAGAACTTGGCTAAAACCTAATTAGTAATTTCAACATTATTTCAAAAAAAGAATGTGATACAATTCCCTGACTGTGTGTGCCATGGCACCCTGGGTAGGCACAGCAAACTCATATGGGTGCAGTGGGATATTTTAAATTTTAGTGGAAACCAGCAATTTGTCAGAAACAATGTCAACTGCTAGTTCCTGGAAATCCACACTTTCAACAATAAACAGTGCTACACTCTTTTTGATGGTGTCATATCTTTGCAAAGTTGGTTTTTAAGCAGTAGCTCTGATAAAAAACAATTACTTTGTGAAAATCACTGTGGGACAGAAAATGAGAGTGGCAGTGTCCAATCTGATTCTGAGGTTTGAGAAAGGGCATGGTATCCAACAGATACACACATTCTATTAGCGTGTAATTGAGGTCATTTAAAAATGAAATACATTTTTTTTTCCAAAAAAAAAAGAAAAGTGTGTGATCATCAAAAAGAGAGTTACTGTCTGTGGGGCATAGAACCATGGAAGTCAATGGGTAAATATTAGTGTTTGTTCCATAATGGGACCAAGGAATCCAGCCATTCAGTCCTGACAGCTGGTATATCCCTAAGGTAGAGCTGAGCATTTAGCCATCTTAGCCTGACATCATTAAAGACTTGAGCCACACTCTGTACCCAATAAATACATCATAAGTCCCGTCATAAATCAACTTCTCATGTTAATTTATCTGCAGAAGACAATACTGTTCTCAGAGTAAGATAGGATTTTCTACCACTGGCATTATGAATTAACTAATTGCCATTCTTATTTATATGTCCATACCCTATGAGCTGGATTAGAGTGAGATTTGCCCCATGGGATGGTACACTGCACCCCAGAGCATTGACATAATCAGTTGGCTACATTTACAGAGTTCAGAGTCAAGGAACAGAATTTCTGGGCTTGGGAAAGTAATATACTGCATATATATGTGTGTGTGTATATATATGTGTGTATGTGTATATATTTATGTTGTTACGTATATGTGTATATATATATATGTTGTTACGCATATATATGTATGTATGCGTGTGTATATATATGTTGTTACGCATAAGAGACCACCTGAGAAGGCTTAGTGTGAGCAATAAGGCTGTTTATTCACTTGGGTGCAAGTGGGCTGAGTCCAAGAAAGGAGTCCTCAAAGGGTGGTGGGATTATCATTGGTTCTTATAGGTTTGGGATAGGCGGTGGAGTTAGGAGCGATTTTTTTTTGTGAGCAGGGGATGGATGTTACAAAGTACATTCTCAAGGGCAGGGAGGATGTTACAAACTACATTCACAAGGGCAGGGAGGGTGTATTGTCACAAGGGCGGGGAGGAATGTTACAAAGTACATTCACAAGGGCACAGGAATGTCACGATGGCTTGATCATGGTGCGGCCAGCTCAGAGGACCTTACATATATGTGTGAGTGTATGTATATATATGTGTGTGTATATGTGCATTTTGTGTGTGTTTATATATATGTGTGTGTGTATATACACACACAAAAAACACACACACTAAACACACACATACCTGTAACACATACAAAAATACGTATATACATATACATACATATAAATATATACACACATATTAAAGTGCCTGATACTTCTGCACAGTCTGAGAGATAGTTTTTTCCCAAATATACCAGTGTCAGGAACTATTTTGATAATCTGTACTTTGCAGAGTGGTCCATTTAATCCTCATGTAATTCTGTAAAGTGGGCACCAGACACATCTTACAGATGTGACGAGAAGCAATGCAATTTGCACAAAATTATAAGGTGTATATATGGTATACCAAGTTTTCCTGGCTACCATTTCCTTTGTAAATGAAATAAATCATTTAGCCCAACAGGATTCAGTTTCAAGCCTGTATTTCCTTAAAACACATGCATACACACTCCAGCAAATAAAGAAACTAAATAAAATTCCAGCCTCTGTTCACTTGAATAATATTAAAGGAAATCTAATTTATGACTCATGGAGACACTACTAAAATAGAAAGCTCTTTCCTCTTCTAACCAATTCTCTCACACTGCTGTTTTCTCCCTAACTTTCCTCTTCCTTGGTTCTCACACTCTGCACCACAGGTATGGTTTTTCCACCTTCCCTAGTCTACAGACACTTTCCTACTGGAAGTGGCCCCTTGCAATTCTGCTCTTACTCACCAGCCATGCTGGGTCCCTCTGAAAGTTCCAAGCCCGGTCCCCACTCACTCCTCACAGGCAGAAGATCTCTGAACAGCCTCGGCAGTCTAGTTCTCTCAAGCTGACTACTTTTCTACCAGAAATCCTCGTGGAGAATTTTCAATAAGTAATAATGTCTACCCTGTTACACATTTGATCATTCACGTATGCTTTCATTCATTCATCCATAGCATGGAGAAAAATAAAAGTTGCTTTAAAAACCAAAAACAGATTTCCCTTTAAAGGAAAAGCAAATCAACTATGTTTAGAAAAATACAGTATGTTGGGCCATTTTGGTTGAAGGAAAATAGTCCTGATATGGGCCTCATGTTAGCCACAAGAACCACAATGCTTTGCACAATGAAGAAGGACAAATTTTGAGCTTCCACATGATATTTCCACATGGAAGAAAGGAATAGTGTTTACTGGGTGGTTGCTGGAGTTGAGAAATACCATAGAGTATTGTCTGAGCTGTGTGCAAAGGGAGCATAAGATCAGGAATACCCAAGACACTTTTAAGGACAGGTGTGGCTAATATTCAAGTTTCTGGCTATGCTGCAATACCTGTTGCCACCTCTACACGTGCACAAATTCCTTTATGGTCCCAAACCATCTATATAAATGTTTCTATACATACAGACTGGAGTTGGTGATACTCAGGGGAGTGTGGGGAGGGGGGGTTCATACAATGGGGCAAAGGCTAGACACTGGGAAGTGCATCAGCCTTCCCAAAGCAGGTGTTGCCTGTGCCAGGTCTTCAAAAAGAAGAAGTGTTTCAGAGAAAGAGAACATCAGTTTACATAAGTTAGGGAAACACAAAGCAGCTGCACCATTTGGGGAACAAGACTTTCATAGCAATATAATATAGAGAACACAGCCTGGTGGTTAACCACTCCAACTCTGTTAATCTGAAGACCTGGGTTCAAATCCTGGCTATGTCAGTTGTGCTAGCTGAATAAACTTAGGAAAGTTACCTAAGCACACTCTGACTTCGTTACCTTCTCTGGAAAATAGAACAATGCTAGGGTCTACCTTGTAGTATTGTTATGAAGAATAAATGTGGCAATATATGTTAAAAGTACCTGGACTATGAAAACTCATAGTGGTTAAGACAATTATAGGTCACTCATAGTGATTAAGGTCACTCACAGTGGTTAAGACAATCACAGGCTGATTGTGATGCCTCTAGGGCAGCTTTCATAACAGGGAACAAAAATATGGCTTTGGGTGTTCTCTTTCCACTTTTATTAGAAAAAGCTGGACCTAGCAGCTCTGAAGTGTGGTGTGAGGTTACTTAGGGACACGGTGTGCCTCATATTCTTTGTACCTTGTTATGGATGTTCCTTTCCATCTTGCTTTTCCCTAATGTTGTTGCAGCCAGATTATATTGAAGACAAATGGAATGAATGAACAGAAAAATCAGAATGTCCTCTCTCTCCCCATAGCCACTGCAGGGTCCTAGAAAACAGCTTAGGTTGTTACTCATCTCCACCCTTTTATGTGATCTAAGATCACAGTATACCGAAGCACTGCCAAAAGTTTGTGGAGAAAATGAGGGCATGTTTGGAATGGCTCATAGTATAGAGGAGAAAACTCCAAGTGCCACCTTTACTGGGAGCAGAACATTATATTAGGTCTTAGCTCAGGTCCTCTAGAAGACAGAGCCTAAGGCAGGGTTAAGGCAATAACTCTTTATGTGGGAGAACCAAGCCACAGGCAGTGAGGATGAGGGAAAACCAAAAGTGAGGGAAGCAAAGATGCAAAGCAATACAATGTGCCACATGACCACATTGGCTTTACAACAAGCTGCTGACATAGCCAGCCACTCTGCAGGTATGTATTCTTGGCATGCAGGATATGCAGAGAAGAAATCCACATTGTATTGTTCCATGAAAGAGAGGAGGGAAGGGAGTTTATCTGCCTGAACTCCTCTCATCTCCTGTTTTCCCTTGATCAAGATTTCCCACAGGAGGAGTTAACTTGCCAGAGCTTCTGAGTTGCATCATCTGGCCCGGAGGATATCAGAGTCAGTGTACAGTGACCACACTATGGCATTTTATTCAAGTCCAAAAGTTACTTGGCATTGATGAGAAGCAACCAAAAGTATGGAGGGGTCAAAGACTAACAGTGTATCACTTAAGATTCTTTCCACTGGCTTGAAACCTATCAGAAGTACCCTTTCAAATTGCTTATATTGCTGATAGGATTATTATTTACGAGAAACAATTATATAGGTTCATAAAGACTAAACCTTTCTATTAATATAACATCATACCTTCCATATGCCACATTTGTCACACACATACACACACCCTACCTCAAAATGCATTCCTTTGAATAAAGGACTACTGTACCTCTAGGCAAGTACCTATGATGTTACATTTGTCATCCGGTAGGTACAGAATCACTCTCTCTCTCGCTCTCTCTCTCTGTCTCTCTCTTCCTTTTCTCTTTCTTCTTGTAGGCTCTCTAGGCAGTCTCTGTGGACTAGATCTAGTATAAGGATCTTATTAAAGCAAGATCCAAGCAACCAAGTGAAAGATTCTACCTTCAAACATGAGGAGATCCAAGAAACAGCATGCGCTACATCAGTGGAAGCCAATACCATTGAGCTATGAACATTCAGGTTCTTGTTCTCCGTAGGGGAAACTCCTTTTCTAGACCGGTATCCTTAGAGGTATTTGATGCACACCCTTGCTAGGATAGTCTATATGCCAGTGAGTCACCTCCCATATGTTCAGCCCATATATGATTCACGCACATGAGAGCTTTGCTATTCCATCCATCTATCTGTAGGTTTTAGGAGAAATTAAGCAACCCTAAATTATTGGTGCTCATAGGATGTGGTGGCTTTCTCTGAGACCTGGGCAGTCTACATAAGAAGGGTTGATAAGGGCTGTGGCTAGAATTGGGACTGAGAGTCATTTGCATACTCACACAATCTGCATACAGTGAAGAGACAGAAAGGAGAAAGCAGGTCAAGGACTCTGAGAAGTTGTACAGGTTTATGTCTCAATAGCAGAGCTAAGCAAGGAGCAGAGTCCGCCTGCTTTTCCGTTTTATATGCCTACTCTAAGACCATTCTGCCAATGATAGTATCGGACCTGTAAGTCCTGCTGATAAATATACATCAGGGTAGCAAATGATAAGGGCATGAGATTTGAGGAAAGAGATGCTATTATTTAAAGAGTCATCCTCTGGTTTTATTCGTACATTTTGTGAAATAGTCACCTGGATCAGAACTTTTTCTGGGAGGCTCACTTGACTATTCCTTTTGGTTAGCAAGTTACAAGTCTTCTTCTTTATCTTGACTAAGACTCCTTAACTAATAAGTAATAAAATCGAGACTTGAGCCCAGCCCAGTCTGACTTTAGAACCTGTAATTTTAACCATTAATGTCAACTTATATTAGTTCTGACAAATAGATGTTAAATGAACACGGAATGCAATTAATTGGTGCCTTCTAACTGTCTTCTTTGAGACAGCATGGCATAGTGGTTCAATATTAATTCAATAGCTATTTATTAACTGTTTATTAGATAAGAGCAAAGGTTCTTTTTTTTTAAGACAAGCTCTCACTCTGTGTCTTAGGCTAAATGCGGTGGCACAATCCTACGTCACTGCAGCCTCAATCTCCTTGGCTCAAGAGATCCTTCTGCCTCAGTTTCCTGAGTAAATAGGACAACAGGTGTGTTCTATCATGCCCAATTAATTTTTTCAATTTTTTGTAGAGATGGAGTCTTGTTATGTTGCCCAGGCTGGAGGAGCAAGGGTTCTTGATGAAGACCACCTATGTCTGTGCTGTCTAATATGGGAGCCACTGCCAAATGGGACTTAAATTATAGCTAGAGTAACTGGGAAGCTGAATTTTTAATTTTATTTAATTTAATTACACATAAACTTTTAAAGATACTCAATTCAATTATTAGCAACATTCAAGTATGTATGAAAAAATTGGGGTATGTGAATCTACATCTTTAATAATAAATTTTACAAAATCAAAATATATCAAGTATTTCAAAGGATAATTGAGTGCCCACATTGAGATATCCAATAAGTGTAAAATACCTACCAATTTCAAAGACTCATTACAAAAAAAGGAAAGTAAGGCTGGGCGTGGTGACTCATGCTTGTAATCCTAGCACTTTGGGAAGCCGAGGCGGGTGGATCATCTAAGGTCAAGAGTTTGAGACCAGCCTGGCCAACATGGTGAAATCCCATCTCTACTAAAAATACAGAAATTAGCCAGGCGTGGTGGCACGCACTTGTAATCCCAGCTACTCGGGAGGCTGAGGCAGGAGAATCACTTGAACCCGGGAGATGGAGGTTGCAGTGAGCCAAGATCATACCACTGCACTCCATCCTGGGTGACAAAGGGAGACTCTGTCTCAAAAAAAAAAAAGGAAGGTAAAATATCTTACTAGTAATTTTTATTGTTTATATGTTAATAATATTTTTGTTATATTGACAAATAAATTATCATAATTAATATCACCTCCCATTTCTTTTACATCTAATGTGGATACTGTAAAATTTAAAACATGATTGGCTAATACTGGCCTAAATTCAACTCCTAACTTTACCACATATAAGTCATATGCCTTAGCAAGTTATGGCACGTTTTACCTTTTTTTGCCTCTATCTCTAAGTCTATGAAATGGGGCATAATATCAGTACATATGTAATGAGTTGTAATGGTTAAGTCAGTTAGGGCCTGGCACATGGTAATTTCTCAATAAGGGTTAACTATTATTACTATTAATGCTAATTGTATAAACGTGCTATATATAATCTTAAAACTGATTTTATTATTTTAATGGAGTTTCCGTTGAGAATAGACCTACAGGATTCAGAACACACATAAATATGAAGAGTGCTTTGCTTAATGTTTTAAGCATTAAAACAATCCTTATTTGGGTAGGGATTTTCAAGGGAGATTGTAGTTGTCATTTAGATTAATAGCTCGAGAAATTGGATCTTTTTTTTTTTCTGGCAGTGCCAGTGTCCCTCTGACATTGGGGGGATTTTTGTGCTGCTGCTGCTGCTGCTACTGCTGCTTGTTTGCAATTTGTATTATATTTCAACAAAGAGCTTTGCTTGCTCGGAGCTATTGAAATTGTAAAGCAACCATGATGGGGTGACTTATTTCATCCAATTCTCAATAACCATTGCAGGTTTTTTGTCTCTTTATGAAAAATTTCTGTTCAATTATAAGGTATTATTCACATTATCATTACCTGAATAGTTCCTTGAGGGAGAAAATCTGCAAGTTGAGAAAAAACAGCACAAGGACAGAGGATAGAGGGTAACGGATGTCTTCTTCTGGAGTCACCTGCCTCATAAAGGGTTACATACAATTCTCTTCCTAGAAACTGCCTATGCCACTTTCCCAAGCAATTCTCTAAATTAAGACAGCATTATTTTAGACTTTCTGAAGACTTCCTGAATAATCACAAAATAAACTTTCTTGGCTATAGAAATATGGGTATCCATGTGCTATGGCAAACACAGGTTTTCAGATGCGGTTTCTGTGAGCAGACAGTCTATAGTTGGGTGGGTAACACAAATACCTAAGCGTCATGTTAAGCCACAGAGGGATCCCAGGTCCAGCATCTGGCGTAAAAGGTGCTGCAGGAGCACAAAGGAGAGAGGCAGAATTCTGCAAGAGAGGCAGAGGGAGCAGGGATCTCCCCTGAGAAAGAGAACTTTGGGCAGGTCATTTTACCACAACGAGACTCGGATTTAGCACCTGTAAAAGAAAAGGTATAGACCAAGGTATCTCCAAGTTGTGACACTCCAGGAATCTTTTAAAGGGAGTCCGAACTGCCATAGATCATAGCCACTAGTTTCCCTTTTGTCCTTAAATTCCTTACTGATAAAAAAAAAAAAAAAAAGACATCACATAATGATAAAGGGTGCAATTCAACAAGAAGATCTAGCTATCCTAAATATATATGCACCTAGTGTTAGAGCATCCAAATTCATAAAACAAGTTCTCAGAGACTTACGAAGTAACTTAGATAACCACAATAATAGTGGGAGACAACACCACACTGATAGTATTAGACAGATCATCAAGGCAGAAAACTGGCAAATATATTCTGTACCTAAACTTAACACTTGACCAAAAGGATCTAAAAGACATCTACAGGACACTCCACCCAACAAAAACAGAATATACATTCTTCTCATGTGCACATGACACATACTCTAACATTGACTGCACATTCAACCGTAAAGAACTTCCTGGCAAATTCAAATTAAGAAAAAAAAAAAAAAAAACCGAAGTCATACCAACCACAATCTTGGACTACAGCACAATAAAAATGGAAATCAGTGATAAGAAGATTGCTCAAAACCATACAATTACAAGGAAATTAAACAACCTACTCCTGGCTGGGCACAGTGGCTCACGCCTGTAATCCCAGCACTTTGGGAGGCTGAGGAGGGTGGATCACCTGAGGTCAGGAGTTCAAGACCAGCCTGGCCAACATGGTGAAACCTCGTCTCTACTAAAAATATAAAAAATAACCTGGTGTGGTAGAGCCTGTAATCCCAGCTACTCAGGAGGCTGAGGCAGGAGAATCGCTTGAACCCAGGAGATGGAGGTTGCAGTGAGCTGAGATCGTACCACTGCATTCCAGGCTGGGTGACAGAGCTGAACTTTGTCTCAAAAAAAAAAAAAAAAAAAAAAATCTATTCCTGAACGACTTTTGGGTAAACAATGAGATTAAGGCAGAAATCAAAAAATTACTTGAAACTAATGAAAACAAAGATACAACATATCAGAATCTCTGGAACACAGCTGAAGCAGTGGTAAGAGAAAAGCTTACAGTACTAAATACTTGCATCAAAATGTCAGAAAGATCTCAACTTACTGAACTATTATAACATCACACTTACAGGAACTAGAAGAAAAAAGGGCAAGCCAACCCCAAAGCTAGCAGAATAAATTTGCTTTTAAATTACCAGAACTCATAAGAACTCACTCACCATCCTGAGGACAGCATCAAGGAGATGATGCTAAACCATTCATGAGAAACCACCCCCACAATGCAATCTCCTCCCACCAGGCCACACCTCTGACATTGAGGATTACAATTGAACATGAGATCTGAGTGGAGTCACAGATCCAAACCATATCAGAAGGTAATGAAGAGGCCTTCAGAGATGGGTCATTTTTCAGATAGCAGGCCTGAATGGGGTGCCTGTAGGTGGGGAAAGGGAATCAAAGTATGACAGTCTCCTTAAAGCCCACTTTCAAATGGATCCAGCTTGAAATGGCAGGCAGATACATGAAGATGCACAAATTTTGACTCTCCACAATTTGGAAAGAGAATAATTAGTGGGATCAGACTTTCCTGAGAATGAAGTTCTTGACTACATTTATCTTAGTTTCTATATACCTGGCACCTGATACAATACTTGGCTCATGATTGATGAGAATGAAGGAGGTCTTGAATTATTCTTGGATAAAAACATAAACTTTCCTCTGGGCCAGAATTAATCAGATGTAATTGCCATTGTCCCTCCTAAATCTCCCAAAACCTGTTTAATGTAGTATGCAGTAATTGCTGCTTCCAGTGGTGCCCTTTATTTAAATGCATAGAACTTTATATTCAGTAACGAACTTAAAAAGGCAATCAGGTTCTCAGAACTCAAACTCAAGACTTGGTGTTGACCCATGATTTGACAACAGAATGAAATTTTTCTAATATAATATTAATAGTTATTATTTTGAATATAAAGAAATAGAGTGTATGAGTAGAAAGGTGTGGTACCTTTTCTCGCCCAAAATAAGGGTCACAGCTGCCACTTCTATCATAAAAGACAGGTTAACAAGAGAGAAACATAACAAATGTATTTAACCAAAGTTTTGTGTGATACAGGAGCCTTCAGAAATGAAGATCCAAAGACCTAGAGAAAACTGTCTGTTTTTATGCTTAGTTTCAACGAAGAAGGGACAACCATGTAGCAATGTGATTGACAAAAGGGTCTGATCTAATGGTAATAGAATGAGAAACCCAGCAAGGCCTGTATTTCCAGATTCTTCTCGGTCTCTCTGCACAGCATTCCTTCCTCCTAGGTATAGGGCAGAACCCCTGTGGAATGAGAGTCTTCAAGGGAGAAGGGAGAGAATGACCTTCCTAGGTTTTATGTCTTGCTTTAGGGGAGAGGGGTTCTAGTATCTATGACCCGCCTTGGAGGAGAGGAATTCTGGTTTGTATGACTCACTTTAGGGGAGATGGAGGGACGGGAAAATGGAGGGCCAGAGAAGGTCAGAGAGAGACTTTGTTTCTGAGGCTGCTTCTGGGCCTTCCAATCTCCTTTTGTTCAAAGTACTCAGCGTGCCAAAGTGTCATACTTTGCAGTATCATTTTCTGAGCCCCAGAAAGAGAAAAGCTAAAATGGCTCATAATCCCACCAACCAGACATTAAAGGTTTATACGTTCAAGTTGAGGAGATTTGAACAGCGGAAATGGTTCAATCATAAAAGCAAAAGCCTCCCTTCATGTCTCTGTTACTTATACCGAATATGATTTTGTATAATGGTTAATAGGATAAAACGGTTAAAATTGAGACTACTCAGGATAATCTGTGAGCCATCATCAGTCAAAATTCACAAGTTCAGCCACGCACAGTCACTATTCAAGACTGGTCAAAGCACAGTCCCTGTCCCCAAGGAATTTACAGCTTCAGGATAATTCTCATTCTAAAAGTAAACTGAATAATGTAACATTCCTATAAACTGAATTGAGCTTTAACTATGTTATCATCTACTCTAAATATCATGAAGCCTCAGCTGGTAAGTCTTCAAACTGGTACCACTGTCTCCCTCCCTGCGTCCAACCACACACACATGCACTCACATCTCTGCAGTTGGCCGAAGAGGAAGCTCTACTTCCTCCTGTTCTTTATATAATGACTTTACTGTAGCCACTTTCACTTTCCCTGGTGATATTAGAGAATCTGGGACAATAAAAGCATCTCCTCTTGATCATAGGATCGTATAAGTATCCCAGATTTCATCTGGACACTTTATATTATAAATAAAACACTTGAGGCCCTGAGAGGTTGTGTAACTATCTCTTTACAGTCACCCGGCTAGTTAGTTAGAACCTTACCTTGACCTAACCCTAACTACCAGCCCAGTGCTCCTTCTATCAGATCACACTAGAAAAAAATCCAGCTGTTTTTGTCAACACAATGTACCCATGCTTGCTGGAAATGGTGCAGACCAACAGCTACATTACTTTTCCAATAGCTAATGCAGTTTCTCGTGAAAGCATATTCCTCTCTCTAAAAGTAAATTAAATGGCATAATCTTTCCATAAACTGGATTTAGTAACATATTCTCTATGATAAACAACATTGAAATTGGAATCACCTTCTCTGTAACGTGAAATTGAAGTTTATTTTTGATGTGTTATCTGTTGATGACGATTGACTATAAATGTAGACCATTTAGTAATCAAATAAACCACTCAGTTAGGAAGTAACATAATACACAGCAATTTTATGAATCTCTTTTCATCTTGCCTTTCCACTGGTTTGGGAGAATTAAAGAGGACATTGAAAATGCATTAGGTAAATTGTGATATTAACAATGCCATTTAAATTGTTGCCAAGATTTGTGAAAACACGAAGAATAAAAACATACCTTGGGACTGCAAATAAAAGTCTAGGAAGATGGTTTTCCAACAGGGCTTCCAGGAGCATAAACATCTAAGCGGTTAGTTGGGGGAGTGTTGTTGTAGTCAAGGCAAGCAAGTAGGTAGGCAGGAAGAAGAGAAAAAAGAAAGGAAAAGATCAAAAAGCTGTGTCTTTATCTTTACCTTTCAGGTAGAAAAGCATACTATTTGTCTAACTTCAGCCGAGTCCCCATCTTTATTTCATTGTAGTAGCATAAACATATTCAAACTGATTTGGACAAGCACTACTAGATATTAAACATCTATCAAATGACCATAATTAAATAATGTATTACTGATAAAGTTATAGATAGACACATATTAATGGAAGAGAATATGAATCTGTGAATCAAGCCAAAACACATGTGAGTATTTAGTCAATATTAAAAGAGGATTTTAGGCTGGGTGTGGTGGCTTACACCTGCAATCCCAGCACTTTGGGAGGCTAAGCAGGCAGATCACCTGAGGTCAGGAGTTCAAGAGCAGCCTGGCCAACATGGTGAAACCCCATCTCTACTAAAATTACAAAAATTAGCTGACAGTGGTGGCATGCACCTGTAATCCCAACCACTGAGGAGGCTGAAGCACGAGAATTGTTTGAACCTGCGAGGCAGGGGTTGCAGTGAGCCAAGATTGTGCTACTGCACTCTAGCCTGGGTGGCAGAGTGAGACACTGTCTCAAAAAAAAAAAAAAAGATTTTCATAATGTTGAAACAATTGACTAAATCATGGGGTAGGGTGCACAATTAGATATATATTAATTATTATACACACACGCACAGAGTGAGAGAGAGAGAGAGAGATGATAAGGAGTTGGATCACACAATTATGGAGGCTAACAAGTCCCAAGATCTGCAGTTGGCAAGCTGAAGACCTATGAGAGCCAAAGGTAAAGTTTCAGTCCAAAGGTCAGTGGACCCAGGAAAAGCTGATGTTTCAGTTGGAGTCCAAAGGCAGGATAAACCGATGTCCCAGCCATAAGGCAATCAAGTAAGAGGAAATTCCCTCTCATGTAAGGGGGGTTCAGACCTCTTGTTCTATTCAGGCCCTCCACTGATGGGATGAGGCCTACACACATTAGGAAGGACAGCCTGTTTTACTCAGTCTACAGATTCAAATGTTAATCTCATCCAAAACACCCTCACATACATACCTAAGATAGTCTTTGACCAACTATTGGGCACTTTGTGGTCAGTCAAGTTGACACATAAAATTAACCATCATAATTTTCAACATGAATTCCAAGTTAATTAAACATTTGAAAGTAAAAAGGAAAGTAAAACACAAAAGAATTAATATAGATGAATATTTCTCTATTTCTTGGTATTCTCAGGCCTTTTAAGTTTAGATATATACAAAATACTATAAAGAATATTAAGAAATTTAGTTACATAATGATTGAACTATAGGAATAATTTACACCTTTTAATTTGCTTTATTGGTATTCAAACTTTTTAGAGTCAAGGAATTCTGGAGAAGAAAGTATTACATTTAGCTTCTAGCAATTATTTTTCTCAACTTTTCTGTCAAGCATGAGCCAACCAATTCCAATCCCTTATTCCTGATATTCTTAAATGACTGGATTGGAAAGGAGGTATGTAGGGTATCAAAAGAGTCATTCCTGCTTTTAAGGTGAATGATCAACTCCTTAGCTATGTTGATGTGAACAAGAAGAACAGTATCAAATATTCTAGAACTTGTCCTAACCTAAGCTTATGTGTGATTTCTCTTATTTTCATGTTCCCTGCAACATATGGTGTGTAATTATTTCCTAATCAGTATATAAATTTTAAGGTCATCCTAAAGTCTACAAATTCTTGCCAGGAAACTAATTTATAAACAAGGTGTTATGCAGCATGTAAACTGAGTTATAAAGTTGTGGATGGGCTCAATGACAGGGCTGCTATAACCACTTGCTCCTAATGCCTGAACATAATTTGTATGGTATCTTAAACTGAGTGACCATTTTTGCAAGCAAATGACTGAAATTCTGGACTTGATCCATAGAAATTTATTTTATGGAGCATTATATACAGTGATATAATTTGCAATGTGCTTTAATGGCCATTCTAGTGGCCATATAAACTGCCATCAAAATTTGCAAAAATGGCACCTAATTTGAGTGGCATTCCTCTTCATTTTAGATGTTATTACTTCATGAGGAAAGAACACGTTTTTTCTCTTTCTTTTTTCCTCTTTTTGCTCTTTTGGTATTTGATCAAGCAGCATTATTCCATAGTAGATCTGCCACAGACTGCTATGCAAATTGGGACATGAGTCACACAGATATGATATAAATGGCACCTTAGTCTAAACTTATGCAAAGTACTGTCTTCAGAACTGATTATGGCAACCATCCTTCTTCATCAACAATAAGTGTGTAATGTGAGAAGCTTTAATCCAAATTTCTCCTCAGTGTCTATTTGCAGAAGGGAGGGCCTATTTGGTGGTGTGTTGGAGCCAATTCAAACTGGCTTGTGCCGAACATGCACCTCTTTTCCCAGTTTCATGTTCCATGATATTTTGTGAATAGCTTCTGATAGACCATGGGAGATATATATGCACCATGGAAATTTGCAATTGCTACAAATCAAGGCTTTAAAAAATTTTTCCTCCCTGACTGCTGATTATTAAACACTTACCAGCATACGCCTGGACTCTGCAATGGAGGCCTGGACAAACACCTCCTGGTCTCTCCCATGTGTCTATTTTTGCCAATGTAATAGTGGGCAGAACCACTAGGTGGGAGAAACCTCACTCTTAATGACTACACGGAGCAAACCTTCTGCCCCCAATGACTTGCACTGGCTGTGACCTGAATGAGATATAAACCGTTATTATATTTAGCCATAAAAGCTTGGAGATTACATTATAGCAATTAGCATCCTTAGACTAATGCAGGCAGTTAGCAACAACACTGATAATGGAACTTTGGAAAAAACTGTCTAAAGTAATTCATGTCTAATAGAGTAATAAGGATTTTTCTATTATGAGAAGTGTCTAGACTCAATGCCTCAGAAAAGCAAGATAATTTTACATTGAATGTAACTGAATCAAATATATAAATCTTGGTTATCTCTATCAAGCCTTCTTGATGACTCTCAGGATGTCATTAAGCCGAGTCTTTAAGTATGTAAGACAGTATTGATCTCCTATCCCAAAGCTAACTCTTCCTTTTCCCTCTCCTAGAAAAAAATGCAACAGGAATTCAGCACAAGTTTACAATAGAAGAGTAATATTCAAATGAAATTTAAAATGTGATGAAAATTAGCACCTGTTATTTTGAATCAAAAATCACAGGTACTTTTTTGGAATAACGCATCATCATTGCTTTTTGAATTTTCCTTTTATCTCAAAAAAGACTTTGAAAAATATCATCCATAAAATGATTTAATTTTAATAGAATAAGCAATTTTACTCAATAAAATGTTTCTGTGGCATAAAATCTGATATGCAATAGTCTTTAAATATATAATTCATAAGTGTTTAAAGGCAATTCAACCTCAAAGAACTGCTCCCCTAGGAGCACAAGGAGAACAAGAGAAATTCAAATATATTCAACCACTGCTTTCTGACACTTTCAAATTACATTCTTTTATTTGCATTCAGTACATTTCCCTGTGACTCATGTAACTGTATTTATTTTATTTTAAGAACACTTTTTTAATTTAGAAGTGTTTTAAATTTACAGAAAAGTGACACCGTTTGTACAAAGTATTCATATATAGCCCTACACAGTTTCCCCTACTGTTATTGTTCTATGCCACCAGGACCCCTTTGTCACAAGTAAGAAATCAACATTGGTACATTACTATTAACTCAACAGTTTATTCAGGTGTCATCATACTATCAACCTAACAGTGTATTCAGGTGTCATCAATTTTTTTTCCTCAATGATTTTTTTATGGTCCAGGTTCTTATCCAAAGTACCAGGTTACACTGAGTCAGTATCTCCCTAGCCTCCTCTGATCTGTGACATTTTCTCAGAAACAAGTTTCCTTGTTATCGATGACCTAACAGTTTTAAGGAGCACTGATCAAAGTTTTTGCAGAATGTCACTCAATTTGGGTTTGATCAATATCTTTCTCATGGCTCTCCTGGAGTCATGGGTTTTGGGAGAAAGAACAGAGAAATGAAGTGCCATTCTCAGTATAGCATGTCAAGAATGTGCACTATCAATATGACTAATTGCTGATGATAACTTTGATCACCTTGATAAGACAGTATTTGCCAGATCTTGCTACTGTGATTTCACCCTATGCCCTAGCTCTTGCCATATTCTACCCTGTGAAAGCAAGTTAGTAAGTGCAGCCCACTCTCAATGGGGTCTGAAGTGAGGGGTAAGAAGAGGTGAAGAGGAACTAATCTCTACTTCCTGATAAATTATTATGCATAAATTATTTGGAATTCATTTGTAAAGAAGATTAATCTCTTCTCTCTCATTTATGTATTTATCCAATCATTTTTATAGCATCATGGACTCATGGCTATTTATTTTGTGCTTTAAATTATAGTCCAATATACTTACTTTGTTGCTAAAATCATTCCAGCTTTGGCCATTAGGAGTACACACATCCCTCAGTACCCACAAGGAATTGGTTCTAGGACCACCGCAGTTACCAAAATCCATGAATGCTCAGATCCCTTATATAAAATGGTGTGGTATTTCTATATAACTTACACACATTATCCTGTATAATCTAAACCACCTTTAGATTACTTATAATACCTACTGCAATGTAAATGGTATGTAAGTAGTTGTTATATTGCATTGTTTAGGGAATAATGACCAAAAAAAGTTCTATATACATGTTCAGTACTGATGAAACTGTCCCTTTTTTTTCCTGAAAATTTTTGATCCATGCTTTATTGAATCCATGGATGTGGAACCCATACATACAGAAAGCTAACTGTACTCACTTTACTTTTCAAATGTACATTTCTGTTAATAAATACTTTTGAAGGCTAGAAAAGTCCCAATGTTTCATTTTTAGGAGTAACAACAAAATGGAACATTTTTGCTTTATTGGAAATGCAACTTATGGAATCATCATGACCAACAGATAAAACCAGGGTAATTTATTTTTTAGCTTTATGTTTCCATAATTAATAAGCAGAGTCAAATGAACCCTTGGATATTTTATCTGTGATAATTATTCAAACTGGGACAAAATTATAATAAAACTTCTGAGGATAAGTTGCACATTTTTCTAGAATTATTTTTTCAAAAGTAGTAGATTAAAACTGTTTTTTATGGCACTAAGAGTAAAATGCAACAAAATTGGGGTGGGAAGTAGGTGCAATATTTAAATGGAAAGGCATCATTTTTCAAAGTGTTTTTCCACACTGCAAGTCACAACCTATTAGTGGATCATAAAACCCAAATTTAGTGGATCTCAATCAGCAATTATTTTTCAAGGAAAAATTTAATCTAATAAATTAGAATAGAAAATATCAAAGTACATGTATAAGCCACACACACATAGATATGGATATATGGAAATACATATCTATCTCTAGGTAAATGGATAGACAGAGATTCATTTTAAGGAAATGGCTCATGTGACTATAGAGGCTGCAAGTCCAAAATTTGCAGGATAGGTCACAGACTTGGGGAAGAGTTGATGTTGCAGTCTTCTGGCAAAATTTCTTCTTGCCCAAGGACAGTCAGTCTTCTTTCTATTAAGACCTTCAACTGATTAGATAAGGCCCACCCACATTATGGTGAATAATCTGCTTTACACACAGTCTATTGATTTAAATGTCAATCTCATCTAAAAATACCTTCACAAAAACCTATAGAAGAATGTTTGACCAAATATCTTAGTACTGTGGCATAGCCAAGTTGACACATAATACTAACCACCAAAGCACATATCATATGGTAAGAGGAGGTGTACCCTATGAAACTTTTCCTTTCCTAGGCCATGGATGGTGATCATGTTCTATTCGAATGTTACTAGCTTCAGTGCCTGCCCCAGTGCCTTGTACAGAGTAGGCATGCAATGAATATTTGTTAGACTAAATCACTTTCATAGACAGAAATAAGAATGGCTGTCATTTTTTTGAGTGACTCCAATCATTGGCATTTTATGTACATTGTTTCATATTCTTATAATAACTCTTAAGATCAGAAATTATTATTTCCTAAATCAGAAACCGATACTCAAAGAAGTTGGGCACCTTGCCTGGAGTAAACAGCCAGTAAACTATAGGAATTTGAACCTAAGACTCTGGGTTCAAAGCACATTTTCTTTACCGTATATCATGAATAGAAAATGAGGCCTGATGCCTGTGCCAACTCCAGTCCATTTTGTTGATAAGCAGCGTTTCCACTTCTCTCTCTGAGACGAGAGCCATGCCATGGAGGAGAATGAGGCATGCACCTTTGAAATCTCGGCTCCACATTATATTGTGTTTCAAAAATGAACCGTGAGATGGAGTGAGCAATTTATCCAAGGTCATTGTTCAATATGATAAGGAGAGAATTTAAAATTCGCCAATTTTTGGCACTGAATATGAAATTGCACTGTTTATTTCTTTCCGGATCTCATTAGCGTTTCATGTAAGTCGTCTAGTTGGATGTGGACAGACAAGATTGAGAAATATAACCTTGTCTGGTGAAAGACAAGGGAGATAAAATGATATTTTGTGTATTTTTTAAAGCCATCACAATGTCTTTGGCACAACCCCTTCTTTATACACAGGGGTTAAATCTAATGCTTTCTTTGGACTCTGTGCTTCAAGACCAACTTATAAAAAATTATTTTAGTAGTTCAGAAAAAATAATAATAGTACCTGTGCATGGGATCTGAGACATATTCACCTTATCTCAAATCCAATTCCACAGTAAGTTACTAGGATATTTCTTTCAAGCCCTATGAGACATTTTTCCTCTCCTTGTTAAACCATAAGAATTAATAACTATTTCATCCTGCATATTTCCTCCTAAGAGATGGCTTATAAATATGAGAGAACCACAGTAGTTTCCCAGGAAAAGGGGGTTACCTGCAGCCACACTTTTGTATCATTTTCTTCTTCATTTTTCTTCTGTGCTGTGAAAGAGTTTGTCGTTTTGTCTTTTACAAAATGAGGGATTCACACTGCATGTTCTCTGTGATAAACAGAATATTTTAGGCAAATTCATTCACCTCCTGAAATCTATGAAGGCAAAGGTTTTAAACACAAACTTATAATCCATGCAATGCATTATTTTCATTGACATAGTAATAGCCAAGCAGCGAATGTTGGTTGAATTGTTCAAAGATCCCCAAATTTTCCAATATAAGTCATTGTAGTGGCTATTTGCACACTTTGAGAGTTTAATAATTTTGGCATCTCAGGTGATCACTATAGAAAGCACTTTTATATAAAAGACTGATTATTTTATTTCTTCATCTGCACTGATTTATGATATGAAAATATTATTAAAGTCATTTTCACTTGGGAATCTTACCTTACTATTTTCCATTTCATTTTCTTTAGAAAATCTTACAGAAAAAAAAATGGTTCAATGAACAACGAAGAAAAAACTTGGATGCCAGTTAAGTCAGTAACAATGCTATTAACTGGCAGAGAAAAGGCAGTGTTTCCCCAAGTGTATCTGTTTACACAGGTTCCTGATGTAGCAGTCTTCACAGAGGGCTAAGAGATGATGATTCATTTTGGAACCTCACTCTGTGCCTCCAAAATTGTCACATCTCCTGTGTACTGTCCTTCACAAACATGGAAAAGGGGAGGATTTTGTCAACCTCACTGGATTTGTTCATAAAACAAAAATATAAAAGTGATGTCCTCCTCTGTGCACTTAATATACCTCTGAGATGACCCTCACACACAAGTAATGGGGGAATTATTATCTGAGATATTTGAAACAAGATTACACAGAGCACTTCTGAAATAACCTATAATAAAGGAAGACATGATAGAGAGGAATGTGCAGAGTATTCTATTTGTTCTTTTGTTCATCTGCGGCTGCCTACTTTATAATTTAGATTCATCCCTTCAAAGTCAAGATCTGAAAATAATAGTCATGATAATTGGGAATGGCTCCTAATTATCTTAAAATTTGCTTACAGTTATACTAACAAGCCATGTGTGTATTATCTCGTTTGAAAAATTACAGCTTTATTTTAAAATAGCTAAAGATAAGGTTGCCATTTTTGTTCCCATTTTATAATATCCAAAGAAGTTAAATGAAATTAGTTCAAGGTTACAAAGTTGGTTCTAGTGGTAAAACTGGGCTTAGTGTTTAGTCCTCGCTTCTTCCAATAGGGCACTCTATCATACCTCAAGGCCACTCAAAGCCTATGTACAAGATGGTCTAACCCTGAAAGGTCTTGGTACTTGTGTCACCCTGGGTGAACGCCCAGTACTTTCACTTTGTAGGGTTTCCCAAAGTCATTATGAGAATGCAGAAAGGAGCAACCAATCCAGATTGAAGAGTGCCTCCCTGAAAGACATAACCTCCGAGCTGAGTCTCAAAGCACATGTAGGAGTTACTAAAGGAAAAAAAGCAGGGGGAAGGGAGAAGAGGACTAGTGGAAGACACAGTCTAAGTAGAGGCAATGACATATTTAAAGGTACATGCACATGAAAGACGATGTTTTATTTGGAGACTTAAAACTTATGGAAAGAGAAAAAGCATAACAAAAAATAAGCTTTCTTTCCATGGCATCCATCTGTCACATAGGGCGTATACTGTGTGTGCCTCACTTCTTGCCATTAGACCACAAGCTCCAAATGGACAAAAGTCCCACCTCTCCTATCTTCATATTCCACAGAGCCCTTCACAGATTAGGTGTGCAATAAATTTGATGAATAGGGCAATCAGCAGTGTGATTTAAACAAGTCATTAACTCCACTAAGTCTGTTTCTCATCCATTAAATAGGGATAATAATAGTATTTTCTTGGTGTCTCTACATGAGGATTAAATAAGGAAATTCCTGTAGAGATATTGGAATAGTGCACAGAACACAATAAGAACTCAATTTATCTAAGCTAGTGTTTATTGTTAATATTGGTGCATGTGCTTGTGTTTAAGGCAGGATTCAATATGAAATGAAAAAAATCACTACTCAAAATTGAAACCAATATGGAAGCCTGTGTGTGAATCAGTGAGAGACTCCTTTAATCTCTCTTCCCATCTCTACCACTTTGGAAGATGCTGCTTTTTGTACATCTTTTCAACATGAGTAGACAACCAAATAAGAGGCCAGACATACGCTGTCATCTGACCTCTTGACACACTATACCCAGGTCGATAACAAAGAGAAGCGTTTAGTTCTTCTAGAAGAATATTCAATAGTGAAGGTGGTTGAGAAGTATATATTCTCTCTTCTGTAGAACAAAGTGGATCATTTAGTATTCTTTTAGGCAGAAGTGGAAAATACTTCATTTGTGGTGAAAAAGTAAATTTTATTTAGGGGTGGTGTATTATACATATGTGTGTGTATATATATGTGTATGTGTGTGTATATGTGTGTGTGTGTGTGTGTGTGTGTTTATGTTTACTTTTAAGCTTCAAAGCCCTAATCTTGTCAGAATCCCAAACAAGTAAGAAATAAACCTTGATAGAAATAAAACATTTATTTTATTTTTGAAATTCTATATTATTCACTGAGCTTTTTTCTCTGGGTTAAAGATATTATTTTATTAATATGAATGGATTACACTTATTGAGTTTTTACTATATCATTATCTGATTTGATTCTCATAATGGATCTAGGAGAAAAGTAATCCCCAATGAGTTCTCCCTGCCTGTTGCACAGAAAAAAAAAAATTCACTGAAACTATGATATTGCAGTAAAGAAAGAGTTTAATTAACACAAGGCAGCCAAGCAGAAGGACGGAAGTTATCACTCAAATCAGTCTCCCTAAGAATTCAGAGGCTAGGGTTCTTATGGATAATTGGTGAGTAGGGGGCTAGGGAATGAGTATTGCTGATTGGTTGAGGATAAAATCATAGGGGTGTGAAAAATGGTCCTCATACACTAAGTCTGCCTCTGAGTATGGACCACAGGACTGGGTAAGTTATGAGTCATGAGTCACAGGTCCAGGCCTGTTGCCAGAATGCAAAAATCTATAAAACATCTCAAAAGACCAACCTTAGGTTCTACAATAGTGATGTTATCTGTAGAAGCAACTGGGGAAGTCACAAATCTTGTGAACTCTGGCCACGTGACTCCTGAGCAGTAAGGGATTATAGAAACTGCCTACATTTTAGCAGAGTTCAGGCTCCTCCCCTAATCCTAATCTCATGGCTTTTAATTAGTTTTTGGGCCCTGAGCAAGAAGGGGATGAGTTTAGGAGGGACTATTATCACCCTTCTTCCAAGTTAAACTATAAACTAAATTCCTCCCATGGATAGCTTGGCCTATGCCCAGAAATGAGTGAAGAAAGATAGCCTGTGACACTAGAGGTAAGATGGAGTCAGCCACGTTAGATTTCTCCCACCGTTATGTCTTTGCAAAGGGGGGTTCAGATAGGTACTACTATTAATCCCATTTACAATTAAGAAAATCTGAACTCAAGAGATTAAATTATTTGCCCAAGATCACACAGCTAGAAAGTTGAAGGCTGGGATTTAAGTCCAGCCATTAAATTCCAAACTTAATACCTTTAATCACTGCACTCTACTGGTGGAACTATCAACAAATGAATAAATAAACACATGAGCTCAGACTCTCCTTAGGTGGGGCTTGCTGCAGCTACTGTGGGGTATGGGTGTGGTTCTCAAGCCAATGGAGTTATGTTCCCAGGAGGATTATGGTTGCCTCTGCTGCATCACCCAGGTCACCAGGGAAGAGGGGGAAAGCCGTAAAGCAGCAGTTATAGGCTTCACGCAGCTCCCTTGCAGCCCAAAAGGCCAGTCTCACTCCCATTGTGCCCCCAACCCCAACAGCACCAAGTTTATTTCCAGGCAGAAGGAGAACAGGGCTGAGAACTTGCCCCAGGCTACCAGTCTCACGGCTGAGAAAGCAAGCAGGGGTTTTCAGGTTTAGCATCTCCCCACCTGCTACAGGTTCTGTGCTGTGTCTGCATTCCAAATTCACCCCCCTCCACACACACACAGAGATTCTGTCCAGGAAACTTTGTTTTCGGTGAAAACTGTTACAAAGTTCAGCTAGAAGTTTCCTTCTCCCTGTGGTCTTTTCCCAGTTCCTCTGGCAGCCCTCCCCAAGGATCTCTGTGAGACAAACTCAGAAAGGGCTTCCCTTGGGACGTAACGACCCCACAGGGCTCATCCCTCTGCTTCTTCTACCCCTGTATTTTGCTCAGCTCACTAAATTTGTCTCAGCTCCAGGTAAGATCAAATCCTTCTCCCATGATCTGGATCTTCAGGTTCCCCAGTGAGGGTGTGTGTTTGAGGGCAGACAGTCCCCCTTTCACACTTTCACAATTTGGGCAGTTTTTCAGCTGTCTCCAGAGGCCTGCAACAGCAATCTGCTTCTTTCAAAGGGTTTTTGGATCCTCTCAGCTTTCCTGGTATATTTCTGCAGTAGTTCTTGGAGCAAAAATTCACTATGTGAGTCTCCACACAACTGCTCTGTCCATCCAAGTGGGAGCTGCAAGTTAGTCCTGCCTCCTATCCACCATTTTGTAAAAGAATGAATGAGAAATTCTGACATGATTAATTCTCTTTTTTTAATGACATGATTCTTATGAAAGTCTAATTTTGTAAATTACACTTATTTTTTCCTGTTACGAAGTTAACTGCCTAAGGCTGTTCCTTCAACTGGATCATGATGTAGCAGGCATGATAATATAATCAAATCAACATAAGCACAAGAATATTGACTCCAATTAAAACAGCGTAGCTCGTCAAAGGCCACTGGTTTCTCAAGGGCCTCAAAGATTCTAGTGATAGGTCCCTCCCGTTTTTGAGGAGAAGCAAGAAATAAACACTCCTCTTGACAAGAGCACAATCATCTCAGAACTCCAGGATCCTGTTATTAATCACCTCTCCTTCAACTCAAATCCCCTTTATATACTAATTTAGAATTTCTATGTCCATTTCTATAATCTACTCGGACAGCAAACTGCCTAAACTACAAAGGGAAAGATCTATGGTCCTCTAAGAGTTTACCTTGCAAGTAAGACCAACATTTTCTTGGGGAAAGAAGCCAAATAAAGCCAAGAGTTTGTATACATCTTCCAAATACCCTGAGCTACAGAAAAGAAGAAAGGGTCAGAAAGAAGATTCTCTCTGCTAGTAGGTCTGAAACAATCAGATTCATATGTGTCTTTGTGTATTAATATGAATATCTTTTCTTGAATAAATGAGCTTTAAATTTAGAAAACTTTCTGGTCTATATTAAGCATATTAAAATTTTATCTTTTTGAAGGCTGATTTCTACCTCCCACCTCCTACATCTACCTCATATAAATTTAGAGTAGGTTGAGTCTCACCCCAGCAGTGAGAGGAAAGGAGTGAAGCGATTTTGAGAGGGTGAGGTAGATGCTGCCCCTCTTATTGTACTTTGCCTGGGCCCAGGGCTGCATGTTGGACAATTCCAGAGTGCGCCATTCACATTGCACTCTTTGGAGGCCAAAGCAACTCCATCTTGGATGCTAATCTACCACAGTGACTTAAATTAACCCCTGTTCTGGGAAGGCCTTTAAGACTTCCAGTTTATCTATTGTTCCTTGTGTAAGAGCCGGTACTTACCATAAATTCTGCCCTTATGTCAAACAGTCTTGATGCTTTTGTACTTCAGTCATCCTACACATCCATTCTGAGTCACCTTTCTCGATGGTATATAAGCCCTGGGTCTGGAGAGTAATGGCGTGGGATCCACCATCTTGTCTCACCTACACTTGAGGCACAGACATGGCTTCTGTTTGTAGGTCCCTATTAAATGTTTCTTTCTGAGACACTAAATATGCCAGCCTCTTTCTTCAGCCTCTCAGCTTCCTGGGACTTTGGGGGTAGGTTTGCACATACCTGCCCACTGAAGAACACACTCTGTGTGGATGTGGCTAGTGCCCTTGGAGACATGCAATGTGGCTGGCTTATCATGGCCTATCTTAAACCAAATTGGGAAACAGATGAAGTGTGTCATAGCCCCAACCTATCTTTTACTCTATTTCCTTCTTTCACTTGGTGGTGGTCTCTCTCATGTCCCCGCCTCCTCCCTCCCCAAGCACCTTCTCAGATGGCAAGGTAGTGTGTATGTGGTTGCTGTGTGCAGTCAGCCTGTGTGATTGGTCCACCCTTGACTCAATGCTTTATGAGCACATGACCTCGGGCAAGTTACTTTACTTCCTTTTGTTTCAGGTTCCTGACTGTAAGATGAGGCCAAGAGTATTTTTTACCTCACAGGGTTATTGTGAGTACTAAATGAAGTCAGGCCTGTGAAATGTGTAGCCCTCAGAATGTGGTTAGCTATTTTTAGTGCTATTATCATTATCACCACTGCCATTCGATTGCCCAAAACCCAATACCCAAAGCACAGGAGGTCTTGTTCACCCTCTAGTGAAGATAAGTAGAGATGTTAGTCAGCTCAACAGTGTCTCATAGATTATGCAACCCCACTCCTTCATTTCAAATTAGTAGACTGGCAATACAGAGATAACAGGAAATTCTCCAAATCGCATACCTGGTTGTAGATGAACTAGAAACAAGAACTGGAGTCCCCTGCCTCCCAGTCCAGTACATTTTTCACTGCATCAAGCATTTGATTAAACTTCCACGAGACCAGCAGGCTTCAGCTATCCAATCTTCAATCATGAACAATTTCAATCAAGCATATGTATCTGGATGATTATAATCAGCTACTAGGAAACAAAGTCCTGATTGATCAACTCATTTTCATCCTCTTCTCCCTAACATGAGGTTAATGAGACAAACATCTTTGACTCATGAATTCTGAGCAGTAAGAGACAGAAAAGACCTTGTTCCTGAGAAAGAGAGGTTAGTGCTGGTCAGCTTTTCCATGTCCCTGCCATGTCCCTGCCAGCTTTTCCATGTCCCAGGCAAGGTTCTCTCTGAGCTCTGTGTCAGACTTTATTGAATCCAGAAAAGAGGAACCAAACTTCTCAGCAGAAAGATTGTCTTCTTCAGAGTTGTACTGTAAGGGTTCTTTGCTAGATTAATCCTGCTTGCCCTTGAGAGTTCAATTTAAATCCTTTTTCTTCAGAGAGGTCTTTTCCCCAACCCCTAGCCTAGCTTAGTCCCGCCCACCCTTGCATTCCCACAGCCTTCTGAAAGAATAAGCAGTATTATTGAAACCACCATAACTCACTGGGAGACTTTTTTTGAGTAGGCCATATTATCACATCATATTTTCAGGGTCTTTCGTCTTATGACATTTCAACTAAGAATTACAGTGATTCTCTAATCACTGACATTAAGGGAAAGAAAAATGCCTAACTTTTTATTCTACTCTTCTTTTTCTAGCCCCTTAAAATAGATGTTAGCACAGTAACATTCATCCTTTGCTTCTAATATAAATGTCTCTAACTATACATTTCTCTCAAAGCTGGCTATAAACATTCCATACTGACCTTCTTTTCAAGCTTACGAAGGACATGAAAATTGACTTTGAAATTCACCAAGTTTGAAATTCACCATGGTTTAGTAGAAAGACTTCATTTTTAACCAAAATACAATTAAGGTAGAAATCAATAATAGGTCATTAGAACAACCTCTGATATTTCAAAATTTCTAAAATACTCATGTGTATTCTCCAATTGCTAAACATAATGTCCTATATAGAGCAGATCATTAGATTAAGGTTGCTATTGAATTGACCAAATAATCAATATTTGTTCTGACTGTTGTCTGCTTCATCCATCAAGTACTGAGAGGGAAATATTAAAATTTCCAACTGTGCGTATGGATATGTTCTTTTTTCCCCTAATAGTTTTGTCAGTCTTTTACTGATATATTTTCAGGCTGTGTTACTACAGATGATATGGTTTGGCTCTGTGTTCCCACCCAAATCTCATGTCAAATTGTAATTCCCAATGTTGGAGGAGGGACCTGGGGAGAAGTGACTGGATCATGAGGGTGGATTTCCCGTTGCTGTTCTTGTGATAGTGAGAGTGAGTTATCATGAGATCCAGTTATTTAAAAGTGTATAGTACTTCCCGCTTCACTGTCTCTCTATTGCTCCACCATGATAAGATGTGCTTGCTTCTCCTTCATCCTTCCACCATGATTGTAAGTTTCCTGAGGTTCCCTTGCCATGCTTCCTGTACAGCCTGCAGAACTGTGAATCAATTAAACCTATTTTCTTTATAAATTGCCCAGTCTCAGGTGTTTCTTTATAGCAATGTGAGAATGGACTAATACAACATATCTATATTTTTCATTGTTTTATCAACATTGAGAGTTGATTGTTTTATAAATATGAAGTAACCCTCTTTATTTCTAGTAATGCCCCCTGAGTTTATTTTCTAAACTCAATTGATTATACACCTTTTTCATTTTGATAAATGTGTCTTAGACCAAATGTTTTCCAAATATACACTCTGAAAAAATGTTGTCTTATGCCAAGTAAAATTTGGTTTAGGAATTCCCTGTCTCTTTATTCAGAACCTTCATAGCCCCCTCATGTAGCCAGCGATGTTATAGAGAAATTGCTCTCTCTTCACCTATCAAATATTGCTTTTAATAAAGAAAACTCATTTGTCTAAGATGAGCAAGTACTTTTTTTCTACATCAAACATGGTATTTTAAGTTGATGCGCGTATATAATGTGATCCTTTGGATTGTGAGGTAGGGATGGGGTAAGAAGCCTTCCCAGAAGCTAAACATTAGGTCACACAAGCCATGACATGCTTACCACTACTCTTTTTTTTTCCCCCACAGAAAGCTGCTAAAGTATCATTTTTTTTAAATTTTAGAATCAAGGGGTACCTGTGCTTATTTATTACATGGATATATCGCTTAGTGGTGGGGATTGAGTTTTTACTGTACTCATCACCCAAATAGTGAACATTGTACCTGATAGGCAATTTTTCAACTCCTGTTCCCTCCCACCTTCCCCTCTTTTGCAGTCCCCATTGCCTATCATTTCCTTTTTTTTTTTTTTTTTTGAGACGGAGTCTTGCTTTGTCACCCAGGCTGGAGTGCAGTGGCACGATTTCGACTCACTGCAACTCCACCTCCCCAGTTCGAGCAATTCCCCTGCCTCAGCCTCCCGAGTAGCTGAGATTACAGATGTGTGCCACCACACCTGACTAATGTTTGTATTTTTGATAGAGACAGGGTTTTGCCATGTTGCCCAGGGTGGTCTCAAACTCCTGGCCTCAACTGATCCACCTGTCTCAGCCTCCCAAAGTGCTGGGATTACAGGAATGAGCCACTAGACTCAGACTTTTTTCCATCTCTATGTTTATCTGTATCCAGCTTTCTGCTTTAAAGCATATTTTGTCTGATGTGTTATAACAGCAATACCATATGTATGTTTTGTTTCGTTTTCCTGAGACAGGGTCTTGCTCTGTCATCCAGGCTGGAGTGCAGTGGCATGATTATAGCTCACTGCAGCCTCGAACTCCTGGGCTCAAGCAATCCTCCCATCTCAGCGTCCCAAGTAGCTTGGACTATAGGTGTTCGCCACCACCAAAACTGGCCAATTTTTTTCCATTATTTTTTGTAGAGGCAGGGTCTCACTATGTTGCCTAGACTAGTCTTGTTCTTCTGGCCTCAAGTGGCCTTCACACCTTGGCCTTCCAAAGTGCTAGGATTACAGATGTGAGCCACCATGCCCAGCACCCATATTTATGTTTATTGGGATTTGATGACATATAATTTTTATTCTCTCACTTTCAACTAGTCTGATTCTTCATTTTAGTTATATCTCTCATAAATGAAAGAGTTATATTTTTTAAAAAAGTCCATTAGAACTACCTTTGACTTTTTAAATAAACTTTTTTGAAATAATTTTATATTTACGGAAAAGTTGCAAGTACAATAGTTTCTATATACCCTTTACCTAGCTTCCTCTCATATTAACATATTATATAACCTTGATACTGAGAGACAGGACTAGCTGGATTTCCTAGGCTGACTAAGAATTCCTAAGTCTAGCCTGGGAAGGTGACCACACTCACCTTTAAATACACTCGCCTTGTAACTCAGCTCACACCCAACCGATCAGGTAGTAATAGGGCTCACTAAAATACAAATTAGGCTAAAAGCAGGAGGTAAAGAAATAATCAAATGATCTATTGCCTGAGAGCACAGGGGGAGGGACAATGATTGGGATACAAACCCAGGGCATTTCAGCCAGCACTGGCAACCCCCTTTGGGTCCCCTCCCACTGTATGGAAACTCTGTTTTCACTCTTTTAAATCTTGCAACTGCACACTCTTCTGGGCCGTGTTTGTTCCCTCTCAGGCTGAGCTTTCGTTCGCCGTCCACCACTGATGAACGCCGCCGTCGCAGACCCGCTATTGACTTCCACCCCTCCAGATTGGGCAGGGTGTCTGTTGAGCTTCTGATCCAGCAAGGCTCCCATTGCTGCTCCCGATAAGGTTAGAGGCCCGCCATTATTCCTGCGCGGCTAAGTGCTCAGGTTGGTCCTAACTGAGCTGAACACTAGTCGCTGGGTTCCACGGTTCTCTTCCATCACCCACGGCTTCTAATAGAGCTGTAACACTCACCTCATGGCCCAAGGCTCCATTCCTTGGAATCCGTGAGGTCAGAGAACCCCAGGTCAGAGAACAAAGGCTTGCTGCCGTCTTGGGAGCAGCCTGCCACTATCTTGGGAGCTCTAAGAACAAAGACCCACCAGTAACGATATATTTGTCAAAACTGAAAAATCAACATTAATAGAGTGCAACTAAGTAAACTACAGACTTTTTGTATTTCGTTAGCTTTTTCACTAATGCTCCTTTTCTGTTCCAGCATCTAATTCAGGATACCATATTGCATTCACTATCTTTGTCTCTTAAAGAGTTTAGCCCTTTGACTTTATTGTGATTTGTAATATTTTTAAAGCTGTTGTCACCACTGTACCTTATGCTATGTGTACTGTTTTTTGCTAACTTCTTTTCTTTACTTTGACTTCTATTAATTGAATTTTTTTATTTGAATCATTCTCTTTTGCCTCAAATAACATGCAGCTTATATAAATGATTTTCTAGTCTTTTAGTGGTTATGCCAGCAATTTTAACAGACATAATTAAAAAAATGAATCAAAGTTAACTCTAGTCACCTCCTCCCAAAATATACATTCATATTTCTATGTATTTTAATTCTATCTTCTTTTAAGCCTACTGTGATTGTTTTTATACAGTGTTTGTTCAGATGCAGCGTCATATTAAACTCTTCCTCTACTCATCAACACATCTTTCACTTAAGAACTTTCATCTGGGATTTTTTTTCTTTCTACTTGAAATAGTTCCTTTGGTAAAGATCTGTTGTTGGCAAAATACCTCTGTTTTTACCTTAAAAATAGTTTTACATTTATCTTTGAAATATAGGTTTATTTGGATATAAAATTCTAGGTTGGCAGCTATTTTTGCTGTTACTTTAAAACATATTTCACTGGCTTCTCCCTTCTTTCTCTGCTGTTGAGAAGTTTGCTGTTAGTCTACTTGTTATTCTTTTTCAGAAATCTGTCTTTTCTCTCTGACTGCATTTATGATCATCTCTTTTTCTTTGGTTTTCTGCAATTCCACTAACAAATATCTAGAGGTATATTTATTTTTATTTAAGATGACTGGAAATGTTTTTGGGTTCCTGAAATTAAGAATTCATTAAGTCTATAAGATTTTTTACATTTTTAAATTATTTATCTCAAATTATTTAATTTTTTTTAATACTCAGGCATGATTCCTTCTAATTTTGCCTCTCACACATTCCATTATTTTATTATGGAATTCTAAATAATTCCTAATAATTCCAATTAGATGCATGTTAGACCTTCTCATTCTAACATGTTAAAACTCTCCTCTTTGAAATTGTCTACCTCTGTATCTGTTTGTGTAGCTTTTGGGTAACTTTTTCATATCTATTTTTCAGTTCATTAACTTTTTTCATCTGTATACTATTTGCTGTTTAACCATTTATTATGGTTTTAAATTCAATTTACTTATTTATATCTTGAAGATCTGTTTGATTTATTTTCAGGCATTTTTATCATATTTTATTGTCATCTAAACTTATGTTGATCCTATGTTTTATTTATTGTAACAAGTTAAACATACAAAGTTTATATTCTTCACTTGGTCATTCCAGTATCTGCAGATACTTCTCATCTGCTCCTACTCTCTGGCATCGTGTGTGTTTGTCCGGCTTTGTTATGCTGATAAACCTTATCAGTCCAAATTTTTCAAGGCCTGCTTGAAGGTGAATTTATTTAGAGGGGGACTTGCCTTTGTCTCAACCTGGAGTCACTTTAAAATTAAACCTTGACTTGAAGTTTTTTGAACCCGCTCATGTAGTATAAACTTAGGCTACAAAGTGGCCAGAAAATAGGCTCACAGCTAAGACATTTCACTAGAGATTTTTTTTTTCCACTTCTACTCAAAACCAAGATGGTAACAGATAAGTTTTCCTAATATTTCCTTCTGGGAATAATTTATTTTTCACCCTTGCACTGTAATTGTGGCCCTTCAGTCCCAGTGTCAAGAGGGAGTCATATTTAGACTCATTACCTTGGTTGGGCTCTGTATGTTTTCTCCTGCTCCCCCGTTCCCTGCATAGCCTTCAAACTAGGAAGTGAAGGTCATGAAGGCCCAGTAGATGGGCAAAAGCTGACATCAGAACTGGCTCATCTTTCTGGAGCCCCATGTTCACATCATTGGATTCTCAGGATGCCTTACCATGTTGTTAGCTCACTAATGCACAGTTTTAATATGTTACTCATTTTTAGTTGTTGTCAGTGACTATGTTGTTTAGCATATCAGACTGTGATACACTAGAAACAGACAGCAAGGAAACCTAAATATGACAGGTTCACACTTTAAATATTTTTCTAAGCCCTTTTGTTTCCCAAAACCATTATCTGTAATTTGAATTATAATCTAGATTTCATGGCAAAATCTCAGGCAGAATTCATGAAATGCCAAATCTGCTGGAGTCCCTGATGACTAATTATTAACTTCTCAACTTAGCAAAGTATTTTGCTATCTTATTAGTTTCCTAGGGTTTTAGTAATACATCATCATGAACTTAGCTTAAAACAACAGAAATTTATACCCTGATAGTTCAGGAGGCTAGAAGTTCAAAATCAAGCCATGAGCAGGGTTGGTTCCTTCTAGAAATGCCAAGGGAAAAATTAGTCCCATCTCTCCTCTAGCTTATGGTGACCCCTGACAATCTTTGGTGTTGCTTGGTGTTACTTCACTCCAATTTTGCCTTTGTCTTTACATAGTTCTATCTGTCTCTGTGTGTCCTCTCCTCTTCTTATAAAGAAACCAATTATTAAAGTCCACCCTAATCCAGTGTGATCTCATCTTGTTTTTTCTATTTATCTAGCAAAAAATGACTTCAGAACAGAAATTATAACAAACTGTCTCTCAGACCACAGTGCAATCAAACTAGAACTCAGGATTAAGAAACTTGCTCAAAACTGCTTGACTACATGGAGCAGCCTGCTCCTGAATGACTACTGGGTACATAACGAAATGAAGGCAGAAATAAAGATGTTCTTTGAAACCAATGAGAACAAAGACACAACATACCAGAATCTCTGGGACACATTCAAAGCAGTGTGTAGAGGGAAATTTATAGCGCTACATGCCCACAAGAGAAAGCAGGAAAGATCTAAAATCGACACCCTAACATCACAATTAAAAGAACTAGAGAAGCAAGAGCAAACACATTTAAAAGCTAGCAGAAGGCAAGAAATAACTAAGATCAGAGCAGAACTGAAGGAAATAGAGACACAAAAAACCCTTCAAAAAATCAATGAATCCAGTAGCTGGCTTTTTGAAAGGATCAACAAAATTGATAGACCACTAGCAAGACTAATAAAGAAGAAAAGAGAGAAGGATCAAATAGACACAATAAAAAATGACAAAGGCGATATCACCACCGATCCCACAGAAATACAAACTACCCTCAGAGAATACTATAAACACCTCTATGCCAATAAACTAGAAAATCTAGAAGAAATGGATAAATTCCTCGACACATACACTCTCCCAAGACTAAACCAGGAAGAAGTTGAATCTCTGAATAGACCAATAACAGGCTCTGAAATTGAGGCAATAATTAATAGCTTACCAACCAAAACTCCATAACCAGATGGATTCACAGCCAAATTCTACCAGAGGTACAAGGAGGAGCTGGTACCATTCCTTCTGAAACTATTCCAATCAATAGAAAAACAGGGAATCCTCCCTAACTCATTTTATGAGGCCAGCATCATCCTGATACCAAAGCTTGGCAGAGACACAACAAAAAAAGAGAATTAAACCAATATCCTTGATGAACATTGATGCAAAAATCCTCAATAAAATACTGGCAAACAGAATACAGCAACACATCAAAAAGCTTATCCACCATGATCAAGTGGGCTTCATCCCTGGGATGCAAGGCTTGTTCAACATACGAAAATCAATAAATGTAATCCAGCATATAAACAGCACCAAAGACAAAAACCACATGATTATCACAATAGATGCAGAAAAGGCCTTTGACAAAATCCAACAACCTTTCATGCTAAAAACTCTCAATAAATTAGGTATTGATGGGACGTATCTCAAAATAATAAGAGCTATCTATGACAAACCCACAGCCAATATCATACTGAATGGACAAAAACTGGAAGCATTCCCTTTGAGAACTGGCACAAGAAAAGGATGCCCTCTCTCACCACTCCTATTCAACATAGTGTTGGAAGTTCTGGCCAGGGCAATCAGGCAGGAGAAGGGAATAAAGGGTATTCAATTAGGAAAAGAGGAAGTCAAATTGTCCCTGTTTGCAGATGACATGATTGTATATCTAGAAAACCCCATCGTCTCAGCCCAAAGTCTCCTTAGCTGATAAGCAACTTCAGCAAAGTCTCAGGATACAAAATCAATGTGCAAAAATCACAAGCATTCTTATACACCAATAACAGACATACACAGAGCCAAATCATGAGTGAACTACCATTCACAATTGCTTCAAAGAGAATAAAATGCCTAGGAATCCAACTTACAAGGAATATGAAGGACCTCTTCAATGAGAACTACAAACCACTGCTCAATGAAATAAAAGAGGATACAAACAAATGGAAGAACATTCCATGCTCACGGGTAGGAAGAACCAATATTATAAAAATGGCCATACTGCCCAAGGTAATTTATAGATTCAATGCCATCCCCATCAAGCTACCAATGACTTTCTTCACAGAATTGGAAAAAACTACTTTAAAGTTCATATGGAACCAAAAAAGACCCCACATTGCCAAGTCAATCCTAAGCCAAAAGAACAAAGCTGGAGGCATCATACCACCTGACTTCAAACTATACTACAAGGCTACAGTAACCAAAACAGCATGGTACTGGTACCAAAACAGAGATATAGACCAATGGAACAAAACAGATCCCTTAGAAATAATGCCACATATATCTACAACTATCTGATCTTTGACAAACCTGACAAAAACAAGCAATGGGGAAAGGATTCCCTGTTTAGTAAATGGTGCTGGGAAAACTGGCTAGCCATATGTAGAAAGCTGAAACTGGATCCCTTCCTTACACCTTATACAAAAATTAATTCAAGATTGATTAAAGACTTACATGTCAGACCTAAAACCATAAAAACCCTGGAGGAAAACCTAGGCAATACCATTCAGGACATAGGCATAGGCAAGGGCTTCATGTCTAAAACACCAAAAGCAATGGCAACAAAAGCCAACATTGACAAATGGGATCTAATTAAACTCAAGAGCTTCTGCACAGCAAAAGAAACCACCATCAGAGTGAACAGGCAATCTACAGAATGGGAGAAAATTTTTGCAACCTACTCATCTGACAAAAGGCTAATATCCAGAATCTACAATGAACTCAAACAAATTGACAAGAAAAAAACAACCCCATCAAAAAGTGAGCAAAGGATATGAACAGACACTTCTCAAAAGAAGACATTTATGCAGCCAAAAAACACATGAAAAAATGCTCATCATCACTGGCCATCAGAGAAATGCAAATCAAAACCACAATGAGATAGCATCTCACACCAGTTAGAATGGCCATCATTAAAAAGTCAGGAATCAACAGGTGCTAGAGAGGATGTGGAGAAATAGGAACACTTTTGCACTGTTGGTGGGACTGTAAACTAGTTCAACCATTGTGGGAGTCGGTGTGGCGATTCCTCAGGGATCTAGAACTAGAAAAACCATTTGACCCAGCCATCCCATTACTGGGTATATACCCAAAGGATTATAAATCATGCTGCTATAAAGACACATGCACACGTATGTTTATTGCGGCACTATTCACAATAGTAAAGACTGGGAACCAACCCAAATGTCCAACAATGATAGACTGGATTAAGAAAATGTGGCACATATGCACCATGGAATACTATGCAGCCATAAAAAATGATGAGTTCATGTCCTTTCTAGGGACATGGATGGATGAAGCTGGAAACCATCATTCTCAGCAAACTATCACAAGGACAAAAACCAAACACCACATGTTCTCACTCATAGGTGGGAATTGAACAATGAAAACACATGGACACAGGAAGGGGAACATCACACACCGGGGACCATTGTGGGGTGGGGGGAGAGGGGAAGGATAGCATTAGGAGATATACCTAATGCTAAATGATGAGTTAATGGGTGCAGCACACCATCGCCCAAAACTTAAAGTTTAATGATAAAAATTTAAATAAATAAATAAATAAATATAAAAGCAATCTTGAAACACCTAGATATTTCTCATAGAATTCAGGTTCAAAGTGGTCATTAATAAACATTAGCCTTTGGAGAATTGCCTTAAAAAAAAAAGACTTCATTTTAACTTAACTAAATATATCAGCAAAAACTATTTCCAAATGTCACATTCCGAGCTTCCAGGTGGACATGAATTTTGGGGGAACACCATTGAATCCTTTACAACCACCTTGAGCTTTCTCCTGAAGATAAAGCTCCCATGTTACCCAGAGAAACAAATATACATTGTGTCATACCAAAACATACTTACTGGCCTAACATCACTTCCCTCTATTTCATAATGTCAAGCACGGTTCACACTGTCAATTTTTTTGACTTCAAATAAGTTCATTATGTGTGAAGGTCTCTTTCCAGAGCTCTGTAGCCCAGAGCTCATCACTCCTTTATTTCCACCATCTGAATTGTTTTCTAGACAACCTGATAGCTCCACATTCTTAAAATGACCCATCAAAACACAGCCAGCCATATAAATTGTATTGAGACTTTCACAGTGCAGCAAAGCAAGTTAGTTTGTTAAACTTTAGCAACAAACTTTGTCTAGCAAGGAAATTCAGTGATCTAGCTCCTACCTAACTTTCCAGCCATATCTCTTGTCAAAATTGCTCCCCTACCCACTCTCCTGCCCTTGCATCCTTCTCTTCGGCAATATAGAATTTCTTGTAATTCTCCAAATATAAGATACTACCTCATGCTACTGTGTCTTTACAAATCCCGTTCTTTCTGCCTGGCTGGCCCTGACACTACTCATTCACCTAGTGATCTCCTACTGTTTCTTCAAGAAACTAATCCACCATTTTCTTTTCTGTGAAGGCTTCTCTGATCCACCTGTTCAGATCATTCTTTTACCAATATTCTTTCTAGTTGCACCAGTCATAGTACCTCCATATTGCACCTTTTCACAGCATCTGATGTATTAGCTCATCTTAAATGTCTTCCTTTACCAGAATATGAACTGTTTTGTATCCTCAGCCCAGCACAGAGTCTAGAACATGGTTGGCACGCAATATGGATCTAGCAAAATGGCTATTTCCTACTTATACAGGCTCAGCTTAGTGAAAATAAAAGGATAGACAAGGTCTGATTCTGACTTTTTGGGTATTTGTATTCTGTATTTATGTATTGACATCTACTTGGTTGCATGAACTTTCAAACTCAAGACTTGCAATTTGATTGCTCGATATAATTCTGATTTGTGGAGATATGATTTATTAAACTGCTATCACTTCAAATTAGCAAGCAAAACCTTTTAACCCATCATTCACAACTACTTCTAGAAAAAAAAAAATGCTCCTTCCTCTCTGCTAAAATCAGATACTTCATTAATATATGAACCCTCTGGCTTCTCTACTGTCAGACTCACACATTCATCCTTCACCTAATGCTCATCAGGTGAGTCACTTCCATTCCATTTGTAAAACTTCTGAAAAGAGCATTCTTTTCTAGACCTATGTATATCATTCAAACGATTTAATACAAAAACTTTTGGGCCATCTTAAGAAACTCTAACTCTTGTCTTCTTGCTGCATAAATGAAGAAAAACTTTTGCTTCTTCTTCAACCTGCTAATCATGTTTTAAAAACATGATTAAACCATTTCTCTAGCCCCATTTTTCTTCCTGCATTTGTCTGGTCAATGCTCCATCACATTTTTTAAGCAAAATGCCAGTTATTCAAGTAGATGACAATCTATATCAAGAGCATCTCACACCACTGTCAATACATATCTTCACAATCTGGCAATGCAATTATTTCTCCTTTTTCAAAGCCGGAAAGAGTTTTCCTATAAATGCAGTGTAACCTTAACCCATGCACTTCCAAATGCTACAGTTTTAATTAAAATTTTTACTGCATTCTCTTTCTCTCCCTTTTAAATTAACAGCAAAATAGAATTCCAAAAGGATTTGTTTTCTCTTTTAGAGATTTAATGATGGGAAATTCCCTGAAAAATAGAGAGATAAACAATACATTTCCTGAAAAACTGAAGATATAAACCAGGATCTTCTTCAACATAAAGGCAATCTTGAGCTTATCCTCAAAAGAGTAATCTGTGGACTTTTGTAAGCAACCTAGGCGATTATTCTAAGTCCAATTCCATTGTGTCATACACCGGTCTTATAATATTTGAAATGGTTCAATTGTACTAATTTCCCCTTTCCCTGGAAAACATCAGAGAAAACTTTAGCTAAATGTGGTGCTTTATTTTTTTTAATTCAAATTTTTACTTGTTTGAGTAGAGGAGTATGACTCTGTGGGCGTGTCTGTGTGTGTGTGTGTGTGTGTGTGTGTGATATGGAAAAGTCTTTACGTAAAAGGTGATAGGATGGAACTGGATGATTTTTCTATTTGACCTTGGAATATTCCATTAGCTTTTATATTTTTTTTACTAAATAAATTAGATGATCTCTAAGTCATTGCTGGTTCTGACACTCTAAAACATCCTTGATTAAAGTTGAAACCTGAATTTTGATGTCTGTGCACAAAGATTATTGACACAAGTTTTCCAGGAAAATTTCAGAAGTATCTAAGAGAATACAGAAACTCCGTTCCTCACCTAGAAAGTCTTCATTTTGTTCTTCCATTTACCTAGTAAGCCTTTGTTAAGTATGTGTTTCATGCAAAGACTAAACACCCTGCTAAAATGGTGTTTGTGCATCCTTCCAGTAGAGCCCTTACCACGCTGAATCAACATAGCTGATTAAAGCCTGTCTGCTCCATTAGAAAATGAACACCTGCAGGGCACCTAATATGTTACTTTTATCTCTATGTTTCCTAGGTCTCGCATGGTGTTGAACACATAGTAAATGCTGAATTACTGTTTCCTAAATTATCATGAAGCTGAGAAGAATCGTGACTCTCCAACTTCACCTTGGAATTAAAATGGATTTCCTTGAGAAGCACATATGAGGTATGCTCTTACTGGCATTTTCAACTTAAGTCTTGCTATCTCTTGCCAGACATGTGATTCTCCAGCATAAGAGTACCGATGCTCTAAATAAAATGCCATTTTTATGGGAAGATCAGGATAAATCAGCATGCCTTGGTTACCTCACACTTTCAGAGTCACTGCTGTTTTAACCCCCCAAATAGCATGTTGATTATATTAGGAAACCTTTCTGACAAGTATACTTAGAGCAGAAGGGAAAAATAAATATTTTGTCTTAACAATTTGCATCATAATTCCTTTTAGGGAGAAAACTATGTTTGGGGAATTAACTCACAAATCTTTCAAGTGGGCATTTCTTATTTTTGATTCCCCCAGAAGCAGACCCTGAAACAAAGATCTGAGAACATTGGCTTATATGGGAGGCGAACTCATAAAACACTGGTAGGGGAGTGGGAGACTGACAAGAGAAATAAACCAATCAAACATGTATTAGCAACGAGAGCTTAAACACGCTGAAGGATTGTAAGGCTCCCTTTAGAACATAGGCTCAGGGTCACCTAAACCAAGGGTGAGGGACCTGGGGTATCTACGCATGGGTATCCATCAATCATTGGTTAAGAATTATCTGAGGAGGGGACATTGTCCAGTAATTTCAGCCTAAGACATACATAATCATATGCATGGGGCTGACTGAGATGACCAGACAAAACACTCAGCCAAAGAGACATTGGTGCTATGGTTGAGTTCAGGACTGCATGCAATAATATGGTATGTATATGAGAAAAGAATAGGGATTTCAGGATCAGAGGAGAGAAGGATAAAAAACTGGAATGGAGAAATGGAGAAACCACCCAAGCAGGAATTATGCATTTTAAAACAGTGAATTCACATCCCCTGCAGCAAAGTGGCTGATGAAATTTTATGAACACGAATGTCTAATGTTCAACTTTTGGTTGCTTATGTTGCTGAGATGTAAATCCTTCCTCTCTCATCAGCACCAGTCCAAATTTTTAGCATAATCAGCTTTACATAAAGCCCTTGAGAGAAGATCTTTTTTAAAGTTGAATGGGAAGAAAGGTCTGAAGTTGATGTTTTTGGCTAATAAGGTATAAAACAAAGCCAAGAGAAGCATGATGTTAAGGTCAACCCATGAACACACCTAAGTCCCTGGATGCTGAGGTTCAGAGCTATGGGTGACCATAAGGCTGTGAGTACCTCAAGACTTTTCAGATTTTTGTAGTAGTAAGCATGGAATTATATTCTCAAAATAGTGGTTTATGGAAAAGTTATCCAAATCTTACAGATCAGGAGACACAGCTAACAGTCTATTTCCCACCACTCCTATTCATATGCAGAAGGAGCCCCTAATTTACACATGAAAGTCTGGATCACACAGAAAAAAATAATAGTGAGAAATGAATCACCTTTTACTTTCCCAGAACAATGATGGGTCTAAAAGACCATATGGCCAAATGATGGACCAGATTTCTGCCTTGTTTCTGCAAATGACTCACTATGAGACCTTGAGGTTCTTTGGCTGGTCTACAGATAAATTTGACAAAAGACAGATTAACAGGAGAAAAACAATTTTAATTGCAAACGTACACACAGGAGTTTCACAAAAATGTGAGGCTCAAAGACGCACCCAGGTGATTGAGTTTTATATATCATTTTCAGCTGCAAAAATGAATAGGATTTTGTGGCTTCTAGGGGCTGATAGAGACAAATTCCGGGAGGGTAAGGGAGGGAAATATATAATGAATAAAAGTGGCCTTATTATTCAGATAAAAATCTCTCAGGTGACAAAAGTTGTCTCAGAGTAGCTCTTTTCCTGATACAGATAACTTTAGTAATGAAAACTTCCTCTATGAATGTACGTTTCTTTACAAAAGGATAGCCTTTCAGAGCTTATGTGTCTGTAGTTTCTTTTTTTTATAGTTTATTAATTTATTTTTTATTTTTATTTTATTTTTTTATTATACTTTAGGTTTTAGGGTACATGTGCACAATGTGCAGGTTTGTTACATATGTATCCATGTGCCCTGTTGGTTTGCTGCACCCATTAACTCATCATTTAGCATTAGGTATATCTCCTAATGCTGTCCCTCCCCCCTCCCCCCACCCCACAACAGTCCTCGGAGTGTGATGTTCCCCTTCCTGTGTCCATGTGTTCTCATTGTTCAATTCCCACCTATGAGTGAGAACATGTAGTGTTTGGTTTTTTTTGTCCTTGCGATAGTTTACTGAGAATGATGCTTTCCAGTTTCATCCATGTCCCTACAATGGACATGAACTCATCCTTTTTTAGGGCTGCATAGTATTCCATGGTGTATATGTGCCACATTTTCTTAATCCAGTCTATTGTTGTTGGACATTTGGGTTGGTTCCACGTCTTTGCTATTGTGAATAGTGCTGCAACAAACATACGTGTGCACGTGTCTTTATAGCAGCATGATTTATAGTCCTTTGGGTATATACCCAGTAATGGGATGGCTGGGTCAAATAGTATTTCTAGTTCTAGATCCATGAGGAATTGCCACACTGACCTCCACAATGGTTGAACTAGTTTACAGTCCCACCAACAGTGTAAAAGTGTTCCTATTTCTCCACATCCTCTCTAGCACCTGTTGTTTCCTGACGTTTTAATGATCGCCATTCTAACTGGTGTGAGATGGTATCTCATTGTGGTTTTGATTTGCATTTCTCTGATGGCCAGTGATGATGAGCATTTTTGCATGTGTTTTTTGGCTGTATAAATGTCTTCTTTTGAGAAGTGTCTATTCATGTTCTTCGCCCACTTTTTGATGGGGTTGTTTGTTTTTCTCTTGTCAATTTGTTTGAGTTCATTGTAGATTCTGGATATTAGCCCTTTGTCAGATGAGTAGGTTGCAAAAATTTTCTCTCATTCTGTAGGTTGCCTATTCACTCTGATGGTAGTTTCTTTTGCTGTGCAGAAGCTCTTTAGTTTAATTAGATCCCATTTGTCAATTTTGGCTTTTGTTGCCATTGCTTTTCGTGTTTTAGACATGAAGTCCTTGCGCACGCCTATGTCCTGAATGGTATTGCCTAGGCTTTCTTCTAGGGTTTTTATGGTTTTAGGTCTAAAACAACCAGCTCAAAACAATCAATATGCCAAAGAGGCATATTTTACAGTGGCATATTCTTGTCTCCTATAGTCATGTATTGGGGTGGTATGTTCTGAACCTCAGTACCCATGTGCTGTTCGTTATGTGAAATGATGTTATATTTTATATTGGATTAAATAACTGGTAAAATTCTAGTCAGTAAATTTATCTCCAGAATTGTTCCGTGGTGAAGTCAATTTACACAGACAAGCCAACAACTATTTATGAGGTTCTCTCTCTTTTTTTTTTTTTTTTGAGATGGAGTCTTGCTCTGTCGCCCAGGCTGGAGTGCACTTGCACCTTCTTGGCTCACTGCAAGCTCCGCCTTCCAGGTTCACACCATTCTCCTGCCTCAGCCTCCCGAGTAGCTGGGACTACAGGAGCCCACCACGTCTCCAGGCTAACTTTTAATATTTTCAGTAGAGATGGGGTTTCACTGTGTTAGCCAGGATAGTCTTGATCTCCTGACCTCGTGATCCGCCCACCTCGGCCTCCCAAAGTGCTGGGAATTACAGGCGTGAGCCACCGTGCCCGGCCACGAGGTTCTCTTAAGGACACCATGTGCCTGTAATTCACACCTAGAACACCTCTCTTTTCCCTTTGAGTCAGCACTGATCATTATGGCATCCACTGTTCTATAGAGACGAGGAAAAGAAAGTAAGAAATATGATATAGAGACAAGAACTCTGACTTTAAGCACAGAGAGGCTTGGATTTGAATTATAACTCTGATGCTTACTAACTATGTAGTGTGTCCCTAGGCAAGTTACTTAAAAGGACTTCAGGCCGGGAGCGGTGGCTCACACCTGTAATCCCAGCACTTTAGGAGGCTGAGGCGGGCGGATCACGAGGTCAGGAGATCGAGACCATCCTGGCTAACATGGTGAAACCCCGTCTCTACTAAATATACAAAAAATCAGCGTGGTCGCGGGCACCTATAGTCCCAGCTACTCGGGAGGCTGAGGCAGGAGAATGGCGTGAATCCAGGAGGCGGAGCTTGCAGTGAGCCGAGATCATGCTATTGCACTCCAGCCTGGGTGATGGAGCCAGACTCCGTCTAAAAAAAAAAAAAAAAAAGGGACTTCAAAGTCTCCATTTCTTGCACTGTTAAGTGGGGGTAATTGTAATGGTTATTTTATAGAATTTCTGTGAAAATCCAGTGTGAAACTGTGTACAGCATTTAACAGACTCTTTGGCACATAGCTGTGCTTAACAGTGTTTGTGATTTTTGTTATTGTTATAACCTAGACGACCATACACCTTGCAGTGGAATAGAAATATGGTTGAGAAAAGAAAATACATGGTTAAGCAAAACATATTTCTGATGTTCATTTCAGCTCTGGCTCTGTTTTAATTTTCTCCTCTGTTTTATTATTAAGAATTAAGAATTTCGTAGGGTTAGAAAATCTATACAAAAATCCCCACTATTTTCCTAATAGAATTCCAACTGTAAGACATAAATTAAGCATCTTTCAGACTAAAAGCTCTGGAACCGCCCTAATGGCACTACCTTGAGTCTGCCATTTTTTTTTTTTTTTTTTTTTTTGAGACCGAGTCTCACTCTGTTGCTCAAGCTAAAGTGCAATGGCGTGATCTTGGCTCACTGCAACCTCTGCCTCCTGGGTTCAAGCAATTCTTCTGCCTCAGCTTCCTGAGTAGCTGGGATTACAGATGTGAACCACCACGCCGGGCTAATTTTTTGTATTTTTAGTAGAGATGGGTTTTCATCATGTTGGCCAGGCTGGTCTCAAACTCCTCACTTCAAATGATCCACCCACCTCAGCCTCTCAAAGTGCTGGGATTACAGGCATGGCATCTGCCACTTTTTAGGTTTTATTGACAAGCTCAGTTCTTTCTGACTTGGTATCTTTATTAATGTTTCACCATTACACCATTTTTTCTTTATTTGTGTGACTTTTGGTTTTTTTAAGAGATAAATACAATTCAGTAGGTCTATTCTTTTCCCAATAGAACTCATCTTTAATTTTATAAAAGAATATTGGTGCTAGAATGAACTTAGACATCATCTAATCTCACTCACTCATTTTGTGAAGGAAGAATTGAGGCACATTGGAAGTTCCATCACTTGCCCAGTGTCACATAGATTTGCAAACATGTTGCTTAGATGAATGAATAAATGCTAAAATTACAATTCAGTTTATCTGCCTTCAACTCGAATCCATTTTCTACTATTTTAACAATAATGAATAAGTTTAAAAATGAGTTAAATAAAAATTTTACGGACAATATTTTTAGAAGGCCTCTAGGCCTTCAAGTGTAAATACCTCTTTAACTTTGATCATAGGTAACAAATCCAGTTTCATAGAGAGAAAGAAATGAAAATCCATACTAAAGCCCTTTCCTTTGACCTTGGATGTGTAAGAGTCTTCAGAAAGAGTCTGAATTTTGGAGGTTGCCGCTAGTTGCTTTAGTCAAGACTCTAAGTCGAATAAGTCATCTGGACTTAACCTCAGTTTTTCAGAAGTCTTTAATTTAAGATCTTCTTTGACTTGATTCTAAGGTTCATAAAAGTGGTAGGAGCTTCCTGGCTTTTATCTTAAAGTAAGCATTAAAGAAAAATGAAGAAATTTTTTCCCTTGGCTAGAATATTGGTTATGTTAGAGGCAAAGGAAACTTTTTCCTTTGTCTGAAGTTTCAAGTCTGCTGCAATAGACTGGCAATAGATTAACAGGAGAAAGGACACATAAATGTATTAATGTGCAAGTGTGCACAAGAGCCAAGCAAGGTACGATACTCAAAGAAGGGCCAAATGGTTGATGCTTAAATACTCTCTTTACAGGAGATAGGGAAATGGGGGAATATAGGCAATTTTGAATGGCAGTAAATTATTTTCAGGAGAGTTGTTTGAGCCCAAAGAATAAATGATAGTTTGTAAGTAACTCTCTTTGGAAATTGAATGGGACTGGAAAACAATAGCCTGTGTCGAAGTGTCTAGGTGTGGTGACATTCCTCAGTCTTCCTTTCCGAGATATGAATCTAATATTCTCTGGTTAATGCAATTTCAGGGAGGGGACTGAAGGCGATTGTATTCCAAACTTCAGATACTGGAACTTCAGAGAGAGAGATTTCCACCCTGTACTTAGGGGGAAACATAGGAGAAAGTTGAAAAGTCCTTGGTTCTGGGTCTACTTCTAAGTTCTTATAATTCACTGTAGTTCAAAATGTTCAGCATGCCATAGCATGATACTTTGGTGTATTACTTTCTGAACTCCAACAGTTACTACATCATGGTGAAACTGGCCTAGCCACTGTAGCCTCTAACTTTTCAGCATGCCCCTTGCATCCTTTCCTATTCATTATTAGCTCCGTGTCCTCAGTACTGGGTGAAAGGCTTATCCTGACTATGCAGCTCCATTACTCCTAACACTTGATGGAATTTGTGGAATTCTAAGGATGTAGTCATGAACACTGAAATACAAGGGAGGAAATGACCATTTTAATCAGCAATTGAAATTAGTTCCCAGACATTGAGCATGAGGAGGAGAGAGGATTGCAGACAATTAGGCCTCCTGTGGTTGCTCAGTTAAGGGCTGGCATAGGATTTCTGCATTCTTCTATAATTCATAGTGCAAAATTTATGGCCATTGTGTTCTGCCTAGAATCAGAAAATTTCCTGCTGTGGTTTACAAAGAGGGTTATTAACCATGGTGATGCCTGATTAGTTTCATTGAATTAATAAAATGAACAAGTCTCGATGCTGTAGCAACTTTAATACACACACAATACATTACAATCCCACAAGGGCAGGGCAAGGACAGATGCTACCATCCGCTGAGCCATAGCATTGATCTTTATTCTGCTTTGACCGCCAGGCTTTACTGCTATCCTGAGCTCCAGACGTGTGTTCCCAACTGCCTCCTCAATTAAATGTCTCCCAGCAAAGACTACACTTAATTTTTTATTAAAGTAAATAATACAGGCCGAGCGCAGTGGCTCAGGCCTATAATCCCAGTACTTTGGGAGGCCGAGGTGGGTGGATCACCTGAGGTCAGGGGTTCGAGACCAGCCTGACCAACATGGAGAAACCCTGTCTCTACTAAAAATACAAAATTATCCAGGTGTGGTGGCACATGACTGTATTCCCAGCTACTTGGGAGGCTGAGGCAGGAGAATAGCTTGAACGCGGGAAGCGGAGCTTGCGGTGAGCCAAGATTGCGTGCCATTGCACTCCAGCCTGGGCAACAAGAGCAAAACTCCATCTCAAAAAAAATACATATATATATGTATCTACATGTATACGTACACATATATATGTATATATATAGAGAGAGAGAGAGTGTCTTTTCATTTCCGTCCCTTCAAACAACAGCAGTGTATCCAAAATTAAGTTCATTCCTCAAAATCTGCTTCATCTTCACCATTCTGTATCTTGGTAAGTGGCTTTATCATTCTTCCAAATGGCTGTGGTGGTCACACTTTCCCTCTCCTCACCCTCCCCATTCAATCTATAAAGTCCTCTACGTTTTATATTCTGAACAATACTTGACTACATCTTTCCTGTCCATTCCCATTGCCATGAACCTTGTTCTTGAATGTACTAAATTTTACCTGGACTGAAGCAATTGTTTCTTAATTTTTACCTTTACCTATTTTAAACTAACACAGGTTTACATTGCTAAGTGTTCAATTTTTTACTTTTTACTACTGCTTTAAATATATTTTCTTCGTTAAAAAAAAATCTAGGGGTAGGAGGGACCCTTCCTATATTAACCTGTATCAACCACACAGCTTAATAGGATTATTAAGAATTAGAAATGTCTATAGTAACATCACTTTAATAGACTATTTTGGGAAATTCTCACCCAACGAGGTTAAGTTACAAATAATGTTATTGGTTGACAAAGAAACTTCCTAAAAATACATTTATCAGAGCAACAGACTGCAGGACCGTCTCTCTCTTCAGACAATCGATTACTCATCAGGATTTATAGCCCTCGTGGTACAATATAAAGTATATTTAGCCTTTGCCCCAGTGTTGATGAAAAAAGCCAAACTCTGTAAAATATTTGAAAAGGTTTATTCTGAGCCAAATGTAAGGGCCGTGACCTGTGACACAGCTTCAGGGGGCCCTGAGAACATGGGCCCAAAGTGGTTGGGTTATGGCTTGATTTTATACATTTTAGGCAAACAGAAGTTACAGGCAAAGACATACATCAATAAATGTAAGTAATACATTGGTTTGGCCCAGAAAGCTGGAACACCTCAAAGCAGGAGCTTCCAGGTCCTAGGTGGATTTAAAGATTTCCTGGTTTGCAATTGCTTGAATGAGTTAAGCTTTGCCTAGAGAGTTAAAATCAGCAAAAAGAAATGCTTGGGTTTAAAATAGAGGGCTTATGAAAGCCAAAGTTCTTGTTATATAGACGAAGTCTCCAGGTAAGCAGGCTTCAGAAAGAGTAGGTACTAAATGTCCTTTTTTTTTTTTTTTTTTGAGGCAGCATTAACATTAAAATAGAGATCCTTAGACTCACAGGATAAATTCTTTGTAGCAATAAGATACCAAGTCCAGCCTGACTCTGATATAACATCACATGACTGATAACAGGCCCTATCTCTCCTAAAAACCCCATCTCTCCTAAAAATACAAGAAATTAGCCGGGTGTGGTGGCACACACCTGTAATCCCAGCTATTTGGGAGGCTGAGACATGAGAATTGCTTGAAGCCAGGAGGTGGAGGTTGTGGTGAGCTGGGATCGTGCCACTGCTCTCCAGCCTGGGCAACAGAATGAGACTCTGTCTCAAAAATAAATACATAAATAAGTAAAGTATTCAGCATGTCAAAGCAACAAACTTTTGGGGTATTATTTTCTGAGTCCCACCATTAGTAAGACTTGTTTGTTCCACTTCTTCTCTGTGTCCCTGTGTCTTCAGAGATAAGAATGTTTCTTTATTCTGAGTTTAAAGAGGGCACCTCAATAATGGACTTCCGACCTACTTCAGAGAAGAAGGGGGAGGGTAAAGTGGGGATGACCTTCCTAATTCTATTTTTTTAAATGCCAGTGTGCCATATTTTGGGGTATGTGTCCACTGTCATGTCTCCAATGTCTCCTTTTGTGTAGACATCCAAATAGCCCTCTGGCATTCCTTAAACTGAATCAGGCTCTTCTACCTCCCTGGTCTTTGCACACATTGTTCCTGTAGCCCACAGTGTATGCACACCCCTCTCCACCTGGAAAATCCATTTATCCTTCAGGATAGGACTGGATGTCCCTGATAGTTGGCCATTCCCTCCTCTCTGCTTTCTGAGCATTTTTCATTAATCCATATTTTTAATACTTACCTATGTTATATCTATTTTTCTGCCTCTCCCTTGAACTGAATAATGAGTCATTCCAGAATAAGGATGAGATTATTTTTGTACAACTGAGGAGCTAGACAACCTGGATTTCATTTCTCTCTCTTCCACTTTCTGTTTCGCTTTGGTCAAGCTACCTAACTGCTCTTTGACTCAGTTTCCTTAGATGTAAAGTCAGGGTAATAATAGTGTCTAATTCATAGGATTATTAAATGGATCAAATGAGCTTATATGTATCCAACTTTGCTGGCAAACCTCCAAATTTTTCTGTCTTATTCTTTAAACCAGGGCTTCTTTGAATCTTTTTTTTTTTTTCTGTTTTGTGGGAGCTGACAGACAGCCCTCAGGTGTGGTGGTGACCAACAGCCCTCAGGGTACCAGTGAGATAGCAGAGAGGGAGAGACAGAAAATTTAAGAGTGAAGACTTTGGTATGTAGCCTTGCCATGGATGAATAAATGAATGAAAAAATAAAATTTAAAAATATCTAATAGGTGAGTGTATGGAGAAAAGACCAAGATGAAAATGATATGAATTTTAAAAAGCATGAAGGCATAAATGATTCAAGCTTTAGGATACATAACAAATTACATCACTTAAAAATCATAACACCTTGAGTCTACAGTGGCATTCATTATTTTACTTTACAATAATAGAATTAGAAGTTCAGGTTTATTGAGCACTTATTACACATAGCATCATTCCCAATACTCTATTTTTATTATCTCATTAAATCTTTACAACAGCTCTGTCACAGGTAAAGAAACAGCATTAAGAAGTTAAGTAAATTGCTCAAATTCATACAACTGATGAGAGTTAGGGCTGCAATTTGAACCAAAGCAAATGAGGCTCTTTTACACTAGTTACAATTCAAATATATATAAATCATGTATTAATTCAGAAATCTGAAGTGCTTGAGAAAAGGCACAGCTATTAATGATTAGGTGCCAGCCCAAAAATAAGCATTCTCAGGTTTTCACATTCAATGTGACTCCAAAATGAAGCAATTTACTTCCGAAATTCTGTGGTCAAATCTCTTGAATATCAGTAGTCAGATGTGCTTAGAATTTTCCAATATACATTGCGTGTAATAGAGGAGGAAGGGGAGGTGGGAGACAAGAGAAAGAGAGGAATGGGAAGGATTTATATAAAACAATTCTGAGTCAATGGCTGCTTCTGATCAGACACAATAATTCCAGTAAGCCTCAAGCAAGGCTTCAATCATTAAAGCTAAAGTTATTTCATTTCACCAATTCTCTTCAACACATACATGGGGAGCATTTACTAAGTGTGGCTGCACTACATGCTGCTGATTCAGTAGCATAAACGATCTCAGCAACTAGGAGAAAAAGAGACACACAAACCACCAACCATGTAACACTGTCAAGTGCTACGATGGAGGAACAGGAAGGAGAAGAGCACCTGAAGCAATCTGTGTGTAGGGGAAATGATCCTGAAGGAGGTGATTCTAGAGCTAAGCCTTTAACTGTCTCCTGTTCCCCTTCCCACTTAAGCAGGTTAGATTGAAGGCTCTTGGTGTATTTCTGTAGAGCTCAGTAGCCCTTAGAGGAAAACAGTTAAACTCTGGCTTTCCTAGTTGTTTTTTTGAGAGCCACCCTCATACCTTGCAATTTTGTCCCAAATCAATTATCAGTGACCAACAACTGCCTGGCTGGGAAGTCTGGGGAAGGGATACAGAAGCTTGGTGGGCCTAACACCATTCATGTTCCTTACCCTGTGTCTCTCCTCCCTGTATCCCACCTATGGTTCAGTGTTGCAAGAGTCTGGGTTGGGGGTCTTTAAAACCAGCAAGGGGAAATGGTAAAAAGAGAGATGCTTTCCCTTTTACCTTGAGGTATTTGTCCCTCCGAACAGAGCACAGTTTGTGCAACTCTGGTAGCATTACCCTGTGACACTGTTTTGAGGTCCCCTTCCCTTCTTTCCTCTAGTAGGAATGTCTTCTGTCTTCGGTATTATAGTTCATCTCCCCATTCTTTTACTTAGAGCATTTGTGCAGATATTTTTAAGACTGTACATCAGAAGAGAGCCCTTGGTAACCAGTTTTGCTCTTCTTCTGCCCCTCCTTCTTGCTTGCATCTTGTTGCTGGCAGAGTCCTTTTGTACTTCAAGAAAGCGAAGTGATTTTGTCTGCTCCTAGAGCAGGTCCATGCCAAGTAATAGAGTCACTTTAGCCTCTGCTTGGTTGGTAAGGCCTGATCATGGTATTGTGTCAGATAATGCCTAAGAATGACCTCTGAAGAGCGTTGACCCATTTGAGTGCCCAGTCTCAGTCATCATGTTGAAGTCCAGTGAGCATTGTGATAGTTGTTCTCACATTGCAGTTTCTTCTGTTTTGAGTTTGAAGTTGATTTTCAGAATGTCCTTAGAAAAAAACTGCACTTTTTTTCCTTTGTGGATCTGCTTTGTTTGGCTGCTGGGATAGATAAGCATGGGCTTAAAAAATGTGTTCCTCCCAGTTTTCTTGCTTTTCCTATTGTACTCTGAATTTCCCTCCCTATCTCCCTCACTGTCTTCCTCTTTCCTTCCTTTCCTTTCTTTTTCTCTACCAGGCCATTTTTCAAATTTACATCAAAGATACCTCAAGTTGTCAGTATCTGAGAATATCTGTCACTCCTCTTACCTGAGCAGTGACCTATTATTTTTAAGATGAATACAGACCTATTTTTAGACATGTTTTCAGTACAGTTTTGAACAGCAACTCTTTAGTTAAACATCTTCCAGTGTTAGCAAGGTAAGAAATGTTCATAGGCGAGCCTGCTGTTCTATGTCACCATGTGTTGTGTCCCCTCGTCCCCCAGGAGCTCTTTCCTTTCCCCTCTAGTTTTTGGGTGTGCATGTTTGGAGTCTGCAGTGGGTGGTTTGTAAAACTGGACCATTCTGCCCTGCTGTGAGTTGTTCATAAAAGCCTCATTCTTTTCTCTGACCCTTTAGCTTTTGCATTCACCCTCCTTCCCGCCTACGTCTCCAAGGACTATTGACCGACACAATAATCCTGGGAGAATGACTCTCCTCATAGAAAGACTAAAGCATCTGTCCCCTCATACTTAAGTAGCCAATGGTGTCCTGGGAATTTCTGTTGGATTTGGTGCCCTGGACTTTCTTATTAAGAAATCAGATCTCAGAGTGAGAGTAGCAGGCCATTTGGCCAAGAAAGAAACCTGTTTTTCTTTGGAACTGTGAAAAGACCCTGTTTGTGAACACATTTTAGAAAGAAGAGAGAAAGGATGTCTGCAGAACTTTGTTCTGTTTTCTGCTACAAAAATATGAATAGTTCAGAGTGAAAACATTTTGTGATGGTTGATGTCTCTCAGGAATAAGCTGGATATCCAATGTTTTGGGGGATGCTTTGAGTCTCAAGAATTGATCATCAGAAAAGTATTTTTTGTTTGTTTGTTTAATGTATCCCTGTTCTGATTTTAATTAAACTGCAAGTCTCATTTTACATATTCTTGGAAAAACCTAAAAAAAAAAGAGAGAGCGAGAGAATGTGGTGATGGAGAGAAGAGGTGAGTGAAGGAGTTGGGGAATTACTTTTTTTTTTTTTTTTTTTTGACACTGAGCCTCCCTCTGTTGCCCAGGCTAGAGTGCAGTAGTGTGATCTCAGCTCACTGCAAGCTTCACCTCCCAGGCTCATGTGATTCTCCTGCCTCATCCCCCCCCCAGTAGCTGAGATTATAGGTATCTGCCATCATGCCTGGCTAATTTTTTGTATTATTAGTAGAGATGGGGTTTCACCATGTTGGCCAGGCTGGTCTTGAACTACTTACCTCAGGTGATCCACCTGCCTCAGCCTTCCAAAGTGCTGGGATTACAGGCGTGAGCCACCGCACCCATCCAGAGTTGGGGAATTACTTTCAAGGTGAGGGAAATAGTTTGAGCAAGCTTCTGAACACTTGTTCAGATATTTCCCTCACCTTGAAAGTAATTCCCCAACTCTAGCCTAACTCCCAGAAGCCCAAACTCAACGCATGACATTCCCTCAGGCAGAAGGATTGGTTCCAAATGGGACTATGACCCAATTTGTTGCAATAAAACATAAGGGAGAGTTTCAGGGGGCTAATTCGGGAGAGAATCTGTTGCTGTTTGAGACAGCTAGTGGAGAAGACACTCTTCCTCTGGTCTGCATAGGACGTAGATGGGAATACTGGAACTGCAGCAGTTACTTTGCCATTATGAAAAGAGCTGGCTTGATGATGAAGCCGATATACTGAGAAGAGCAGAACTGGGAGAGTCATCACAGAGAAATAGATCTGACTGAAGTCCTTTCTCCGGGAGAGTAGGACTTTGTTATAAGAACACTCTGGGCTTGTTTCACAAGGGTTACTCTTCCCCTCCCCCTGGAGGGTCTGCAGGGGAATTTTCTCAAGTCATTATTAGGAGAACCTGGTGGGTTTCCTGAAGGGTAAGCCTATAAACGTGAGACTGAAGCCTCCAAGTGTTTCTTACTCTCAAGGTAATCCACACTCAGCCTTTAGCAATTCACCAAAATTACCATTTAAAGTGCATCCACCTGTTTTCACCTCTAGCCGCTTCTACCCCAGGTAAGCAGGCCTCTCCTGTGATGTTCTGGATATGCTTGTCTCAACAGATTTCAGGGTGGCTGTCTTCTCTGCAAATTCAGTTCTCTGATGTGTCCAAGGTAAGTCATTTGTTTTTAATTTGTCCAGCTTTTTCTTGTAGTAAGGATGAGTTGACAACTGGCAATGATTCTTTAAGCCTAGATGGCCAAATTTACTCGGCCATCTGAACCTTTGCCCATCTGTGCAATTCCTGGTAAAATCTAGTTTTAGCCATCCTCGCTAAGTCAGTTTAACAAGAATCGCCCATCCCCAATATCTGATCATCGTGGATATCTTCAGCAAGAATCCCATTAGGTCATATAATAGGCTCATTTGCCTGATGCACAGCAAGTGAATATACTGAGACACTGGGCACTGCAGCAGAGAAAGAGTTTAATAATCACAGGGCAGCCAAATGAAAAAACAGTAGGAAACCTCAAAACTGCCTCCCTAAAAACAATTTGGGATAGGAATTTTAGGTAGGCCGAAGTGTGGCAGAGTGGCAGTTTGCAGAGTGCAGGGTGAAGTCATGGGTTGAGAGATGAGAAAACTACATTCTCATGCTGATTGTTTCTCTGTGGAGGCCCTCAAACTGGTTGACGTCAGTCATTCCATTGGAATTCCAGATCTAAAGAACATCTTAAGCAATTTTTAAACAAAAGCCTGTTATTCTAACATCAAAATTCCTACCTGTAGGAATAATGGGGATGTAAGTGGTCAGTATCTAGTGCTACGTGATTCAGTTACAAGGAAGTGGGCCAAAATGCTGCCTGATTAATGCTTAATTATAACTATATTTCTGTCCAGACCCTGGTGTGTAATTCTTTTTAACCCTGTAAGGATACTTTTCAGTTGGTTTGGCCAGAGTCCCCCCCTTGTCACAGATGTTTCCTATTAGTAAGTTCCATCCACTAGCCCCTACCCTGCTCCCTGCTTATAAATTTCCACTTTGCCCATGCTGTGTTCACAGTTGAGTCCAATCTCTTTCCTCCACTGCAAAACCATGTTGCAGTGGCCCCGTGCCTATCTCAATGGTCTTAAATAAGGTCTTCTTTAATATGCTTTAACAAATATCACTGAATAATTTTTTCTTTAATACAACTTCCAGGTTTTTTTTTAACATATTAGAGCTAAAACTCTTAAGTCTGAGTTTCCTTTCTGTTAATAGTTCGGTATTATATTTTCTGTGTGAAAAGTCTTTAGTAGGCATTCCACATGTGTAGGGGGTTTCCAGCACTAAGATTGATCATAGATTGGGTAAGACTGACATAATAGAGAAACTGTATTTCCTACAGAGAAAATGTGTTTGACCAGAAAAAAAGCTCTCTATTTAATCAGGTGGAAATTCCGTTTTGATTTCCCCATTCTTTTAATCATCATCTTCTTCTTTTTTTTTTTTTTGAGGTGGAGTCTCACTCTGTTGCCCAGGTTGGAGTGCAGTGGTGTGATTTTGGCTAACTGCTAACTCCACCTCCTGAGGTCAAGTGATTCTCTTGCCTCAGCTTCCTGAGTAGCTAGGACTATAGGCACAGGCCTGGCTAAATTTTGTATTTGTAGTAGAGACAGGGTTTTACCAGGCTGGTCACAAACCCCTGACCTTAAGTGATCCACCTACCTGAGCCTCCCAAAGTGCTGGGATTACAGGCATGAGCCTCTGTGCCTGGCCCCTTCTTTTAATTTTCTATTTTATAATGACAACAACAAATTTAGAGTTGGAGAACACGGCTATGAAAGTGATGTGTCACTGAGTCTTTTTATTTACTGCATGAACAGGAGTAATTTTTTTTAGTTTTATTGAGGAATAATTGACAAATATAAATTGTATTTAAGGTATACAACTTGATGTTTTGTATATGCATATATTGTTAAAACCACAGTCAAGCTAATTACAGTATCAATCACCTCACATAGTTACCATCTTCTTTTCTTTCTCTCTGTGTGGGGAGGTGGGGGGTGAGAACTCTTAAGCTCTACCCCCTTAGCATATTTCAAGTATAAAATACAGTGTTAGCTGTAGTCACCAGGCTGTGCATTAGCTCTCTAGAACTTATTCATCTTGTGTAACTGAAACTTTGTAAAAAGTAACAGGAGTTTTTAATTACTTTTAAAATTTTCATTTTTAGTTGTAAATTGACAAATTATAGTTGTATATATTTATGGGATACAAAGTGATGTTACAATTTATGAATAGGATATAGAATAATTAAATCAAGCTAATTAACATGTCTATCACCTCAAATATTCCCTGTGGTGATAACATATGCAATTTTTTTCTTAGCAATTTTGAAATGTACATTATTTACTACATTCACCATACTATGTAATACGTCACAAAGAAAAAAACCTTATTTCTCCTTTCTGAGGCTTTTTACCTTCTGACCATCATCTCCCCATTGCCCTCATCCACTCAGCTTCTATAACCACTATTCTACTCTCTGCTTCTTTGAGTTTGATTGTTTTACATTGCGTATATTGAGAAAATGTATGTCTTTTTATGCCTTGGCTTATTTTAGTTAGCATAATATTCTCCAATTCCATTTATGTTGTCACGAATGACAGATTTCCCTTCACTTATAAAGCTGAATAGTATTTCCTTGTGTGTATATACCACATTTTTTCTATCTGTTGACAGACACTTAGGTTGGTTCCATATATTGTTCCAATGTTCCAAGTTTCAATATTCCAACTTGGATATTATGAATAGTGCTGCAATGAATATGGGAGCACAGATACCTTTTGACATATCAATTTCAAGTCTTTTGTGTAAACACCCAGAAGCAGGATTGCTAGATCATATAGTAGTTCTGTTTTTAATTTTTGAGTAACTGCCATAGTGTTTTCCATGGTGGCTGTATGAATTTACATTCCCACCAACCACGTACAAAAGTTCCCTTATCTCCACAATTCTTATACATCGACCTGAAGCATTCCCTCAGAGATTAGGTGAGGAACGGAAGAATTTCAAGCTCACCTCCTTGCCCATTTCCCTAGTCCAAGAGCAGAGCAGCCCACCACATTAGCCATCCAGTTGCCTATTCTCCAGCTTGTGCAGGTTTCTCTGGGGCTGTCATCCCAGGTAAAGGTTTTTAGGAGATGATACCAAAGTGAGAGGGACAATGATGAAGATTCTGCTTCAGCCTGTGCCCACCTCAACCTTCTCCATTCAGGAGAACCTAGTCATAAGTGCTGAAGCATTAGTAGCTGCTGAGAAGTTCTGTGATGAAGACTGGAGAATAAACTTGTTACATGAACCCTTAATGAAAGCCTTCTACCTTCCAAGACACCACCAAAAAAGGAAAATTCAGTCCTACTGCTTAGATAGATCCTTGAAGGGATCTCTACCTGATGCCAAAAGCGTGTGTATACGCTACTTAGCTTGTGCTCATTTAAGCTTTTGCTGAGAAAGTGATGGATTTATTTAACAATTGCTCATGAATGGACCTTGGCTATTTTAGCCGTTCACTAGCTTTGACTACAAGAAGTTAAAATGTAGATTACAGCGTGGCTGAACTATATGTCAATTAGGTTTTAAAAAAATCCATAAACTGACTTTGCAAATGATAGGCATAATCCCTACCACATAAAATTCCTTCACAGAGAGCATATGGTTTATGGCAATTAGAGCTGTGTGACCTCTAGTAATTTAATTCAAAATATTGCCTGAGGTGATTGTGTCTCTTGGGTAATGTTTTTACAAGGCATGAGGCCCTCCTCTGGTTACAAAATGACTGGAGTAGAGTGAGCTTAAAACAAGAGTTCTCTAATGAAGCTTAATAATTGTTAATGCCAATGTGCTCTCAATTTGCATGCTGCTTAGATGTCTGGAATTTCTGGTATGTCCCCCTTCCTGGAGCTCTAGAATGCACCACAGCCACCCTTTAACAGATCCGGTAGAGGAAGATGGTCACATATGTGACTACCATGTCAGGACAGATAGAGGACATTTGGGGTCTAGACCTCTTGGGATACGAGACAAATATTTTTATTAATTTTCATGTCTTGAAGATGTCTCAGTTTTCTAAGTCTCCACTTATCAAATAGAGAGACTCTAATCTACTTAATTCTATGATGTTGGGTTTGCCTAATTCGGGATGGCAGTGGCCCCAGGTATCACCCTTGGATTACCTGTTGCCCTCAGAGGCATAATCACACACACAAAAAAAGACTCCTGAAACTCTGTGTTTCACCTTTCATTCTGAAAGCATGAATTTGCAAGGTGACTGACTGGACAGAGTGATCGTCTTTGGCTAGGGACCCTAGAGTATATTATAAACACCTGTATTCCCCCTACGCTGGGGAACAGGGACAGTGTTGTGTTGACAGTTGTAAACCTAGACTCTAGACAGTGCCTAACACATACACAGTTTTGTATAAATTTTTTAATAAAAGTTTTGTATAAATTTATAAATATAAATATTTGTCAAACCAAAGCATAAAACCAGTGTCCCAGTTAACACCTATATTAGGGTTCTCTTAGAGGGACAGAACTAATAGGATAGATATATATGAGTTTATTAAGTATTAACTTACACGACCACAAGGTCCCACAATAGGCTGTCTGCAAGCTGAGGAGCAAGGAGAGCCGATCTGTGTCCCCAAACTGAAGAACTTGGAGTCCAATGTTTGAGAGCAGGAAGCATCCAGCATGGGAGAAAGATGCAAGCTGGGAGGCTAGACCCATCTCTCCTTTTCACATTTTTCTGCCTGCTTTATATTAGCTGGAAGCTGATTGGATTGTGCCCATCAGATTAAGTGTGGATCTGCCTTCCCCAGCTCACTGACTCAAACGTTAATCTCTTTTGGCAACACCCACACAGACACACCCAGGATTAATACTTTGTATCCCTCAATCCAATCCGGTTGATACTCAGTATTAACCATCACAACCATCACAATCCCAATCCTAAGCAAAAAAAAAAGAAACAGGAAAAAAAAAAAAAAGTCCTTAGCAGGGCTGTGTGATTACCAAAGGAATTGTGTACCAAACCCCTACACTGGGTTCTGGGTAAGGCTGAGATCCAATGGCCGAAGGACAGCCAAAGGAAGCCTATATAGAGTATGCTTGAGCAAGGCAAAGAGAGAAAGGGTTTTCATTCTCCCTGTTCTAAAAAGAAACAAAAAAGTGATGGCAGTTATGTTTGGGAATAGGAAAGAATGAAATGCTGAGAATCTGCCTCACTGTTGGCTTCTTGGTGACCTCCAGATAACTCTCAAACCCTCCCTTCCCACCTATTTCCTCACCCGCTACCTTCTCCACTCTGCCGGGACTGACAGCCTTCCCTCTCAACTGGCTGAATGCTGCTGCTTACAGTTTTGCCATTTATTGCTACCCTTGTTTACAGTCCTTCATCTCTGTTCCAAGACCATTTAAATTAATTTTGCAAATAAGATTTCACAAGACACTGCATAATATGCTTCAATAGGATCCAGACATATTACGTTTACTGTATAGCAAATTAGCAAATTAGCTTTTGCACAGATTATAATTTATTGTTTTACTTACGCATTTCATTACTTCTCCCTTCCTATTTTTCACTATACAAAGCTGCCTGAATTATAATAAGTGGCTGCTGAATAATACAACATCTTCTCATGCTACAGCTCAGCAGAAATTTTTCAAACACATGCCACATGGGTAATACTGAACCGTGCAATTGTACAGAGTTCATTAAAAGTAAACTTTCAAAAGCAAATCAGAAAGGAAAATCATGTTTTATGAAATACATATCTAGAGTTCTGGGCTCAGACTCCAGGAAACAAAAATTAAGCTTATAAAAAAATTTCTAAGAATCTTTATCGAATTTTGACACTTATGACAGCCTCGTGCCTGTTTGGTGTCTTATTCTGGTTCAAATAAAAATGACTTCGGTATCTGGAGGTAGAATGTGTGTTACAAAGGCATAGAACAGTACACAAAGGAACTGGTGCTTGCTGTTAGGCCTGTCAAATTATCCTTGCCACAAGAGATTCAAAAAATAAGCTTCAAAGAGGAGGCAGCCTCTGTTCCTGTGATGTCTGTAGTGGGTGCTCTATGTGAGCATTTGTGGAGCTTGTGAGCATCATAAATGAGGTCACCGTGTTCACCTCTGTTTCTTGTATCTCTGTGATTTTGTGCCGCCCTAGTTAGCCATTTCTCTAACTCAGCCATAGATGTGATGCTTGCCCTCTGAGGAAGAGCAGAAAGCCTCTGAGCATTGACCTTGGACAACTCATTTGTAATTTAGAGAAGAAAAGGTGATGAATATGCTAATTAGCCTGATTTGATCTTTTCGTGTATTGAAACATCACATTGCACCCCATAAACATAACAATTATTCTTTGTCAATTAAACATTAAAAAGATAATAAAATAATGAATAAAACAAAAGGTAGGTTAGGAAAGGCAGATGGAATGAGAAGTAATGTTTCTCCAAGTTGTTTTTTTTTACACAGGTGTCTGTGAACAAGCCAAACAACAGTGACACAGCTGCTTCAGTTTGGCACCCTCTGCCGTTTAGAGCCAAGTGTTGACAGGGGATAGGATGGTGCAGAAAAACATTTTTATGTGTATTATCTCTTCAGCTTTCGAAAGGTGCTTATCCTCACTCTATTGACACAAGATGCTCCAAAAATAGCATAACTGATGGCAGAACGAGGAGGTCTGAATCCTTAAGGAAAAATTCCCCAGGATCTGCCCCTTCCGTTCCTCTGGGAGATAGTGTGATATGGAGGAAAAAAAAAAAGCCTCCCCTACTCCTCCCTTTTTCCTCTTTTTTCTTTTCTTTTTTGATGTGTGTGTGTGTGTGTGTGTGTGTGTGTGTGTGTGTGTCTGAGCCTAGCTCTGTCATCCAGGCTGGAGTGCAGTGGTGCAATTATAGCTCACTGCAGCCTTGACCTCCTGGGTTCAAGCAATCCTCCTGCCTCAGCTTGTGTCTGGGAATATAGGCATGCATCACTATGCCTGGCTAGTTTTTAAATTTTTTGTAGACAGGGGGTCTCACTATGTTGCCCGGGCTAGTCTTAAACCCTTGGCCTCAAACAATCCTCCTGCCTCAGCCTCTCAAAGCACTGGGATTTACAGGCATGAGGCACTGCAACATACCCCTGCCTCTTTTTTTTTTTTTTTTTTCCAAATTTTGCAATCACTTTCTACCTATGAGACCCTGGCTGTGTTACCAAAAATTTATGAGCCTCAGTTTCCCATCTGTAAAATTACTTACCTTTCTTACTGTGTCTTAAATGTTGTTGTGACATTTGAGGTGTTCATTAGATAACTGTTGCCTTCCTCTCACAAACTGTATCATCAATACCAAATAACCAGCTCCTGAGAACCATCCGTGGTGGACATGGCAAAAGAAGTGACTGCCAATTCTGTCATCCGCAGATCAGGTTAACTGTTTCCACGTTGCCTGTAGATGCAGCAGTGGTTATTCTCTCTAACAAGTACATTCCTGCTGAGTGTTTAACTCCTGCAAAATGAAGGTTACCCAAGTAGATGCTACACATAAATGAGTCATGAATCCTGCAAACTCTTTGTAACTCACTCTCAATACCCCTTTTTAAAGTTATATAAACTTCAGATAAGATGATTCTGGGTGGATCTCTTGGAATCCGTCCTACTCTAAGGGTCCTATATATTCAAAAGGCATTCGGGATAAGGCTTCTCATCTCACCCCACCAAACTAAAACTAATGATAATGGAGAACGGTAACACCTCATGGCAGAATTTCTCTCTTTTAAATGTGGCAATAGAGAAAATAATTACTGCCTCTGTTTCCTATCTTCTTTGGTTTGGCATTCACATGCCTTTGTTAGAAGAATTTTAGATATAATTAAACCCCAAACTGAACCCTAATAGAGTTCCTAACTGTAGGTATAGTGTGTCACTATCCAATATACTTTTCTGCAGTGTTGGAATGTTCTAATAGCTGTGCTGCCCAACATGGTGGCCACCATATGTGACTGTTGACATGTGAAATGTGGCAAGTGCAATTAAGAACTAAATTTTTTTTTTAATTTACATAGCCACATGTGGCTGATGTCTACTGTGTTGGACAGTTTAGGTTAGGGCTGTAGATTGGGTTTATTTTCATATATATGATTGAAAACCTAAAGGAAATACAGATGACACTGAGAGAGAATCCATATATTGCTTCTACTTTTACTTATTAAATGGTCTCCCAAGTAGCTGGCCCTCAAGAGTTTATAAAATATAGTTACTCAGTACAATTGCCGTATTTCTAATAATTGATATCCCAATACGATCATATCATTGTGCCGTTTTTGTTATATTTGTCATGAATATTTCAAAGCCAAACTTACTAGAATCGTTTCAGTATAGTCGCTTCCAAATGGAAATGTTAGCTGATAGGGGCAACTAATATTTAGACGACTGAGCCTAAAGAACTGAATTGGAAAGAGGGTTATATATTCTTACTCTTCTTCCATTTCCTGACACACTGCAACTACCATTGTCTTTTCCTAAACCATAACTCACCATCTCAATATTTTAGTAAGCTAACACATACATAGTACTTATAAGATAAGACACTATTCTAAAACAAATGCCTTGCCTACCCATATTCATGTTGGAAGAGAGAGCACACAAGAATACACTGTAATTTTTACTGATATGTAAAAATGTATTTTTGCTATGACCGAGGAAACAACTTTTATATACATATATATAGATATACTTTAAGTTATAGGGTACATGTGCACAACACGCAGGTTTGTTACATAGGTATACATGTGACATGTTGGTTTGCTGCACCCATCAACTCGTTTACATTAGATATTTCTCCTAATACTATCCCTCCCCCAGTCCCCCACCCCCAGATAGGCCCCAGTGTGTGATGTTCCCCACCCTGTGCCCACGTGTTCTCATTGTTCAACTCCCACCTATGAGTGAGAACATGTGGTGTTTGGTTTTCTGTCCTTATGACAGTTTGCTCAGAATGATGGTTTCCAGTGTCATCCGTGTCTCTGCAAAGGACATGAACTCATCCTTTTTTATGGCTGCATAGTATTCCATGGTGTATATGTGCCACATTTTCTTAATCCATTCTATCACTGATGGACATTTGGGTTGGTTCCAAGTCTTTGCTATTGTGAATAGTGCCACAATAAACATACGTGTGCATGTATCTTTATAGTAGCATGATTTATAGTCCTTTGGGTATATACCCAGTAATGGGATGGCTGGGTCAAATGGTATTTCTAGTTCTAGATTCTTGAGGAATCGCCACACTGTCTTCCGCAATGGTTGAACTAATTTACACTCCCACCAACATTGTAAAAGCGTTCCCATTTCTCCACATCCTCTCCAGCATCTGTCATTTCCTTTTTAACGATCACCATTCTAACTGGCATGAGATGGTATCTCATTGTGGTTTTGATTTGCATTTCTCTGATGACCAGTGATGACCATTTCTTCATGTGTCTGTGGGCTGCATAAATGTCTTCTTTTGAGAAGTGTTTGTTCATATCCTTTGCCCACTTTTTGATGGCGTTGTTTTTTTTTCTTGTAAATTTGTTTAAGTTCTTTGTGGATTCTGGATATTAACCCTTTGTCAGATGGATAGATTGCAAAAATTTTCTCCCCATTCTGTAGGTTGCCTGTTCACTCTGATGGTCATTTCTTTTTCTGTGCAGAAGCTCTTTAGTTTCATTGATCCTATTTGTCTATTTTGGCTTTTGTTGCCATTGCTTTTGGTGTTTTAGTCATGAAGTCTTTGCCAATGCCTATGTCCTGAATGGTATTGCCTGGGTTTTTATGGTTTTAGGTCTTACAATTTAAGTATTTAATCCATCTTGAGTTAATTTTTATATAAGGTGTGTAAGGAAAGGATCCAGTTTCAGCTTTCTATGTATGACTAGCCAGTTTTCCCAACACCATTTATTAAATAGGGAATCCTTTCCCCATTGCTTGTTTTTGTCAGGTTTATCAAAGATGTTTGTAGATGTGTGGCATTATTTCTGAGGCCTCTGTTCTGTTCCACTGGTTTATATATCTGTTTTGGTACCAGTACTATGCTGTTTTGTTACTGTAGCCTTGTAGTATAGTTTGAAGTCAGGTAACATGATGCCTCCAGCTTCGTCCCACAGGGGCGCCCGCCTGTATGAGGTGTCTGTCGGCCCCTACTGGGAGGTGTCTCCCAGTCAGGCCACACAGGGGTCAGGGACCTACTTGAGGCAATCTGTCCATTCTCAGAGCTTGAACGCCATGCTGGGAGAACCACTGTTCTCTTCAGAGCTGTCAGACAGCAACATTTAAGTCTGCAGAAGTTGTCTGCTGCCTTTGTTCAGTGATGCCCTGCCCACAGAGGTGGAGTCTATAGAGGCAGTAGGCCTTGCTGAGCTGTGGTGGGCTCCGCCCAGTTTGAGCTTCCTGGCCACTTTGTTTACCAACTCAAGTCTCAGCAATGGTGGACACCCCTTCCCCAACCTGGCTGCAGCCTCGCAGGTCAATCTCAGACTGCAGCGCTAGCAGTGAGCAACGCTCCATGGACATGGGACTCACTAAGCCAGGCACAGGAGGGAATCCCCTGGTCTGCCAGTTGCTAAGACTGTGGAAAAAGTGCAGTATTTGGGCAGAGGTGTACCATTCCTCCAGGTACAGTCTGTCATGGCTTCCCTTGTCTAGGAACGGGAAATACCCTGACCCCTTGCACTTCCTGGGTGAGGCTACACCCCAGCCTGCTTCAGCTTGCCCTCTGTGAGTTTCACCCACTGTCCAACCAGTCCCAATGAGATGAACCAGGTACCTCAGTTGGAAATGCAGAAATCACCCATCTTCTGTGTCGATCTTGCTGGGAGCTGCGGACCAGAATTGTTCCCATTCGGCCATCTTGGACTCTGTCTTATGTTTGGAAGCAACTCTATTGGTGATGCCTGTGAGCTGGAGCATTAGCCTGAATGCCACCTGCAATGCAGGTAAAGCAAGGTACAACCTAACATGACTAGATTAGAAGTGTGGCATAGCAGCCAGCTGGCACCAAGGGAAGGCAGTGAGTTATCTGAAGTATACAGGAAAATATAATAGTGTGCTCAAGGCAGTAAATAATTTTACCTAAATAGTTACATGATGCTGAAGGGCCAATTCAGCGGGTTTAGTATAAATGCTTTTGTAAACATTTTGAAACCCTGCTATGAAGTTGTAGAGTTGTGATTATTGATGTGTGGTATTGGAGTACTTTAATATTTTGATCTCTTGAGCATACCCACCAATATTTTAGTATGTAAAAATAAAAGTTTAAAAAGATGAATGCAAACCATTGCTCTACAATGTCTGTATTTTGCCCTAAAGAACCCTTCTATGCCATTCTCTGAGCCTAATTCATTATTTTCATCCTTCCTTCTAAAAATTACATTCTTAGCTATCCCAGTTAATTCCCAGAACTGTATCTCTCCCAAAGAAAACAGCCAGCAGCTGACCAACTTTTTACTCAATACTATGCAGAAAGTCATTTTGGAGGCTCCCTTAGTAGAAAGGAAAGGTACTATGTATCCCTACTGTATTAGTCCATTCTCACATTGCTATAAATAGATACCTGAGGCTGGGTAATTTATAAAGTAAAGATGTTTAATTGGATTATGGTTCCACAGGCTGTACAGGAAGCCTGGCAGTATCAGCATCTGGTGAGGCCTCAGGGAACTTTCGATCATGGCAGAAGGTGAAGCGGGAGCAAGCACTTCACATGGCTGGAGCGAGAGAAAGGCGAGGGGAGATGCTACACACTTTTAAAATAATGAGATCTTATGATAACTCACTCACTATCATAAGAACAGCACCAAGGGGATAGTGCTACACCATTCATGAGAACTCTGCCCCTGTGATCCAATCGCTTCCCATCAGGCTCCACCTCCAACACTGGGGATTACAGTTAAACTTGAGATTTGGGCAGGGACACAGATTCAAACCATATCACCTACAATAACTCTTACCATGCTGTTGGCAAAACCAAAGCAGTAAGTAGAGTCTGGGAACATCTCCAAATATTATACAATTTTTCCATGAAGAGATACTGGCCAAGAGGCCAGAAAGGACGGATATCTTAAATGCATCTGTAGATATTAAGATAATTGTGTGTATTATCCCATAACAGAGAGGGAATAATGAAGGCTAGAGGATAAACATGTCCACATAGATTCCCTCTTAGTGGCCTTTTTCCCCACATAGGAGGGGAACTCATCCTCACAGAACTACACAGAAGGGAGTTTAAGGTATATTTCTCAGGCACTGGATAACAGGTTTTGAGGATAGCAGAGTCCAGGGCCCACTCTGTTGGCTTCCCATTTGCCTTAGTTATTAAATCATCACCTTTTGGTTCCGGACTCATTCAGTACTACTACTTTGCTTCACAATGTGGGCTGGGACTCAGAAAACCACATTTCTGTTTTGCCAGCTGGTCCTGTTAGACTCTGCCAGTAGGGGGACTGGGGAGGACTGTAAGGCTGGAAAAGGAAAGAGAACATGTTCTTTTCTGTGTGCTCCTGGTTTTCTGTGGTCTTCCCGTTACTGTGAGTAACACCTCAGGAATGTTCTTCATCTCAGCAGCAACAGTTCCTAGTAATAACTGAATTGGTGTTTCCTTTTTCCAACACTTATAGAAACAGCTTCATCATGCCTCCCCCTAAAACCTCCAGACATCAGTACCAACCAAGCCATACCCTCTCTTTGGAGATCTGGGACCCCACAGCGTCCCCCCTTCAAGTTTAAAAGTGTTCACAGTTCCAACCTGTTACCTGTGTTCTTTCAGCCCCAGGGGTGGTAGCATAGCTGCTTCCTGCAGTAGCCAACTCTATGCCACCCAACTTTTCACCACTTTAGTTACGTATTGACAACTTACTTACAACCTACTTAGGCATTCTTTTTCTTTTTCTTTTTTTTTTTTTTGAGACACAATCTCTCTGTCTCTCTCTCTCTGCCACGCCAGGCTGGAGAGTACAGTGGTGCAATCATAGTTCACTGCCACGTGGAACTCCTGAGCTCAACAGATCCTCCCATCTCAGCCTCTGGAGTAGCTAGCACTACAAGTGCATGCCACCATGTGCAGCTAAATTTTTTTTAACTTTTTGTAAAGACAGGGTCTTACTATGTTGCCCAGATCCATTCTTTATATTAAATTTTCTCTGTTTTAATAACAAGTGTGGTTTCTCTCTCCTGCTTGGACCCAGACTGACGTACCTCTGAAATGGTCGTTTCAATGAACAAATAGATACATGGGATGTACCAAAGGTTAGTAACTCATTTTTTTGGAGCTGGGTGATTCTGCTAATCCATGTGGTACTTGTGAGTCACTAGCAGTGGCAGTGGCTGAAAAATGCTACAGTGAAATGGAGTCACACCATCTTAAAAAAGTCTTTCAAGTCATACAATATTTGAACTGTTTACTTACCTGTCTACTGGACTGCAAGCTCTGTGAGGTAAATGATGATGTCCTGTTGATAGTTTTATCTTCAGTTCCAATGTGTACTTGTTGAATAAATAAATAAATGGATGAAAAATTTAAGCATTTAGTGTAGTTTTAGATTATAGCAAATTTAACCACATATTCAAGGACCTCCTTCTGCAACAACAGTTTAAAAATCAGGTTAAAATGGAAAAGAATCCCTTTATAAATTTAAGGGTGAACTTTCCACGTTCCTTTTTGTTCTACAATTTCTGCTGTCCCTCAGTTTCCAGACATCATTGTGAGCTCTTTAGGCCCTCGGTTCTTTCAACATTTTTAATTACCTTAAAACATCATTCAATTCTAGCAGTCTTGGCAATCTTATTATCTCGAAGGGACAAGGAGCAAAGATTAGTAGATTAGTTGTTTTATCATTTAAGTAATGAGAATTTTACACTTCTCTAAAGAGATTTATGAGAGTAATTAGTCTAAGCAGGAGTTTCCAGCATGAATGTTATTACGTGTAATAATTAACCCTAGCGGGGTGACTTACTGCCTAGTAACTTAACAATCATTGAGGATGGCATGAAGTTTCAGTTTTAGGCATTTGGAAATATTTATAAATATGCATTACTAATAAGCATTTAATAAAATACTAAATTTAATTATAAAAGCATCAATATAAAACAAAGTATTGGCAAGTTTCATGCTTTATTAGCTTATTTTTTGTGTTCTTATAATATAATTACTTGTCAAAGAAATGAGAGGGCAGCATTATATACTAGCAGAGCACTAGTGTTTGAGTTAGATCTCAGCTCTGCCATGTGCTAGCTCTATGACTCTGGGTAATTCATTTGACCATCCAAACCTCAGGTTTCTTCAGCTTCAAAACAGGTGGTAAAAAGTGATACCTAAGGCCTCTCTCAACCCTGGCTATCTATAACTATATAAGACACAAACATAAATTAAGTAGCTAGAGTTAGTACCTAGGCCACCCAGGCTATGACTGACTCCTTTGTCCCTAAAGAGAAAATAAAATTAACAATAAAGTGTTCACTATGTACTATAATTTTTCATATATATTATCTCATTTATATTTCTTTAATAATGATATTCTTATTTTATAGATAAGGACACTCAAGAAATTTGAGGAACTTGCATGGCAGGTAAGTTTGTATGAAACAGAATAGGTTCAAATACCAACTCCATTACTATGTAACATCTATAAGTGAGAATAACCATAGTTGCTACCTTTAGAATTACTAAAAGAAATAAATTAGATTTTACATGCAAGGTTCTTAGCAAAATATCTAGCTAGGAATGAACACTCTATAAATGTTAACTATTATTACTATTATTGTGATTATTTTTAATGTCATAACTACAAAATGCCAGTCAAGTTTTGAATCTAGGTGATTTTGACTATAAACACCATATAGATTCAGTTATGTCATCTTGATAAACTATGAGAACTTGGAAATGTTAGGTTTTTTAAAAATTATTATGCAGCTCTTTCTCCTCTATTATCTCCCAACTAATGCCTTAGGCCTTAATACACTAAGAGACATTTGATTTTTCAGTTATAAAACACAAGCTAATGTCTCCATGCTACTTCATATTCCATAAGGTCAGATTCTATGATAAATGAACTATTTCCCAGACATAATAACGTTAGCACATTAAAAAAGATTTCTGAGGAAATTAATGTAAGTCTAAAACATAACTAAAATTTAATTTCAGTTCTTTGGTTTCACAAAATCTTTGGTAAGACCATAGAAATGATAGGACTTTATTAACTGGGAGGAGAAGAATTTACTGAGTCCCTGCTAAGTGTTAGGCATTGTGTTATCACTTTTAGCCAATATCCAAATCACTTGGTTTAGCCTTTCTCATTTTGGATTCCTCATATGAGCCATCAAATAAAAAAAAAAAAAAAATTGAGTGATTATTTTATCCATCTTCCCAAAGGTGGTACATTAGTACTATAGCATATTTTATTTTCTAAAGATAGAGATACCTATATATCCCACCCAGCTAGCTTTTCTTTCAATGTGACATTGGCATTCCTCCATTGAGAAATGGGGATTACATTCCCTCCACTTGAATCTGGGTGGCTCTGTGTCTACAGCAGAAGTGACACTATGTGACTCCCAAGTCTAAGTTGTTAAATCCTTCAACATTCTTCAGTTCACTTCCTGGTCCTCATGGAAGTTTGCCCTTGGAACTCAGTCACCATGCTGTGAGGGAGCCATGAAAAGATCATGTGTATGTATCTGGCCATAGCGCCAGCTGAGATCCCAGCCAGTAGCTAATGAGGTTTTAAGATTATTCTATCCTCCACCCTTGGAGCCACCCTAGCTGACTGAGTAGAGCAGGAACAACTTATTTCCACTGAGCACTAGCCAAATGCAAACTCATGGATGAAATACATGTTCCTGTCTTAAGCTACTAAGTTTTCAAGTGGTTTGTTGTTAGCAAAGGTAAGCAGAAAGAGTGTCATTCAAGATGCATTGTACTACATACAATGGTCACCTTAAGGCATTAGAGCTTATTTTTTATTCAAAACCAATTGAGTACAGTTTGGACAAATAATGGTTGTTATTAAACACATTATTTTCTTCTGTAGTGGTCTGACTCTTTGTATAGATAATCAAATAGATATAGATATAAAAAGCATAAACTAATACTATATGAGAGGAAAACAAATTCTGAGATTTCTAGGATTTAAAAACTATGAAAACTGATTTGTTTTAATATTAGAGACTTCCAGAATTTTATCATCTTCTAGAGTAATAATAGAACAATGTGATACATGCAAGCTGTAAGGAATTTAACAAATAACCCTTAAGGTTTAGATGACACTTGATGTGGACAGAATCCAATTAGAAATGTGATTTGCCTCTAACCTAATATAATTTCATTTTCTGACACTGCACTGTGAATTTTTAATAAACCAACTCTTTTTCACATATGTCCACTTATTTGTTATTTATTTATTTTTTTTGAGACGGAGTCTCACTCTGTTGCCCAGGCTGGAGTGCAGTGGCACCATCTCCGCTCACTGCCAGCTCTGCCTCCCGGGTTCACGCCATTCTCCTGCCTCTGCCTCCCAAGTAGCTGGGGCTACAGGCACCCGCCACCATGCCCAGCTAATTTTTTTTTTGTATTTTTAGTAGAGATGGCATTTCACCATGTTAGCCAGGATAGTCTTAATCTCCTGACCTCATGATCCGCCCGCCTCAGCCTCCCAAAGTGCTGGGATTACAGGCGTGGAGCCACCACGCCCGGCCATTTGTTATTCTTGTTCTCATAAAAAAAATAGACTTAACGTGGAATTTTTTCATTATTTTTTTCTCCTCCTTTCCATGTTTATTAGCATCAACCCTAAGCAAAATTCTTCACCTCTTTCCAACATCTATACTCATTCTTCTGTACCCTATCCTTTTTGGTTCTGTTCTTTACATTTTAGTGCATCTCCTAAGTTTTACAATTGTACTGTTCCCATGAGCTGTTTACATATGTCCAAAAGATTTTCAACCTAGGTCTGCCTTCCAAGTCTTATCAATGTTCGAGAATATTCCCTTTGCAGTATCTGAGATGTTTATGCTTTGTAGAGCTTCAGGGAGACTTAAGACATATAAGGGACTCATTTTGCTCTCAGGAGGGACTAGGACTAAGAATTATAAAGTTGATGAATGGGTAAACAAAAGAAAGCTAAGGCCATGATATCTATTAATAGCAGTCACTTGACACACACTTCTTACTTCTCTTCAGATGCCAATCACAAACATCACTAACCAATTGTGATAGTATTCCTTGCTAAGCCTTGGCCTCCCCAAGCACCTTTCTTAAAGCAGCACTCAGACAGCCGCGACCAACTGCCTGGACAGAGAAAAGATGGAAAAACCTTTTTGTCATTCCAAATAGATAGTAAATAACAAGCTATTAGTCATTTCTCCTGGAATGAGGCCACCGTGAAGAGTTTCTGCTTTTGTGGTCCAAGGCCTTTACTTGCTATTACCCAGTTTTCAAGTGCTGATGGGTTTCCCAGGGTTCCCGGCACTTACTAAAAACTGAGTGTCCCCCTTTCGTGTCTTTCGCAGATAAAATGTGTGTAACTTCTACCATATGTAACAATGAGCTGAGCTCTGGCAACATAATGCCAACCAAGCAGCCAGTTACATAACACTTAGATTTTTTTGGTGTTCTTTATTGCTAGGTGATGATATTGCACAATATATTACAACCAGAAAGAGAAAAGGAGAAAGAAAGTCAATCATGATAATAAAATGTAAAGAAAAAATGAAAGAGGATCATACATTACCAGCTGAGCTTTAGGCTGCCTCCTTGGGGGCTGGGTGAAAGTTTTAGAATCATCATGTATTAGTGCTTCTCCATCAAGAAAGTTTTTGATTTTGGAATTATACAGCCAATGTAATAAAAATAGGAAAATAGTTGTTTCTTTTCAATAGCCTTATCCTGCTTTTTTGTATTGTTTCTTGTCCTTCACATGCTTAGAGTCCTCCTTCTGTTATAATCCATCAAGCCCCCATGGTTGGATCTGATTTTTTTTTTAATAGGAGAAGGAAAGAGAAAAGGAGATTAGCATTTCATCTCTATAACTAAGCTATGAGCCAATAAAATGACATATTCCTACATATTTTAAGAGCTAGCCATAGTAACTTAAGGAACCATAGTTAGAATCCTCTGACATCTTATTAAAACCCTGAGTGATAATAGAGTACTGTGATGGTTAAGGAGGTTATTGGTCTTTAAAGAGAAAAATGCTCTCTGAATACTGATTCTGATTGTTTCTGATTAAGGCTATCCCTTAAACATGACTCAAGAAAAAAATTGTTACTCTGGAGCTTTTATTATTCTCCATGATTTTATTTCTGGATACCTTTTATTTTTAATCAATTTCATTAAACAGAATATTCTCATTCTCATAAGGATTGCTATCCAAAATGCAATTTACAATCCCATTCAGAGAGCTGGTTGTCCTTAATGACTTTCAATGGACAAATTTGCCATCCCTTTCAATAGGCAGATGTGTAGCTGCTTTTAGTTTGTATGTTTCAAACCAGGTAGAATTGCCTGACATTCCCCATCCCCAGTGTCTGATTAAAGTTACTATACAGAGGAGAAAGAGAATTTATAGTGTGAGCAATATCATCAAGAGTTGATCTATCATCCCCTAGAAACAATTGGCTCTGAATAACTGATCACTACCAGACCTGGAAAACACAGGAAGTTGTGTTAGATTGGCGATTCTGGGAGTGATGATCTACTTTCTGTAAAGGCATCTCCTGCATAGACGCCAGTTCTGTCAATTGCGAAGCAGCAGTCTCATCTTCCCTAATTAATTTGGGAGCAAAAGGTAGATGGCACATCCCAAATGGTAATAAACTGAACAAATTCAGAAGCTGCCTTTGTTTACAGGCTGTGTACACAAAGTCCGATGGAAAGATTTTTAAAAGAGCAGTAAATGGCAATTCACATGGATAATGAACAGGATTAATGTAGCAATTAAAGTTTATTAAAATGAAGCATTACCCTTAGACAGAATCTGGCAATGATGTAAAAGCCGAGGATCTGCTTACAAAAATTGAGGCTTAGCAAAGGAAATGTAAATTCCCAAGAGGTTATAAAGTCCACTGTGAATATGAACAACCATGCTGAGACAGTTGAGGTTTAAGAAGTAATCTTAGTAATCTTAGAAGAGTGAAGGATTTAGAGCAAGAATAATTACATATCTCTCATCTAGAAGATAGGCTTTCTTTAGATAAAGGGTGCCAAGTTTTCTGCTGATAAAGGAATCTCTAAGGGCTAATGTTTTGTTTTTATCCTATCACGAGAACGACATTCGTGAACTGTAAGTACCTCACCCGAATGCGAAAACCGAAGAAAAATGGCAGTGGAACAGGGAAGGCAGATGATGTACAAATTATTTTACAAATGTAAAAGGAGGCATTGGGAAATGAAAGAAGGCTTCCAGCAAAGTTAATGAACCCCATTCTTAGGAGGTATCTGACATTATTAGATCTTACTAAATCCCATTATAGAGATTATACCCAAAGCAAAATGTATGAAAGTCCCTGAATTTTTTTTTCCTATTACTCATTAGTTTATATTTCAGGGATGAGAGAAGCGTACTCCAGAGGGAACAACATATAAAGCTCCCCAAGTTGAGCTATTAAAATTTGTCAGCATTTCATTATGGAATTTTCCTCTGTGGTAGAGGTTAGGTTACTATATCTGGTTTGTACTCAGAGGTATTCGAACATGAAGCTATTACATTTTTCTCTAATCAGTGTCCCCACTAGTACCATGTTGAATCCCTCTTCCTGGCTTGGTGGTAGATCTCCCAGTAATACCTTGTGCAGAAAACACTGACTTCCACCTTATTTTAGGTTCAATTTAAAACATGACTGATTAAAACATTCCCTGACTTGGCCAGACCTGTGGTTTGAGGGACCTGACTTGGTGAAGGGACGTGGCCTGGTTCTTTATTTCTCCCTGTTCACCTCTACTTTGAAGTACAGGAAAGATTTTAGTCTGCTCTGTAATATTTCTTTCACCCCTTTTTATAGAATTTTAGAAGTTCTCAACCCTAGCTGCTCATTAGCACGAGCAAAGACCTTTAAAAAAAACATCCTTACTTGGTTCCTTTCTGTTCTCATACATAATTTTAAAGATGAGGGAAATAGAGCATGTGTTCATTATTTCACAAGCTACTGATACTGTCCTCTATGTTCACACTGACTGGTGATAGGGTTTAGGGCACACTACCTTACAATTTGGCTCCTTGGTATTTGAGCAAACAGCAGGAACAGGAAGGTCTTGCTGACTTTTTCCTGCTGTTCTCCCCTGTTGTAGACCATAAAATAATTATCTGACCTTCCTCTAAAGTATATTATAAAACTCCCATTCCAGAGTGATCCTCCCTATACCTGGAGGAAAGGAATTAATATACAGAAATGCCAAAAAGCGTCTGAAAAAAAAATCATGCATTACTAAGTTCTTCCCAGTTCATTATCATTAAGTAATAATCTTCTGTTTTCCAATCATACTTCTGAATGACTATCAAAAATACATAGGCTTCTTTGTTTTGGGGGGTCTTCAATCCTGAAGGCTTCCCTATCACATAAAATTTATATGAAATGAATTTGTTATGCTTTTATCTTGTTACTCTTGCCATGAATCTAGTGATCGGTGAGAAAGGAATCTTTTCTTTCCTGCACTGGCCATTGATGTCCTCTAGGTCGCAGGCAACCTAATGGCATGACTGGAGAAGACATATATATGGACTTCTTCCATATATATGGACTCTTCAGTCCCTTCAGCTGACCTCCGTGCTATATAGAGAGAAGTGGAAGAGTTGATTCCAACCTAACCTCTTCCAAACCTCCTAATTCCCTCTTAATACTGCTAGAGTGCAATCATCAGCCTTTGGCTGTTGCGGTCTTCTTGCCCCAAGGTCAGATCTCTTGGATGGGCTATTGGCAAAAAGCTGCTTCTCCAGGTACCCTATTACACACAAAATGGTAAGAGGGTGAGCAGATTGCCCCGCTGATGCCCTTTCTCCCTGCCTGCCTACTTTCTCCAAGTCTTTTTTCCTCTGTTCAAATGGAAACAGGGTGCATATCAGCAGAGCTTTGTATAAGCAGATGAACCATTGATGAGATATCATGCTCTGCTCTTTGGAGCATCACAGTCTTTTTTTTTTTTTGTGATATAAACATGTTATTTATTTTTTTATTATACTTTAGGTTTTAGGGTACATGTGCACAATGTGCAGGTTTGTTACATATGTATACATGTGCCATGTTGGTGTGCTGCACCCATTAACTCGTCATTTAGCATTAGGTATATCTCCTAATGCTGTCCCTCCCCCCTCCCCCAACCCCACAACAGTCCCCGGAGTGTGATGTTCTCATTCCTGTGTCCATGAGTTCTCATTGTTCAATTCCCACCTATGAGTGAGAACATGCGGTGTTTGGTTTTTTGTCCTTGCGATAGTTTACTGAGAATGATGTTTTCCAGTTTCATCCATGTCCCTACAAAGGACATGAACTCATCATTTTTCATGGCTGCATAGTATTCCATGGTGTATATGTGCCACATTTTCTTAATCCAGTCTATCATTGTTGGACATTTGGGTTGCCTCCAACTCTTTGCTATTGTGAATAGTGCCGCAATGAACATACGTGTGCATGTGTCTTTATAGCAGAATGATTTATAGTCCTTTGGATATATACCCAGTAATGGGATGGCTGGGTCAAATGGTATTTCTAGTTCTAGATCCCTGAGGAATCGCCACACTGACTTCCACAATGGTTGAACTAGTTTACAGTTCCACCAACAGTGTAAAAGTGTACCTATTTCTCCACATCCTCTCCAGCACCTGTTGTTTCCTGACTTCTTAATGATGGCCATTCTAACTGGTGTGAGATGGTATCTCACTGTGGTTTTGATTTGCATTTCTCTGATGGCCAGTGGTGATGAGCATTTTTTCATGTGTGTTTTGGCTGCGTAAATGTCTTCTTTTGAGAAGTGTCTGTTCATGTCCTTCGCCCACTTTTTGATGGGGTTGTTTGTTTTTTTCTTGTCAGTTTGTTTGAGTTCATTGTAGATTCTGGATATTAGCCCTTTGTCAGATGAGTAGGTTGCAAAAATTTTCTCCCATTCTGTAGGTTGCCTGTTCACTCTGATGGTAGTTTCTTTTGCTGCGCAGAAGCTCTTTAGTTTAATTAGATCCCATTTGTCAATTTTGGCTTTTGTTGCCATTGCTTTTGGTGTTTTAGATGTGAAGTCCTTGCCCACGCCTATGTCCTGAATGGTATTGCCTAGGTTTTCTTGTAGGATTTTAATGGTTTTAGGTCTAACATTTAAGTCCTTGATCCATCTTGAATTAATTTTTGTATAAGGTGTAAGGAAGGGATCCAGTTTCAGCTTTCTACATATGGCTAGCCAGTTTTCCCAGCACCATTTATTAAATAGGGAATCCTTTCCCCATTTCTTGTTTTTGTCAGGTTTGTCAAAGATCAGATAGCTGTAGATATGCGGCATCATTTCTGAGGGCTCTGTTCTGTTCCATTGATATACGTCTCTGTTGTGGTACCATTACCATGCTGTTTTGGCTACCGTAGCCTTGTAGTATAGTTTGAAGTTAGGTAGCGTGATGCCTCCAGCTTTGTTCTTTTGCCTTAGGATTGACTTGGCAATGCGGGCTCTTTTTTGGTTCCATATGAACTTTAAAGTAGTTTTTTCCAATTCTGTGAAGAAAGTAATTGGTAGCTTGAAGGGGATGGCATTGAATCTATAAATTACCTTGGGCAGTGTGGCCATTTTCATGATATTGATTCTTCTAACCCATGAGCATGGAATGTTCTTCCATTTGTTTGTATCCTCTTTTATTTCATTGAGTAGTGGTTTGTAGTTCTCCTTGAAGAGGTCCATCACATCCCTTGTAAGTTGGATTCCTAGGTATTTTATTCTCTTTGAAGCAATTGTGAATGGGAGTTCACTCATGATTTGGCTCTCTGTTTGTCTGTGATTGGTGTACAAGAATGCTTGTGATTTTTGTACATTGATTTTGTATCCTGAGACTTTGCTGAAGTTGCTAATCAGCTTAAGGAGATTTTGGGCTGAGACAATGGGGTTTTCTAGATAGACAATCATGTCATCTGCAAACAGGGACAATTTGACTTCCTCTTTTCCTAATTGAATACCCTTTATTTCCTTCTCCTGCCTGATTGCTCTGGCCAGAACTTCCAGCACTATGTTGAATAGGAGTGGTGAAAGAGGGCATCCCTGTCTTGTGCCAGTTTTCAAAGGGAATGCTTCCAGTTTTTGCCCATTCAGGATGATATTGGCTGTGGGTTTGTCATAGATAGCTCTTATTATTTTGAGATACGTCCCATCAATACCTAATTTATTGAGAGTTTTTAGCATGAAGGGTTGTTGAATTTTGTCAAAGGCCTTTTCTGCATCTATTGAGATAATCATGTGGTTTTTGTCTTTGGTTCTGTTTATATGCTGGATTACATTTATTGATTTGCATGTGTTGAACCAGCCTTGCATCCCAGGGATGAAGCCCACTTGATCATGGTGGATAAGCTTTTTGATGTGCTGCTGGATTCATTTTGCCCGTATTTTATTGAGGATTTTTGCATCAATGTTCATCAAGGATATTGGTCTGAAATTCTCTTTTTTGGTTATGTCTCTGCCAGGCTTTGGTATCAGGACGATGCTGGCTTCATAAAATGTGTTAGGGAGGACTCCCTCTTTTTCTATCGATTGGAATAGTTTCAGAAGGAATGGTACCAGTTCCTCCTTGTACCTCTGGTAGAATTCGGCTGTGAATCCATCAGGTCCTGGACTCTTTTTGGTTGGTAAGCTATTGATTATTGCCACAATTTCAGATCCTGTTATTGGTCTATTCAGAGATTCAACTTCTTCCTGGTTTAGTCTTGGGAGGGTGTATTTGTCGAGGAATTTATCCATTTCTTCTAGATTTTCTAGTTTATTTGCATAGAGGTGTTTGTAGTATTCTCTGATGGTAGATTGTATTTCTGTGGGATCGGTGGTGATATCCCCTTTTTCATTTTTTACTGCATCTATTTGATACTTCTCTCTTTTCTTCTTTATTAGTCTTGCTAGTGGTCTATCAATTTTGTTGATCTTTTCAAAAAACCAGCTCCTGGATTCATTAATTTTTTTGAAGGGTTTTTTGTGTCTCTATTTCCTTCAGTTCTGCTCTGATTTTAGTTATTTCTAGACTTCTGCTAGCTTTTGAATGTGTTTGCTCTTGCTTTTCTAGTTCTTTTAATTGTGATGTTAGGGTGTCAATTTTGGATCTTTCCTGCTTTCTCTTGTGGGCATGTAGTGCTATAAATTTCCCTCTACACACTGCTTTGAATGTGTCCCAGAGATTCTGGTATGTTGTGTCTTTGTTCTCATTGGTTTCAAAGAACATCTTTATTTCTGCCTTCATTTCATTATGTACCCAATAGTCATTCAAGAGCAGGTGGTTCAGTTTCCATGTAGTTGAGCAGTTTTGAGTGAGTTTCTTAATCTTGAGTTCTAGTTTGATTGCACTGTGGTCTGAGAGACAGTTTGTTATAATTTCTGTTCTTTTACATTGGCTGAGGAGAGCTTTACTTCAAACTATGTGGTCAATTTTGGAATAGGTGTGGTGTGGTGCTGAAAAAAATGTATATTCTGTTGATTTGGGGTGGATAGTTCTGTAGATGTCTATTAGGTCCACTTTGTGCAGAGCTGAGTTCAATTCCTGGATATCCTTGTTAACTTTCTGTCTCATTGATCTGTCTAATGTTGACAGTGGGGTGTTAAAGTCTCCCATTATTATTGTGTGGGAGTCTAAGTCCCTTTGTAGGTCACTCACGACTTGCTTTATGAATCTGGGTGCTCCTGTGTTGGGTGCATATATATTTAGGATAGTTAGCTCTTCTTGTTGAATTGATCCCTTTACCATTATGTAATGGCCTTCTTTGTCTCTTTTGATCTCTGTTGGTTTAAAGTCTATTTTATCAGAGACTAGGATTGCAACCCCTGCCTTTTTTTGTTTTCCATTTGCTTGATAGATCTTCCTCCCTCCGTTTATTTTGAGTCTATGTGTGTCTCTGCACGTGAGATGGGTTTCCTGAATACAACACACTGATGGGTCCTGACTCCTTATCCAGTTTGCCAGTCTGTGTCTTTTAATTGGAGCATTTAGCCCATTTACATTTAAAGTTAATATTGTTATGTGTGAATTTGATCCTGTCATTATGATGTTAGTTGGTTATTTTGCTCGTTAGTTGATGCAGTTTCTTCCTAGCCTCGATGGTGTTTACAATTTGACATGTTTTTGCAGGGGCTGGTACCAGTTGTTCCTTTCCATGTTTAGTGCTTCCTTCAGGAGCTCTTTTAGGGCAGGCCTGGTGGTGACAAAATCACTCAGCGTTTGTTTGTCTGTAAAGTATTTTATTTCTCCTTCACTTATGAAGCTTAGTTTGGCTGGATATAAAATTTGGGGTTGAAAATTCTTTTCTTTAAGAATGTTGAATATCGGTCCCCACTCTCTTCTGGCTTGTAGAGTTTCTGCTGAGAGATCAGCTGTTAGTGTGATGGGCTTCCCTTTGTGGGTAACCCGACCTTTCTCTCTGGCTGCCCTTAACATTTTTTCCTTCATTTCAACTTTGGTGAATCTGACAATTATGTGTGTTGGAGTTGCTCTTCTCGAGGAGTATCTTTGTGGCGTTCTCTGTATTTCCTGAATCTGAGTGTTGGCCTGCCTTGCTAGATTGGGGAAGTTCTCCTGGATGATATCTTGCAGAGTGTTTTCAACTTGGTTCCATTCTCGCCGTCATTCTCAGGTACACCAATCAGACATAGGTTTGGTCTTTTCACATAGTCCCAAATTTCTTGGAGGCTTTGTTCATTTCTTTTTTTTCTTTTTTCTCTAAACTTCCCTTCTCTCTTCATTTCATTCATTTCATCTTCCATCAGCGATACCCTTTCTTCCAGTTGATCGCATCTGCTACCAAGGCTTCTGCAATCTTCGCATAGTTCTCGATACTTGGCTTTCAGCTCCATCAGCTCCTTTAAGCCCTTCTCTGCATTGGTTATTCTAGTTATCCATTCATCTAATTTTTTTCAAAGTTTTTAACTTCTTTGCTATTGTTTTCAATTTCCTCCTGTAGCTCAGAGTAGTTTGATCGTCTGAAGCCTTCTTCTCTCAACTTGTCAAAGTCATCCTCCATCCAGCTTTGTTCCATTGCTGGTGAGGAACTGCGCTCCTTTGGAGGAGGAGAGGTGCTCTGCTTTTTAGAGTTTCCAGTTTTTCTGCTCTGTTTTTTCCCCATCTTTTGGTTTTATCTACTTTTGGTCTTTGATGATGATGGTGATGTACAGATGGGTTTTTGGTGTGGATGTCCTTTCTGTTTGTTAGTTTTCCTACTACCAGACCGGACCCTCAGCTGCAGGTCTGTTGGAGTTTACTAGAGGTCCACTCCAGACCCTGTTTGGCTGGGTGTCAGCAGCGGTGGCTGCAGAACAGCGGATTTTCGTGAGACCACAAATTCAGCTGTCTGATAGCTCCTCTGGAAGTTTTGTCTCAGAGGAGTACCCGGCCGAGTGAGGTGTCAGTCTGTCCCTACTGGGGGTTGCCTCCCAGTTAGGCTGCTCGGGGGTGAGGGACCCACTTTAGGAGGCAGTCTGTCCGTTCTCAGATCTCCAGCTGTGTGCTGGGAGAACCACTACTCTCTTCAAAGCTGTCAGTCAGACAGGGACATTTAAGTCTGCAGAGGTTCCTGCTGAGTTTTTGTTTGTCTGTGCCCTGCCCCCAGAGGTGGAGCCTACAGAGGCAGGCAGGCCTCCTTGAGCTGTGGTGGGCTCCACCCAGTTCGAGCTTCCTGGCTGCTTTGTTTACCTAAGCAAGCCTGGGCAATGGCGGGCACCCCTCCACCAGCCTCGCTGCCACCTTGCAGTTTGATCTCAGACTGCTGTGCTAGCAATCAGCGAGACTCCGTGGGCATAGGACCCTCCGAGCCAGGTGCAGGACACAATCTCCCAGTGTGCCGTTTTCCAGGCCCGTTGGAAAAGCGCAGTATTAGGTTGGGACTGACCCGATTTTCCAGGTGCCGTCTGTTACCCCTTTCTTTGACTAGGAAAGGGAACTCCCTGACCCCTTGCGCTTCCCGAGTGAGGCAATGCCTCGCCCTGCTTCGGCTCGCGCACAGTGCGCTTCACTGACTGTCCTGCACCCACTGTTTGGCACTCCCTAGTGAGATGAAACCGGTACCTCAAACAGAAATGCAGAAATCACCTGTCTTCTGTGTCGCTCAGGCTGGGAGCTGGAGACCGGAGCTGTTCCTATTCGGCCATCTTGGCTGCACCCTGGAGCATCACAGTCTTTACAATTGATTTAGTCAATGCCATCTTCAATTGGCTGGAAGTAGATTTGGGAGTTTATGCCATTCTTATTCCAAGCCATAAAATCTTCAGTAGACATTAATGGACGTTAAAGGAAAGAGAGATCAAGAATGCAGAGCACAGAAGGGAGACAGTGGGAATGCTTAGGTTAACAATCCAACCTTGGAAGCCAACTCCAGCCACAGCCTTGCTTAGATGTAACACAAAAGTAGAAAAATTGGCTACCTCCACAATTACAGAATACCTAATAAAGTAAGGTAGGGCATGGTTCCATTCACAGATGTACAGGTAATGTAATGAGTATGTCCTTTGAGGGAACTTTGGTATGTATGAGAATTTTTAAAGCTTCACAAAGCTACTAATCAAGTATGTCACAGTGACAGGTTCATCTGCATTTATTTAAAATAGAAGAAAATTTCAATAAGTTAATTATGAGACGCTTCATTTACAGTGGTAGAAAAATTTTACCTGTGTAGTTTGGCACTAGATTCTTAAAATGTGTCTTCAAACACAGATCTAGAAAGGAGCATAGCAATACTTGAATATGTGATATGGACAATTTTCCAAACCAACAAAAGCCATCAAATCACAAATTCAAGAAGCATTTCTATCCCTGAGCAGTATGAACACAAGCAAATTAAACACATCAAGGCATATCATGGTAAAATTGCTGAAACAAAAATAGGAAAAACTTCTAAGCAGCCATGGAAAAAAAATAGAAATGAGCATCAAAGAAGTAACAATCCCTTTCCTCAGAAATCATATAAAAGATGCACTGTGAGCAAAATACATCTTATGTACAAGGCTATTCATTGTGGCATTATTTGTGATAAACAATTGGAAAAAACCCATAAACATCTACCGATAGAGGACTAGTTGAATAAGCATGGTATCTGCACAAAATGCTGCTATGGGACATTCAAACATGGTGTGCTTCCTGATTGGATGTAACATGAAGTACACAGAACCACCTGTGAAATATTCTTGCCGAACATAGTTGAATCTGAACCTTATTAGAGCTAACTTTCAATTTCTGGGAAATATGGGGCTAAAGGAACAAATTAAATGACACTCTAAGGAAACAGACAAATCCAAATTATGGGACAATATCCAGGAAAATAAATCTAGTTGTTCAATAAGGCAACAGCATGAAACAAAAGAAAAGAGGTGATGGGAGGAAATGTAAACTGTAACAACCAAATGATATGCGGGATGTTTTTCCCCTAATTGGAATAATCAATCATAAAAAGCTCACAGTTGAGAAAAATGGGTAAATCTGGATCATGACTAGGCAATAATTACACAAAAAATTTTTGTTGATTATGTTTTGTTAAATGTGATAAGGGCATCATGGTTAAACAAGAATATGGCCCTGTTTTTAGAGATGCATTCTAAATATTTAAGTGTAGAAAAAAATGAGATTGGGCTTTGCAAAAAACTACAGAAGAGGAAAGATGAAGCAAATATGGCACAACTTTTCTTTATCATTGTTGAATTTGGATTATGTACATATGGTGCTTCATTATATTCTTCTTTAGTGTATGTTTGAAAGTTTCACAGTAGGTTTCTTTAAAGTGAATGTGTCCCAGAAATAGAACCTCAGAAATACAACATCTGTCCCTGAGATTTGCAATGTGGGCCCCTATTTGAAATCACCTGTTTCCTTCTGTCCCCTGTTTTACTTCTTTAAATATATATATTTAAGCAGAGTAGACAGAAGGAAACAGGTGATTAGGCTGCTAATTTATTATATATATATGCCTCTCAGTGTACCTGTTTTAGCTACTTTGAAAGAAAACTGTATCTTCAAAGTCAACTCCTTGGATCTGTCAATGTGAATTTTGCACATTGCATATGGTTTATACATTGAGGACACATTTTCTGAACATACCCTCCATCTTTGGATACAATCTGCCTACCTGGTTATGCATGATGTGGTGACAGATCAACTGACATGAGCTTCATTTTCTTCATGTCGTTTTGATTCTAACAACAATCCCATGGTAAAGGCACCGATATCCCCATTTTACCAAGGAGGAAACAATAGTTCAGCAAGATTAAACAACTTGTCCAAAGTAATGCCCTGGGATTTTTGTGATTAAAATCAGTTTTCTTCCTCCACTCCCACCACCAGTACCCTCCAAATGCATCCCCTAAGCTTAAGGTCATAGTTGAAATAGAAGTTGAAGCAGAAATTGGGTTTGTCATTTCCAGGATTAGATATAGGTCTATGATAAGAAGCTGGCAATTCTAAGCCAGTTGAAGGCTGACTTTTGCAGCATGGCTGGAAGTACTGGTTGAAATAAAATGTCATCATGATCTGGTACAGGGCAGCTTCAGAGAACTGTGTTGAACAAATTAACTTCTACTGAATTCATGTGAATCTTCCTCCTAAAAATATACCGTGTGATTTTATAATCTAATTTTTAAGAAATTGTATACTATGTGAGAATGTTACCCTTTCCTTTTATCTCAGCTTGGGCCATTCCGTATGTTCATTTCATCACTGGTCCTTGATTGCACTTGAATTTCCAGTGTGGTCCATGAATGTATGAATTACCATCCTGGATAAATAGCCACATCCAATTTCCAGGAGCAGAGAGAATGGCAACAATGATTGTGTGGTTTAAATAAATATAGCAACAGTAGTGCCAACACAATCTATTCCTATGGTGAAAGTAATTTAGCATCCGTATTCAGACATCTCCTGCTCGCCATCAATTACCAGATCAGCATGAATCACACATTCCAACTGAGCCACCTGGATAATTGTGGAACACATCTATGCTTGTTTAACCCAGTGAATCTACTAAGAAGGAAAGGGCTGAAATGTTCCACTGCAGCAAGATAAACTTGCTTCTGTTTTTCTTTAGCAGCCTAATTCTGATGCAGTGAAGCCAGGAATAAGTGGCATTTTTGTTTTACTTAAAATGAAGGAGAACACTCTTCAAATCAGAGTGCTGTTATGCTACAGTAACAATAGCTTCTACTGCAGGGTAAAACTAAAATATTGTTTATCAATACCATAATCTTGACAAGCAGTTAACATTTATTAAATGCTTACTGCATGTACATTATCTCATGCCTCACAGTAATCTTATCAAATAGGTTTCTATTATCTTCATTTTTATAGACCAAGAAACTGAAGTAAGAAGGTGAAGTAACTTGTTTAAGCTACTAAGTGGCAGAGTCTGGCCTCAAATTCAGATGCTCATTCGACTCAAAAACCTAAGTGCTAAATGAATGTTATACAGACCCTCTACGTAGTATTTAAGGAAGACTTGTCTGTATTACTCATTTAGGATGTTTAATGCTGCAAGTAACAGGATCCAATTAACTGTTTCAACACCAGGCCTTCATTATCTCACTTCACAAGAAGTCAGGTGCCAAGCAGATCCAAGCTCATTCAGAGGCTGCACCATGTCAGCTGGGACCCAGGTTTCATCCATGTTTCTGCTCTGTCATTATGTCATACTCCAAGGGAGTCGCCAGATGACTGCTGCAGCTGAGGCTTTCCTTTCACAGCATCTAACAGAGGTATGGGGAGGGTTTTCCCACACACCTCTTTTTTACAGGAAGGAGCACCTGTTCCAGAAATCTCTAAGAAAGTTCTTTTGCTAAATGGCCAGGGTGTAGTCACAGCCTATACTTAAACCAATAACTGTTCCTGATCATGACTTTGCCATGATTGCCTTAGACTTATCAAATTTTTTCACCCCCAGGCTGGGGAGAGGCCCCATGAAGCACGTGGTTTCCTAATACCAGAAGAAAATTGAAGCCTTTTAACATAGCAGTCCACAGTGGTAGGAGGCGGAAAGAGACTTTGGGTATTCAGCAATGGTTTATCACCTTCTACTTCTTTGACTGCATGTTACTCAGAGATGCCATTCATGTCTATATCTAAATGACACTCATTTTTTTTCCTTTCTAAAGGGAGCACCTGGCTGAAAGTTCTGGACATCTGGGTGGTGCAGTGTTTTCTTCATTTATCCCCTATGTACAACCCTATGGATATAAGACAAATAATTTACTAATTACACACAAATATACACTGAGAAACAGAAGAAGCTAATTCCAAAATTCTTGTTTGCTACCCACTGTCTGTCCCTTGACCTTGGAATCCTGACCTTCTCCCTCTCCATTGGTTTCATGGCCTCTTCCTTAAGACCTTTGAAAGGTGTGGCCTTTGTTGAGAAAGTGCCCATCTTCATTCAATCTTCACAGACAGACTTGCCTCTCTTTCATTTAGAAGTAAGTAATAATGGGGTATTTGCAAGAAGCCCGAGGCACCAAATTGATTAATTGCATAAGTTTCTGTTTCCCTGCTGCTTCATAAACTAGCTTTAGCTTGGGGGAGGGGGGTGGGGGAGTTAACACTGCAAGGCAGTTTTCACTGCCATGAAAACTTACATTTGAACAGCAATAGAATAAGAAACAATGCAGAGGCCCTGGTGTATACTCATCCCTACCCAGCTGGACAGGAATCATGAGGATTCTAAGCCCAGGCAGTGCAGTCAACTCTCAGGACAGCCAGTCTGGAAGCCTAGGTTCTGCCCTTTAAGAAGGTGGCCCTTGTCCCCTGTCCTCAGTAGACCTGGTTCTGCCATCTGGTGGAGATAGCTTTTGTCCACAGTCCTCTGAATACTGGTTCCGCACTCTAGGGAGATCTCCCTTTGTGTCCTCTCCTCCGTAAACCTGGTTCTGCTCTTGGGTTGGCTGATCATCCCTGGCTACCTCTGAGATGAGCAATGTGAAACTGCATTCCTGTAGGAGGCACAGCAGTAGCTACACCCTGTATATTTGTTCAGGTGTAGAGGCCTGCAATTTGCCTCGGGGGTTATAATTCATAAGCTGTTCTGGGCCAGGATCAGTGTTTCTTTTCAACACAGTTATCACGCAAACTTGGCACACATGTGGTCTATTTACTTCCAATTTCATGGGTTACTAAACACAGCTAAAATTTTTGATTGGACATGGTCACTAATTCCAAAATTCTTGTTTCCTACCCACTGTCTGTCCCTTGATTTTGGAATCCTGACCTTCTCCCTCTCCATTGGTTTAATGGCCCCTTCCTTAAGACTTGAAATGTGTGGCCTTTGTTGAGAAAGTTCCCATCTTATTCAGTCTTCACAGACAGACTTGCCTCTCTTTCATTTAGAAGTAATTAATAATGGGGTATTTGCAAGAGGCCCAAGGCACCAAACTGCTTAATTTTATCTTCTGATAAGTCTCTGTTTCCCTGCTGCTTCATAAACTAGTTTAGCTTGGGGGGCAGTTAACACTGCAAGGCTTTTTCAACACTGCAAGACTTCAAATTAAAAGATTCTCAGTCAACACAGTTTTCAGCCTCTGGGTATAAAATACCTCTCTTAGCAGTTTGTTTTCTTTAACTTTGTTCTCACATGGGCCACGCTCAGAGGATGTGTCCATTGCAGAATCTTATGAAGGAATCTATAAACAGCAACAAATCCCTCATATACTGAATTTTTCTTCTCATTTCCTCTAACTCAGAGCCAAATCAGAATATAATCTGCATCGCAAGAAACAAGTAGCAGTTGGATCAAATACCTGCAAAACGGTGTCTCCAACTTCCCAGCCTGGAGTGGTCCAGTTGCCACTGTCTTCCATTCTATCTGCTGCACTTGCAAGTTCAATATTTTATGGTCTGTTCCTTATAGCATTCTGGAACAAAACTATCATAAGATATTATAAGCTTCAAATAGCAGGATATCTAACTTAAAGTAGTTCAAATTATATAGGGCTTATTTTCGTATTTAAGTCCAATGGCAAGGTATTTCAAAGGTTATTTTAATCATTAGCAATGTCATCAAGAACCTACATTTCTTCCCTCTTTCTTCTCCATCATCCTTGGTATACTGGCTACTCTGCCTATGCTAGGATATGACTTTGCTAGCTCTAGACACTGTCTTCCCACACAGCTTCATCAAGGAGCAAAGAAAAGAAATTAGCAGTGGTTTGGTGCATTGCTCTTTCTAATCAGAGCGATAAAGTTTCCCTAAACACCCATCATGTTCTCTTACTGGCCTGTGTAACTTCTCATGCCAATGCCTGTCAAGTGATTGGCATCACAGCTAATGATTTAATTAAATCAACACTCATCCCCCTTGAACTGGGGTGGGCTTATAATACATAATATTCAAGAATGTTTTAGTTAAAAAGTCAGTTGGGGAGAGGAGGTTATTGAGTCGGTAATCCCATTTTCTAATCCCTTAAACCCTTATTTTTGAACAGTGTTTCTTAAAGTGTGGTCCGTGTATCGTGCTAGTATTCTGATGAACATAAACCTGTACCTGAATCCTACTCAGACCTAAATTAACAGACCCCCTACAGTAATGTTCAGGAACTTGCATTTTAACAATCTCCCCAAATGATCCTTTAGCACATTGCAGAAGTCCTTGGGACCTCATCTGATTCAAATTCACATCCTCATGCCATCTGTAGAGAATATTGTTCTTGGGCAGATGTTTAATGGAGTTAATGTTATATTAAAAAACTGATCAATATTTTTCTCTTTTCCTTTTTCTTTTCAGCAAAAGTCATCTAGTTTCTTTATCACTCCCTATAGGATTAAGCACTTCTCTTTGTGCACTGTGGGAAGCCTGTAAATGCTGTTATAGGGTTGTGCTATTTCCTCTTCTGCTCATATTATTCCCAGAAAAGGGGGCAAGAGGAAATATTATTAAAAACAGCAACAACAAATAAGATGGAAAAATAAAAGTGAGAAATCAGTTCTTATTTTTATGAGGAAATAATTTTTTCTGGGCCCCCCTTGATAGAAATTTAGGTAGAATAGAGACTGAGGATGAAATGGAGAAAATATTATAAAATCAATAATTTTTCAATGTCAGTTATTTGATGTCTGCATAGAACATTCTTCTCCAAGAAAAGCTACTTTACTTACCACCCAGAGCTATGCAACTTCTACATTCATTGTGAATGATTGATTTCATGTCAGGGAGCAGAATTATAAGAAGATATAATAATAAGTACTAATATAATGCTTACCATGTGCTAGACACTGTGTGGGAATCTTATATTAACTCATTTAATCCTTATGCCAATAATTTGAAGGATACATCCTCACTTATGTCATGAGGCCTATTTTAGAGACAAGGTAACTAAGGCAAAAAAGGTTAATGACTTTCTCATTGTTAATGGGGTGGGCATTTGAACTAGAAGTCTGGCCTCGGAGACTTTCTTGTAACCATGAAGCTATTAATGTGCTCAACTGACACCACAAACTATTTTCCTGTGAACCACGGATGGCTTGTGTTGAGTTCTTAAAATTTTGTAATTAGTCTGAAACAACAATCAGTAGAATACATTTTAAAATTCTGAACTCTGGCCTTTATTGAAAAATCAGAATATTTATGCTGGCAGTACTAGTCCAGGGACATCCGTGGCAACCAACAGCTGGATGTGAGTAGAGCTGTCACCTTCAGATGAGTCATGCGTTCTTTTGTTTGCCAGTTTCCCTTACTCTCTATTACTTTCCAACACTTAGACTAAGAGCTTATGCTATTGCTTTGACTATGGTAAATGAAAGAACCCACATCTCTATCTAAGAGAGTCAATAAAATACAGTGGTTATGCCCATTGATTCAGGAGGTGACTGCTTAAATTTAAACTCCAAATCAAACATTTACTAGTTGTATGACCATGAGAAGATACTTAATCTCTCTATGCCTTAGTTACCTCATTTTTAAAATGGGAGTAAGGATAAAATCCACTCAAAATTTTTTGTGATTGGCTGGGTGTGGTGGCTTACGCAGCAATCCCAGCACTTTGGGAGGCCAAGGCGGGTGGATCACGAGGTCAGGAGTTCGAGACCAGCCTGATGAACATGGTGAAACCCCGTCTCTACTAAAAATATAAAAAATTAACTGGGCATGGTGGCGCACGCCTGTAATCCCAGCTACTTGGGAGGCTGAGGCAGGAGAATCTCTTGAACCTGGTAGGCAGAGGTTGCAGTGAGCCGAGATCGTGCCACTGCACTCCAGCCTGGAAGACAGAGCGAGACTCTGTCTCAAAAAAAAAAAAAATTATGATTTATCAAATGAGTTAATATATGTAAAGTGTGAAGCAATATCTGGCATGGAGTAAGTATCAGGCACTTCTGATGAAAAAAATAAAAGATGAACCAAGAGAATCCTGAGTGTATTTCATGGAGAAGGAAGCATATTACTTTGGAAAACTGAAGAATCTTCCCATGTGATGTTCACTGCGTAAACAATATTCACGATCCTGAAAGAGGCAGATTGGGTCCAGGCCCAATGCATGGCCCCAGATTAATCTCTAAAAGTATGGAGCAGGGGAGTTCTCCATCAGTCTCCTAGAATTTCCTTATTGAGGAGGCCTTATTTCAATCCTCTTTCGTGTCTGTGAAGCTGAGGCTCAGAGAGTCCCATGACTCCACCTAATGTAACACAGAACTGTGATGGCAGAGCCAGGATTCATAGCCAGGTCAATCATTCCAAAAGCAAGGGTTTCTTCTACTTGGCTCCTGGATCCATTTTTATGTCAGTAAGTACAAGCAGATTGATTTGTTTTGGAGGTAGAAACTTAACTCTGTTTTCAAATGCCATACATTTATTCTCAACTTTATCCACAAGTTTGAAAGTTGTCTAGTTATGCCAATTTTCACATGAGGATGCTGTAGAAAGGGATGCTGAGGAAGATCATGTCTTCTTGTTTTCACTCCCAGAATCCATATAAAATGGGTAAAATGCATGTCTTTTAGTGGCTCAGATACTACCATTCCTGGGTGGCATATTTTTGATTGTCTTTTTATCCCCAGATCATCTCAGTTAAAACATTATTGAAATGGGAGAGTTCCCTGATCCCCTTATGGGATGGTGTGGCTCGTTTATTCGGCCACCATGTTCTCAAATTCCTTACAGGCAGGGAAGTATGCAGGTGAGCAGGTGCAGGAGCTGGGACGAGCACTTTTGGGCTCCGGCCCCACAGCAGTGTCTAGGGGTCTTACAGTGCTCTTTTAGCCCTGCTCTCCAGGGATGGCTTAAGTGTTAAACAGCTCTGTGAAGAGTCAGTGTGACAGCCTTTTTGGGTTCCCACACCTAGTGTGTCCCAAATTCTTGTGCAGCATCCAGGAAGAATCAGGTCACACAGACTTGAAGGATGGTGAATGCGGGGATTTTATTGAGTGATAGAGCTGGTTCTCAGTGGGATGAGGAGCTGGAGAGGGGATGGAGTAGGAAAATAATCTTCCCCTGGGGTCTGGCCATCCCCTGGCTGATCTCCACCACAACTTCCCCCAGCCAAACTCCTCTCAACATTCAGACACTTCTCTCTTCTCCTTCTCTGCCATGCTGCTCTGCCACTCTGCTACTCTTCTGCTTATGGAGCCTGGGGTTTAGGGATTATATGGGCACAGGATAGAGGGGCATAGTGGGCCAAAAGTCAACATTTGGGTGCAAAAACAGGAATGCCTTTTCTCATTTAGAACTGTGGATCCAGGCTTAAGGGTGGAGCCCTCTCCAGGGACCCCACCCTCCTGTCTCCTGTCCATATCATTATCACTCTCAGTTTTTTAATATGCTGAAAAGCTAATCATTGGAAGAAAATGGCAGGATCTAATGCATTCTCATGCCATATAAAAAGAAAAGTATTTAGGCAATGAACTCAGAATAAATAGCCAAGCCCTAACTTCTTGACTTGATGTTTAAGACCCTCCATGATTCATCACCAATGTGTATCACACTAATCCATATCTATACCTTTTGGAAACTGCCATGAGGATTTGCACAAAATAGTTGCTCTCTTTGCCTGTCCTACTGACCATGCCACCATTTTTGCTCCCTCTATCTACATCTCAGACATTACTGACTCCAAGAACTATTTCTAAACATTTGCTTTCCGCCCTCACAGGGTTCATCTTCCCCTGCTTTGTTCTAGCATTTACTAATTATACTTAAAGTTTGTCCCCACAATTATGTCTCCCCCACTAGACTATGAGGTCTCTGATAGGAGAGACTGAGTCTTCAATTTCTGCTTAAAATTATTTCTATATAATAATTTTAGTTTTTATTTTAGAATCTGTTCTTATCATACAAACATTCTTTCAAGATAAATCAAAAGATAAGTCTGTCAAATCCCCTCATATTGATTAATCCACTGTGTATTTTCCACTGGCCTTTCTAAATTCACTCTGTTTTCATAATTTCACAATACTCTAGCACAGTGCAGATATCACATTAATAGCTGATATTTATTGAACTTGAGATATGGGTCAGACATTCTCCAAAGCATTTTATAGTCATTATCTCATTAGTAATGAGGTGTAAGAGCTAGGCATCATCATTTCTATGTCCAAGATAAGAGACCTGGGATCAGGTAGGTTATATAATGTGTCAAGTGGGGGTAGGAATTCACATTCTATAGCTGTGCTTTGTCACTCACTGCACTACACATCTTCACAAACCAATCTTTGTAATCTGTTATTTTTATATTTGACACTGCATCATCAACAATTGCCATATCACCTAGATTTAAGTAATTTTTATTTCTATCATAGCAATGCAATCATTTCAAAATAAAAAAAGTTATCAAAAAAAGCAAAAGCAATGAATGTGTTACTCATTTCCTTTTTCTGAGCACCTAACCCAATGTTTTTTACTTGAATTGTTAAATCTGTTGATTTGATTTGACTTCCTTAGATCTTTATAGGACAGTGCAGGATCTTTGCCTAAGAGGAAGTGTTTATCCAGGGAGACAAACGCTCTTGAGAAGAGCAAGAAGTATGAATACTACAGCCTGGATTCCTCTTTCATGCAACCACTGCAGGATATGAAACATAATGTGTGTTTAATACCCATTGTTCCTCTAATTCACTCATCTGTCTGGCCGAATTGGTCTTGACAAAGACTGAAATTGTGGACCAATCAAATCAGAACATTTGCACTGTTAACAAACATCTTGTACCATTCTTAGAAATTGTTTGTGACCTTGGAGAAGTCTAACAAATCAGTCTTCCACTGGCTCTCACCACCTCTTGCCTCTTCCTTAACACAATTTAAGGTGACAAGGAGACAAGCTGAGGGCTCTTGGTTTGTTGACAGTGCATTCAGTCATAAGTGTGTTGCTAAATTCTAGCTTTATCAAGTTACAAGTAACAAGTAATTACCATGCAGCACATCACCTGGAGTGCCATTATGCAAATTTACATATGGCTCAGCTGCACATTCTAGACAAATATTTATCATCATCCTAAAGCCTGCCTTGCAAAGAGAAAACAGGCCGAGTGGCATTTTATCATTGCACATATCCCACTTTTTAAAGTAGAAATGAACCTAGGCTGTGCTTATCTCTGGCACTAAAACTCTCTAGAGGAAGTATCCTCTTATTAGTCTTTCATGGAGGAGGGAAGTTTCAAGGAAACTTTGATTAACTTCATGAAGAGAGAATTCAAGGAAAACCAGAAAACTGTCTTCAAATATGTGTGGGGCTTTCATCTGGAAGAGGGAACACACTTGATCTTTATTGTTCTGAAAGGACATGTTGGAAGATGTGGGCTGGAATTTCAGAATTACAGAGACAGATCTCAACCCAATCTAAGGTAGAATTTTTTTAACCAAGGGGGTTGCTATTTTTGGAAAGTTGGACTTTGTGTGTGTGTGTGTGTGTGTGTGTGTGTGTGTGTGTGTATGAAGTTTTATACATTAAATTCATGGATTTTTTTGACCAAATGAGTCAGATATCTGAATTAGTATGTTGCTTTCAAAATTGTCACCCTAGAAGGTTATAAACTCATTCCATAAAGGCTGCCTTTGACAGTTTTAGAACACCCTTTTGAGAAGAGCCTTTGCAGCCTATGGACCATTTTCTCCTGGGATGCCTCTGTAATGGCAAATCCACAATACTAGATTCTTGAATAGGTCAACAGGTATCCAGCCCTATATCTCTCTCATGAATAATGTGATTAATAGAGGTAGAGGGATACTTTTGAGGGATCAGAAAGTCAAAATTAAAGTGTTACTATAAATGTTGAGATGGAGCCGCTTAAGAGGTTTTTGAAAGCAATTCTTGCTGAGAGGCCCCCAAAGTTCTCCTTAACTTGCTAACTAACTTGGAGAATGGAGGGTCATCCAAGCGGGAAAAATATTCAGTGTGTTCTTCACTCATAACTCAAGCGAAAAATGGAACAAAAAACATTGCATTACATATCAGGTGTCTGAGTTCTATGAGCTCCCAGGAACGGAAAGGTATAGAATGTCACAGCCGGGCCTGGGTTTAAACCACAGCTCTGCTATCACTTGCTAGATCACAGAGACATACATTACATAATGTGATCTCTTTGAGTCTGTTTCTTCACCTGTAAAATTAGAGTGATGATAAATACCTCAAAGGGTTGTTCTAAGAGTTTAGACAATATACAAAAAAGTATGTAACACAGTGTTAGGCATATATTAAGTTCTCAACACATTGTAGCTGATACAATTATTATTACCATTGTTAAATGCTATTATGGTTATCTTCATTCTGAATCACTCTTCTCTTTGCACTTCCTTACCTCATCTATTCTGCTTTCTCTAATTTTCAAATTAATTTGCCTAAAATTCATTTTAATTACCCTGCCAACTTCCAGCCCTCTATAATCCTCTTTAAGGGACTTTGTCAAATTATGTGTGACAGTATTTTTATACACAACATGAAGATTAGAAAAACAAAGCTGTTTTTAAACAAGTTTTATCATCCAATTATACACATATCACATTGAGTTTTCAGTGCTAACACAGTATACAAGCTAATAAAAATTTATAGAGAAATCTTAAAAAGATTTGAGACAAGGTTGCTCGACAACCTTGGAGAAGACTCCCTGGGATAAAACTCTCTGACTAGTTCTCTAACATTGTACAAGTAGATTAACCTCTGTGTGCCTCAGTTTTCTGATTTTTAAATTGGATATAATAATATAATAACAGGACCTATCTTATAGGGTTGTTATGAGGCTTAGATAAGTAAAAAGTACTTAGAATAGTGCTTGGCAAATAGTGAGAACTTAAGGAGTGGTAGCTATGATTACTGTTGTTAGTGGTTCATGTGGTTTGGCACTGTGTGCCCACCCAAATCTCATGTTGAATTTTAATCCCCAGTGTTGGGGGAGGGACCTGATGGGAGGTGATTGGATCACGGGGCAAATTTCCCCCTTGCTGGTCTCATGATAGTAAGTTCTCAAGAGATCTGGTTGTTTAAAAGTATGTAGCACCTCCCCCTTCGCGGTCTGTCTTCCTCCTGCTCCACCATGTGGAGAAGGTGCTTGCTTCCCCTTCACCCTTCTGCCATGACTGTAAGTTTCCTGAGGCCTTCCAACCATGCTTCCCGTATAGCCTGTGGAACTGTGAGTCAGTTAAACCTCTTTTCTTAATACCCATTCTCAGGTAGTTTTTTATAGCTGTGTGAGAATGAACTAATACGGTAGTCCATTATAGCAGGGACATAAGTTTCAAAATTATGGAAGAAAAAGACTGAATAGTCAGAATAAGTGGATGACAGATATGATTTAATCCAAAACAGGTCCCATTGTGGTATCTCAATTAGGTCTTTAAAGTTTCCTGTTCTTGCTTATCTATGGAATACAATCCAAAGAGAATGGCAGGCATGCTTTGCATGCTGAAGACATGAAAGGCTGACGGCTGATATACAATCTTAGATTTTACAGCCAAGCCCAACAGGCACTACCTTTAAAACCACTTTTCTGTATTCATTAACTGTCCTGTTAAATGTTTTCTCCCAAATTAAAATTTTATATCTAACACATAGAAATTAGATACATGATTTGGCAATATAAAAAAACTGTTGATATGTGAGTATGCAAAGAACAATGTTACACATTTGTGAAAAAAGAGAATATGATGATGAATGAATTAAGTGTCCCAAATCCTGGCTTAAGACCCAGATTTACAAGAGATTCACTGAATGACCTTGACCTAATCATTTGTCTCCTGGTTCTCAGTTGTCCCAGCTGTTGAAAGAAAAATGTAGACAGGTCAGTGCTTTCCAAGCTTTAGCCACCCACAAAACCCTTACAACTATTGCCATATCCATGTGTATATTCACCCTATATAATAATATCCTTGAAATCATGGTTTTCTTGTACTATTTAACATTTTTTGTAATGCACACAAAAATGTTTGCCTATTTATAACTTTTAAAATTAAAAAATAATTATTTCATGTACAGTCTAGAATCATACTGTGTACTCTGTGAAACATTAGAATAGATGATCACTGAGATCCCTTACAATTTGCAGGCTTAGTCATGCTGTATCTGAAAAAAAAAAAAAGAAAGAAATTATAATATGGAGATAAACAACCTTTAGCCTTGCAATGTCTGCATGATTTTCTCATTTTCAGTTAGAGCCAACACCAAGCATATTGTTGTCTTCCAATTTGGAAGATTCTATCAAATCTCTAAGTCAATGCTTTGGCCAGCCTATAAAATAGACTATTAGCTACAGTGAGAAAATTGGAAATCCAAACCACAAGACTGCCAAGAGCACTGAGTTAGGCCCATCAGTCCAAATGAAGGGCAAGATAGCATGACTTAGGTTCAATCTAGAAAAGAGTCCAGGTATATGTGATAGAAAAAGGTAGGAATTTTCATAGCAAGAAGTAAGGAAGATGTAATGTGAGGGCAAGGGAAAAACAAAATGTTTTTTCCTTTGCATTCTCTCAGTCACTTTTTCTCAATTGTCATCTTTGTCACACAAAATTTACTGTCTCAACTGAATCAGAACACCCTAGTAGGTTGTTAATGACCTTCATAAATCAGGTAAATTAGTTATTTTTTTCTTACTATTTTTTCTTCAATAGTTGTGTGATCAATTTATGATGCCTCTCATCCAAGGAAGAAAGTAAGGCCTTGTCTTCTCTTTGCAGAGAAAAGGAAGGCAGAGCGCTCAGCCCACTTAACACCTCCCTCTGTCCAGGTTGACAACTATCCACAGCACCACGGGAGCCAGAGAAAGAAGTGAGTCTTTCCTTCGAGAGTGAGCCTTAGGCTGTCTTCTTGTGTGACATGCAAAGCTCAGCACTTTGGAATGTTTAAGGAGAAGGGAAGAAGGAGGGATTCTTTTGTGTCCTATCTTCCTGATTTAATGAAGGGGCTTCAGGCTCCCTGTTTCCTTAGAGTCTGTGTCCAGGAGCATTGTTGAGGACCCATGGGTCTCTATGAGTTACCTTTTTAGAGCTTTTGGAATACTTAAATTACTTATGGCATGGAAAATGTCAATCTCTATTCCAGTGTCATAGAAAATCCAGGGAAAAGCTAAACTCACAGCTGGATCCCAGGAAAGAAGGCTTCACAGTTTAATTCTTTCTGCTCAGCTTCCTCTTCTGCCACTGCAGTGAGGGCTTGTTCTTCCCCTCTAGAGAATTGCTCTTATTCTTGAACATAAAATGTGCTCATAACAGCTCGTGGATTATCAGTTTGAAAGATGCTCTGAAGACTTATGAGTGTATTTTCCTGGTAGTTTTTTTCCTAAAATTAGTCACCCCAAATCCTCTGACAGTATATGTAAGGGATAATATGCATATCCTAGACTAACAAGAGACTTCAAGCATATTCCATATGTCCCAGCCATACCCGAGACTGGGTAATTTATAAAGCCCAATATTTTTGTGAGAGGTACCTTTTAGTTTCCCAACACCTTGAGGTACGCGTGAGTATAACTCCAAAGTGCATATTGGTGATATTGGACTTGTACATCTCAGAGGGACTCCACATCACCTGTCTGCCTCCCTATCCACCAGAAACATTCATGAGCCCCCAAGGAGGAGAATTAATCTACTGACTGTAGATGCCTGTCATATTTCACTCAGTTACCTTTAGACCAGGGGCAGTTGATGTCTTTGTTTTGTAAATGAGGAAACTGAGTCACAGAGCAAGGAGAGAAGCCTTCCCAAAACTCAAACCTCTTGCACTTTGTAAGCCTCATGGCTCCCTCTGTCCTAGTATTCACCCTACCATAAGACCATGAACCTATCGTTAGGATTTAAGTAGACATATTAAATCCCATATAACTCAAGAAACAAAAGGCTTCAAATAGGGAGGGAATAGCATAAGAAAGATAACTTAATTTCTGTAAATGCCGTTTTCCAAGTAGGCCTTGCTCTTCCAAGATTTTCCATATTTATGATGTCTAAAATGTCCTTCTCCCTATTGCTTGTCAAACTCCTATCCATCCTTCAGGACCCAACTCGTGTTATTTTTCTCAGCGAAGCTTCTATTGGCTTGCACCTGTGCTTCCACTGCACTCCTTGGTATGTCTACTGTAGCAGCTATCATAGTCCATTGTGCTCGCCTGTTGATACACATGGGAGCCCCCTAGTACTTAGAATGTTCAAATTTTGTCCTCACTTGAGTCATACAACAGACTCAAGATATTATTAAGAAATAGAATTCCACACTCATGAGCATTTTCAACTCATAGTAATCTAGCTGGAGTAGGAAGCAGATTGTGCAAACATGCACAATTAGAAAACCAAATTACACACCACTTGGGATTTGTAAAGAGAATCGTTGTCAATCACTGCCCTCCTTCTCAAACGATATGATAGTAAATACATCCATAGCCCAGAAGTGCTGGGGGAATATACTGCAGAATGTACAACTGACATTAATTAGGAAAGGATGTAGTGTGCAGGAATTTTACACCTGAAAATGATTGTAGAGGCCACTTCCACCTCTTTTACAGGAAGACATCTACACTGTTTAATAACTGAACACAAACAGCAGGTTCCATTTTCTACCTGTGAATACTAATGAGTCACATCATTATTTTCAAATCACTGCACAGAGCAATTTACGGGGCATATTTTCTTTCTAGCCCAGGTTTGGCAGGTATGAACCTGCAGCCTTAGGAAAGAGCAGCCTACCTTTGCCAAAGTGTTGCCGTGTATGAAATCACAGAAGTAGGTGAACAGAATTCCTGAAAAAGGAATAAAGGATTTATGTGCTTTCAGAGAAGCAATGCAATGTGACTTGAGGTAACAAGCCTAGGTTATGAGTGGGCATGATCGATGTCACCCCTGATGGATGACTGCCCTGAGACCTTTAAGAAATGCAGCAGGGCGATGAGAAACACCATAGAGGCAGAGCACCAAAGTGAAAGATGTAGCTTTCCCTGCTCCAGGCTATCAGCATTAGGTCCTGCTGTGCTAATGTTAATGCCATAAAACCCAGGGTCTAACCACTGTGGGGAGGATGTATTTCAGCAGTCATCACTCATACATAGGTAATTACCTTTCCTCTCCTTTCATTGTCCTGCTGCTTCTGCAGAAGCTCAGGGTGGAGGCGGATCACATACTTACCATTGTGATGTACTGTGTTGTCCACTCTCCCGCCTCTGCACTGTCAAAGGCCACCTCCACTGTTCCAGATGAAAGATCTCTCTATAATCATGGAAACTGGCAAAGCAATATAATCATTAGCCAGCATGTAATCTTAAACAAATAAGCTTGATGGCACGCATAGTCACAAAAATTGTGGGCTCCGTTAGTTTACAATATAAGAAGCTATACTGCTATGTTTCTTTAAGATGCATTTAAGATCATTTTAAAACAGAATTTCAAAGAGTTTTCAAAAACAGGTAGGCTACCAGTATCTTTTTGAAGACTACTGTGAATGCAGCACAGTATAGTGGAAATAATTTAGAGTCAACAACCCTAGCTCAGCCGCTCATTAAACTCATGACTTTGGATCAAATTATTAATGACAGGCTCTGGTTTTCTCATCTGTAAACCAGAAACAGCAATATCTATTTTCTAGGGCTGTTGTGAAGGTAGTATACATAGTTTTTGGCACAAGATTGACAAGAAATAAATAGTGGCTTTTAACATTATTGGTAGTATAATTATCTGCCATTTCTTTCCCCGAAATCTGTGCCTACATGTAACAAACTATGTCCTCTTACACCTGTTATAGCTGAGTTTATTTGTAAAAAAAAAAAAAATTGAGAATTGTCTGAAACATAAATTTTAGTCAAATCTTTATAATAATACCAAATTTCATAATGCTGGATTTTCAATGTTAAGGTACCATCCTACTTCCCTCACTAATTAGATGGTAAACAAATAAACCCATAGACCATAAGGTAGAAGACAGAAGGACAGAATCCCCCAACAGACCACTGGGAGACATAAAAGAATTTCGCTGGTGCCATCAAACAGAGAAACCAGATTAGGGAACTGAAGCAAAGCTATGCTGAAAAGGTTCTTGAACTTTTCTTATATCCTGATGTGAGCTATATAATAGACATTATAGCCCAAATTTATGGAGTACCCACTACATGCCAGGAAATTTTCTATGCACAGGGGATAAAGTAATTAGCAGAATCAAGTTACTAAACTTATAAGCTTTTCTTTCCAGTTGAGAGAATGAGGTAACAAATATATAAATGCATATATGTGGGAATATAAGTGCTACAGAGAAGTAAAGCAGGAAAATGGGGCAGGGAGTTTCCATTGTTGGGGGTGGGTGTTGCATATTTTTGTTTGTTTGTTTGTTTGAGACAAAGTCTTGCTCTGTAGCTCAGGCTGAAGTGCAATGGCACAATCTCACTCACTGCAACCTCAGCCTCCTGGGTTCAAGTGATTCTCCTGCCTCAGTCTCCCACTTAGCTGGGACTACAGGCACCCGCCACCATGCGTGGCTAATTTTTTGCATTTTTAGTAGAGATGTGTTTTCACCATGTTAGCCAGGATGGTCTCAATCTCTTGAACTCGTGATCCGCCTGCCTTGGCCTCCAAAAGTGCTGGGATTACGGGCATGAGCCACCACTGCCCTGCCCAGGTATTGCCTTTTAAGATGACTGTTAAAAGGTCAGGGAAAGCCCCACTGAAAGGTGATACTTGAGTAGAGAGCTAAAGGAATGAGGGACGAGCCATGTGGATATCTGAGGGAAGAGGGTATCAGGCATAGGAAATAGCAAATGCCTTTGGAAAATGTTTAACAGAAGATAATCGTGCATTTAAAAAAATCCCTCTGGAGGCTATGTTGAAGGTAGATTTTATGTCAAGGATTGAGATAAGGAAGCTAATCCAGAAGAGAGGAAATGGCGTCATGGCCCAGGGTGAGAAAGGTGGTAAGAAATACAGAATCTTGATGAATTTTGAAAGAGAGTGAATTAGTCCATTTTCATGCTGCTGATAAAGCCATACCCGAGACTGGGTAATTTATAAAGGAAAAGAGGTTTCATGGACTCATAGTTCCATGTGGCTGGGGAGGACTCACAATCATGGTGGAAGGTAAAAGGCACATTTTACATGGCAGCAGGCAACAGAGAAAATGAAAGCCAAGCAAATGGGAAACCCGTTATAAAACCATGAGATCTCATGAGACTTATTCTCTACCACGAGAACAGTATGGGGAAAACCGCCCCCATGGCTCAATTATTTCCCACCCGGTCCCTCCCACAATACCTGGGAATTATGGAAGATACAATTCAAGATGAGATTTGGTTGGGGACACAGCCAAATCATGTCAGAAAGCCACAAGGATTTTCTAATGGACTGAATGTTGGTGTGAGAAAATCATGGATGATGATCAGTATTAGGGCTCTTGTATCTAAAAAAGCACAGGCACCACTTACTGAGTTGAAGAAGACTGAAAAATAAGTAGATATGTGGAGAAGATAAGGCATTCCATTTTAGACATTTATGTTTGAGAGGCCTATTAGACACCTAAGCAGGGCTGTTGAGTAGGCAATTGGTATCTGAGTCTAGAGTTTAGGGGAAAGGTCTGTGATATAAATCTAGGTTTGGGAGTCATTCATTTATAGATGATATTTAAAGCTGTAGTACTGAATAAGATAACCTAAAGTGTGAATAGAGAATAGCAAGAGAAGTTTGAGGACTCAAACTTTGTTAAGCAGCCAAAGCAAAATTTAAAAAAAGTATAATATAATTAAAATCTCCCTAAATCCTATGTGGTGTGGAAACGGTTCCAGAATTTCTGCAGCCTGTGGGGCAGACATGGAGAGTAGTTGATGATGCTGACTGGTGATCCTGTAAGGGGAGGTAATTGCATTGGGAACAATGTGGTCCCCAGGTAAGAGCTATGACCAGGTACCAGGGAGATAGCCAGTCAAAGTGTAGCAGGATGAGCCATAGACAAAACTCCTCAGACACCTGGTTAAAGAAGGAAGGAGTTTTATTCGGCCGGGAACTTCGGCAGACTTGCATCTCAAAAGCCAAGCTCCCTGAGTGAGCAATTCCTGTCCCTTTTAAGGGCTTACAACTCTACAGGGGTCCACGTGAGAGGGTTGTGATTGATTGAGCAAGCAGGGAGTACGTGACTGGGGTCTGCACGCACCGGTAATCAGAACGGAACAGAACAGGACAGGGATTTTCACAATGCTTTTCCATACAATGTCTGGAATCTACAGATAACGTAACCAGTTAAGTCAGTGGTCAATCTTTAACTACCAGGCCCAGAGCACGGTGCCGGGCTGTCTGCCTGTGGATTTCACTTCTGCTTTTTAGTTTTTACTTCTTCTTTCTTTGGAGGCAGAAATTGGACATAAGACAATATGAGGGGTAGTCTCCTCCCTTATTCCCCCTCTTTGAGAACCTCACTTGTTAGTGGGAGTTCTCACTTTCATCCGCACTACCCATGTCTTCTTGCAAGACAGATCGATAGTGATTTTTATAGTACCCTTTTGCTGAAGTATTTTGATGGACTAAGGTAGTAACAAAACTTTTCATTATTTGAAGGAGAAAAGGCAGCACACAGGGAAGCAACAAGCAGTTTCCTATTACTATTATAATTCTTATTATAGGAGTTTTAAATCCTCCTAGTGCTGGAAACCACTTTCCAAACATGGACGTAGGATTAAACCCATGCCACACCTGCACGGGCACATGTGCCAGCTTTGTTATATCTTTATATCTTCTACTACTTGCCCTTGGTCATCGATGTGCAGACAGCAATTGGTCAGGTTAAACTTTCCACAGACCCCTCCTTCAGCTGCTAGCAAGTAGTCTAGGGCTAGTCTACTTTTATAGATACCATTTCTCATCTGGGTTTCTTGCCAGGCTAAAACAGTTAAAGCTCTGCCAGTTTTATTAGTGATTATTTCTAAGCTTGTAACCACATGATTCAGTTGAGTATATAAAGGGGGGTTGGTAATCCTACGAGCCATCTTGTGCCCAAGTGGCAGGCCCATAGTAATGTATGATTTTTTTCAGGGTGCCACTTGTCATCTTTCCAGTCACCTATAGAAGATATGCTTCTCTCTTCTCGGGAAGCAAAGACAGGGAAGCCTAGGAACTCGCATGTTTTTATGGGCAGTAGGAAAAGGATGGTTTAACAGTGCTAATAACACAACTACCAGCCCATTGGTCAGGTAACTTGGCATAGGCTCTATGCCCACATATCCAGTATAATCCAGTGGGGGCTGTCTAGTCCCGATGGGAGTCCAGCTGGGTCCACACAGTTTGCAACTTTGGAAATTTACTAAACGGATTTATTTCAGTGTGGTTTGAACTCCACCAGGTGGCTGTTTTTGTAGTACTATTATACAGTTTTTTCCCAAGGCAGCTGAGTCTTCCCACAGGAAGGGTGAAGTCCTTCCTCACCATTGCTGTAAAATATTGTCTAATAATTGAGGTTTTTCAGAACCCAGAAGTTGCCAATCTTTAATCTTATTTTAAAAACGGTAGTCATAGGGGGCTCAGATGGGTTATAGCACACATCAGGTTTGTCACTTCCTGGGCTACATACCTTGTATAGCATTATACAAATAAGTTCCTTTTAGAGTCCCGGTACACTTATAATAACCATAAAGTAATAGGACTGTAGCAACCTTTTGTCCTACCTCAGTGATTTAATGTATATACTGGGAACAATCCTCAGTCTGAGGAAGGTCAGTTGAAGTCCTTACTGTACAAGTCCAAATTTTAAGGAAAATGAGTCCTGCAATGAGCTTCCTCATGCTTTGGCTGTGCGTGGACCAGTCAGCTTCTGGGTGTGACTGAAGCAGGGCTTGTCGTCATCTTCAGAGTCACTTTGCAAGGGTTGGCGAAGCTGCTTCCATCCAAGTACAGCTCCCAGTCTACTGATGTTCAAGGATGGTCTCAGAGGTTGGGCCTGCTAGAATAAACTGAGTCCAACACCTCTACACAGTTATGTTCAACTGGGCTCTCTGATACTGGGAGCAAGGTTGTGGGTTTCAGGGTGTTGCAAACTTCAATAGTTACGTGGGAGTTTTCACAGAGCAAGCTTTGGTATTTAGTTAGTCTAGCATTCGTTAGCCAATTATGTCCTTTGGTATTTGTTAAAGTCAGCAAAACATGGGGGGCCTTTATGTTTAGGTTTTGCCCAAGAGTTAGCTTATCTGCTTCTCATGCTGGCAGGGCTGTTGCTGCCAAGGCCCTCAAACTGGGAGCCAACTCTTAGAAACCCCGTCTTGTTGTTTACAGAGGTAGGCCATCAGCCTTGGCCAGGTCCCCATGGTCTGGGTCAAAACTCTAATTGCCATTTTTTTTTTCCTCTCTCTCTCTCTCTCTGATACATATAGTGTAAAATGTTTTGTTAGGTCAGGTAGTCCCAGGGCTGGGGCCAACCTGCGTTTTTCTTTTAACTCATGAAAAGCTCATTGCTGTTGGTTGTAATAGATGTAGTTTATCCAATCTACATTTTTATTAATTGTCACCTACCAAAATATTGACTCAAATCTTGCAGCTATTTGATTTTGGGCTTCAAATTGATCTGGTATTCCCCATGGGACTTCAATTGTGTCTAAATAGGTATGAGAGTTCAAAGACCCATAAGGGGCTTCTCTTGCTTTATGATGTCTTATTTTTCCTCCCTCTGGTTGATGAAATGCCAGGGTGAAAGGGATAGCCAATCGGACTAAAGCAGAAGTGCCACTCCAGTTATTCGGCAGACTGCCCAGTAAAGGTCCACCACAATACCACCACACATCCGCTCGGGGATGAACAAGGGCTGACTGATTGATAAGCTCTTGAGAATTCTTAAGCTCACCGCATCCCTTCAGGTCTCCAAGGAACACTAAGTTTCCTCCCTGTCGTGAGAGACACAAAGTGAACTTAGTGTTGGGAGACGGAAGCTAGATGTCCCTCAGGGGCTGACCCGCAGGATGCCAGACTTTGGGATATAGCAGAGAGAGCTTGGCAGGACTTATTACTCCAGGCTGTAGAATCCTGGAAAAGAGCTACCATGCAGCCCATGGCTGGAGGACCACCTTAGTGGAAAGGGGGACAATCTGGGCCTCTTGCCTGCCATGTGCACAAGCATAACAATTGCTCTTGTTTAACATGTGGACAGAATATTTGATCCATTCCAACTAGGCATTTGCACCTTGGTATCCTGTCTTAATGGCCAAAGTTTAAGTCTTTAACTTCTATGATCCTCTAGTAAAATGAATGTATGATTTTAGGAAATTACAAAAACCGGTTGGGGCAGTCCTTCCTTGCTCTTTAGTGGTCCACAGAACATTGGACCAACTACAGCATAAAAGCTCTACATCGGGGGGCAAGACTCCTGGTTGTCACTGGGGCCTTTACTGAAATCTCCCTGGATTAAATGATCCCAATTTACTAATGCCCAGTCTGAGGAGAGTCAGGAGGGACACAGGTACTTTTCTGAAGTAGAGAGCTGTCTTGACTTGGCAAGTCCCCACAGAGTATAACAAGGCAAGCATTAAATGCAATAGTTTGAGGCAAAATTGACTTGGTTATGTTAATAACTAGATGGTCAGCAATAGAGCGAGGAAAGAAGAAAGAGTAATAGAATAGATGAAAGAGTTAAATTTTTCCAAGCTTTAGTTTGGTAGGGTTTTCCCCTGGAACTGTGGCCCACGACTCTGGAGAGGGTGGCACTTTGACTCAGGTGTGATGAGTGCATCCCTTTTTTGCTGTACGAATAGCAGTCTTGGTGGTTAGCAGCACAAGGTAGGGTCCTTCCTAGGCTGGCTCAAGTTTTCCTTCTTTCCACCCTTTGATGGGAAGGTGATCTTTAGGCTGATGCTAGTTTACTGGAAATTCTAGGGGTGGTACCTGTGCTAAAAGACTTAGTTTTGAGGGAAAGAAAGAGGAAGATAAACCAAGTATATAATTTCTAAGAAAATGACCTTTTGTTTTAAATGTGAGGGCATCGATAGTCGACTTTATAGTCTTTGGTGCCTTCTTACTGAGAAATTTCCTTTAGCACCTATTTTTATTAGTTTTTAGACCAAAGAAAGCCAAACACCATTTTATATTTAATAATGCTTCTTGTGTGATTTTTATACCAGATAGGCTAAATTTCACCTTTATGTTAGTGTGTTATTAATGTTAAACTTAATTTTAATAAAACCTTGTAGACATATTTTTAATGTCTGACGTAAGGTAAGATTTTTATAGACTCTTTTTAACCTTTTTTTAATAATTTTTGTTAAAGAGCAGGTTAGTGCTTTAAGAAAAACCTGTTGTGCTTTTATTTTAATGTCCAATTCACATAAAAACTGGATGATACTCCTTTAACTTTAGCCATTATATTTGCACACAGAATTTCCTTTACAATTAACATTCTAAAACTTGCTTAAACCTTTAAAACAATTTTTTTAACCTTTTAATGTAGATAAAAATCCACATTCTTATGCCTCCCTATAATCTTTTTACCAGAGGTATATTTTACTTTCCTTATACACCTTGCACCTAAACTGTTTCAATGGTTTTACATTCAGGAGGCCTAGTTACTTTTAAATTACACAACATTTCTTGCATAAATTCTTTTTTTATAACTTTTTTCTCTTTCATGACTTTTGCAGACAATTCTATGATATGCCTCAATTTTCTGACTTATTGCAAACATTTCTTTCTTTAAATAACCAGCTAATTTATTTCAGAACAAGAATTTACCATATAACATTCTTTTTATGTAAATTCTGCCCCCTAATTTTTTTCTCCCTTTTTTTGAAAGTGATAACCATTTTTTTCCAAAGCGAACTTCCTTTATATCTGTGAATTAGACTGTCTAAGGCCACAAGATTAGAAGTTACTATAATACATGTTACACTGTTATCTTTCAGCAAACTTTACTTTTGTTGAAAACCTTGTAAGTTTGGGATTTTAATTATCCTTTGCTATTAATAAGACCTTGTTTAGTCCAAATTAACTTAGAATTGGTATAGATGGCTTTTTTTTTTCCTTCAGTTATGCGGGAGGAACCATCCACCGTCCTGTCCTGAAGGGAGTTCCTCCTAGGTCTGGTGGGACCTTTGTATGGTAGTTAAGATTTAGATCCCCTGTTAGGAAGCCTGCTGGGTTAAGGGAATTTTCAGTGGTTAATGTTAAATCATCTTTTTTTTTTTTTCTTAAGATACCTCTGAACTGGTGGGGTGTGCTCACAATGAGGTTTCCTCTAAAATTATTTTTCTACTTTCTTCTGTTAGCAAAGCAGTTGTCACTATAGATTGAATGCATTTGGGCCATCTGCAGGTTACTGGGTTAAGGATTTTTGATAGGAAGGCCTCAGTGCTTTCGGGATACGCCCCTGTTTACAATGACAACAAAGTGGTATTGGAGTGTTACAGAGAATACCTTTAATTATCAATTATAGGTTTTAAATTTACCTTGGCTTTTAAAGGAATAGGGTACGCTGTGTTTTTTTTTCTTAACTACTTGTATATATCTCTCTCTTTCTCTCTCTCTTTGACTTTCTGTCTCTCTCTCTCTTTGGCTTTCCTTTTGCCTCTGTCTCTTCCTGCCTCTCTGCCTCTCTCTTTCTCTCTCTCTCTGACTCCCTCTTTGTCTGTCTCTTCCTCTCTCTCTTTGCCTCTTTTTCTCTGTTTCCTCTTTCTCTTTCAGCTGGTCTTTCCTTGTCTCTGCCAGCCGCTTATGCTGCTGTTCTCTCAACTACCATGTCAGGGGCCAGAGGCAGGGTGTCTAAAACCAGCTGTAACCAAGTGTCTATGTATGGGAGCTGGCCTGGGTGCCTAGCTTACAGGTTACCTTGTGCCATACCTTTGAAACGAGGGACCTTTCCAGGCTTCCTTCTGATGGGCCAACCCACCTCAAATGCTGGCCAGTCTATTTCACACAAAGTTCTAAGTTTTCCTGGTGTCATAGTAACACCATAATCTCCCTTAAATCCTTTCTTGAAATTTTTCAACATAGTTCCTAGTGGGGTGGGCTTACTTTGTGCCTGACCCATGCTTCTTTGAGACAAAACACCACACTCACACCACACACACACCACCAAACAAAGAACAGGTAAAAAGGGCATACACACACTTTTACAGTTTACACCAAACCAGAATCAAAACCAAAATCAGAGTATCAAGATATCCAAGCCAGGTCGAAACCAAAACCAAAGTATCAAGCAATCCAAATCAAGTCAAAAACAAAAACCAAAATGCCAGTACAGGCACAGCTTTCCACTCAAATGGAGTGGGCAAGTTCCAAAGACCAGTCTTACCAAGTTTCAGATATCCAGACTCCAAGTGCTAGTTCCTTCCCAGTGTTCAGCCACTGCACTGATCCTCCATGGGGGCCTGCCACATGCTGCTTTGGCGAGGCATCCCATCGGGCAATTGCCTACCTAGGAGTGCTGTCAGGATCTGTGTTGCTCAGACTGGTTGGAGTCCCCTGCAGGGATGCTCCATGGGGCAGGCCTAAGTCACCTAAGGGGCTGCCTCAACTGTCTGCCAATCACCTCGTTTCCCAGTCAGGGAACCAGGGAACCAAGAAATGTAGCAGGATGAGCCACAGACAAAACTCAGACACTAGGTTAAAGAAGGAAGGAGCTTTATTTGGCTGGGAACTTCGGCAGACTTGTGTCTCAAAAGCCAAGCTCCCCAGTGAGCAATTCCTGTCCCTTTTAAGGGCTTACAACTCTAAGGGGGTCCGCATGAGAGGGTCATGATTGCGCAAGCAGGGGGTATGTGACTGGGGCCTGCATGCATCGGTAATCAGAATGGAACAAAACAGGACAGGGATTTTCACAGTACTTTTCCATACAATGTCTGGAATCTATGGATAACATAAACAGTTAGGTCAGGGGTCGATCTTTAACTACCAGGCCCAGGGCATGGTGCTGGGCTGTCTGCCTGTGGATTTCATTTCTGCCTTTTAGTTTTTACTTCTTCTTTCTTTGGAAGCAGAAACTGGGCATAAGATAATATGAGGGGTGGTCTCCTCCCTTAAAAGCAAGGGTCAAGGTCAAGGACTGAATCCTAAGGTTCTGACTCCACCAGGATTTAATGGAACCAAGAAAGAAAATCTCCCAATGTCATAAACAACAGACTGAGCCATTAGGTACCAACAGGAAACCCACTGACCAGAGGAAAAGAGGCATTGCCTGGGTCTAGAAGACACAAGAAGATGCTCAAAAACATGGACACATAGCTGAGGGCTGTTCCTCTTCCCTGCTGCCATGAGGTCACATAAGCCTCCTCCCTATATTCTTAGATTGATATTGGAGAGAATCAGAAATGGAGGAAGAATAAAAACAAAGACTTATCCAAGAGACTAAACTGTACATCAGATGGTCTTTAAATTATAGGATTCAACCGAGTTTACTGAATTGGACTAATTTTAGTGTCCTCCTCCCATGCTACCCTATAAGGAGGGGACTTCTTAAGATGATTTGGTAAATTATGAAAAATACAGAAGCTGTGCTTTCTTTGCATATTTGAAAGTGGTAGGTAAATTTACAATCTGAGAAATTTATAAAAGCATCTTGTCAACTGTGAAGTATTTAGTCTGAGAAACACAGGAGGGTAGGGATATCTAGGCAAACCCCAAAAGTGTCAGGAAATTGGAACCTAGAACACATATTTAAAAGTTGCTATGAGATACTGATTAGATAAAACTACTAACATGTAATTAGACTTCAGTGCCTGGCAAGATAATGGAACTGACAAGGAAAGAGTAAATATCTTGGGAAATTAATGGAGTCACATCAAATATTATACATTAATTATATGATGTGCTTAGGGCTATTTTTTAAGACTCAAAAGCTAATTTACAGGCATCTCCTCAATTCCATGAGTCTTTCTGACAGCAAGACTTGTGTGACAGCAAGTCTCTTAGCATTCCCAAATGGTAGGAAAGAGATATGTCAAATGTATGGGTATCTGAACAATGGAGCCATGGATCCAAAGGCAGTAGAGTTATCGTGGTCATTCTCTTCCTGTTAGCCTTACTCCTTAATGGGTGTTATTCCTGAGTACACTCCCCAGTAACCCACTAGAAAACAAATCTTCATCTCGGAGTCTGTTTTCTGGGGAACCCAACCACATGGAAGATGATTGATGATCTTTTGACTTTAAAAGATCTGCCCAATTGTTTCTCCCCTAACATCATCTTCTATTCACTTAGATTCTATGCAGGATTGAACTCCCACTAGGACAATAAATACCTTTCTATTCAGTGCTTAATCTTTGGTCTCTGTGATGGTTAATTTTATGTGTCAACTTGACAGGACTAAGGGATGTCCAGATAGCTGGTAAAATATTTGTTCCTGGAAGAGATTAGCATTTAAATCAGTAAACTAAGTAAAAAAGATCTGCCCTCAAGAATGGAGATGTGGGTATCATTCACTCTTTTGAGGGCCTAGAAAGAACAGAAAGGCAGAAGAAGGGCAAATTCTCTTCTTGAGCTGAAACATTAATCTTCTCCTTGCACTCAAATATTAGAGCTCCTGGCTCTCAGTCCTTTAGACTCCAGGACTTACACCAGCCCTCACTCCGGGTTCTCAGGCCTTTGGGCCTCTGAGTGGGAGTTATAGCCCTCACTCCCAGTTCTCAGTCCTTTCAACTACAGACTGAATTACACCATCAGCTGTCCTGGTTCTCCAGATTGCAAATGGCATACAGTGGGACTTCTTGGCCTCCAGTATACATATCCTATTCTATTCCCCTAGAGAATCCTGAATAATACAGTTTCTTAATCTTTGTGTCACCTTCCAAATGCTTCAGGGAAATAAAGAATCTAACTGGTCTACTGTTTCTAGTTGCTTTTACTTCTACCACTTTCACATGTTGTTGCTGGTAAAACTCAGTCATGAAACTTTAGTAATTCCATAACTGTCCACAGCTAGGCTCTTGCTGGCTCTCTCCACTTTAGCTCTTTAGTTTACATTTACATGTTCAGATCCATTTCTCAAAGGCAGCCACTGTACTAGAATGGCTAGGCCCAAAGAGCTCTTAGGTATAGTTACCAAATGTCAAAACCAAGTCTCCTGTGATTGCAATATCAGCCAAGACGCCAAGGCCAAATTTAGCCCTAATGCCCTGAAGAATTTTCCTGTAGGACTCATTTTTCTGCTGTTGAATCTCACCAGCAGCATCTACCCTTTACAGAGAGTTTCTTTTAACATTAAATTTCAAATATTTTTAAAGTAAAAAAAGTTGGAGGTCTTAAATGCATTTCTTAGAAAACTTCCAGGAAGTTTCAAGGACTTATATCAGTTCGCCAATTCCCTACCCAAGAATTTAGTAAGAGTATAAGAAAGAGAAGCCTATTTATCTCATATTTGCATAACGAAGAGGACCCTACTATGACTCTAGAAATAGTACCCTAAAGATGAGGTTGGCAACTTTTGAATGAAACCTTCTTCATTTAAAAACAATTGTAAAGTCCACCAAACCAACCAGCCCATTATATCACTAAAGACTTAATTCTGACTAATAACCAAAGTTTTAAACATCAAATAATTCATTACCTGATCCACTGCTTGTGCTTAATTTTAATTTTTAATTTGTTTAAGTCATGCTCTAGGTCTCTTTGGGAGTTTCCAGTAGAAATATGGGCTGAATTTCTGTCTTCTGGTGAAATATTACAGATTTACAGAATATAAACACAATTTAACTGAGTAATATACACTAATGGCCTAAAATAAACTCATAATCTCTTCTGCTAACAAACAATTAACTTGTTTGTTTGACTTGTACATAACAGTTCATGAATATGTTTATTATTGTTCCCTCTAGTGGATATTAACCTATCCCTGGACTTTGCCTGAGTTTTTTGATTAAATCATTAATCCAAATATTAGGAATGATAAATAGGGATGTTTGAGGTCATAGATTTAAGACTTTGATCCATCTTGAGTTGATTTTTTAATAAAGTGAGAGATGAGGATGCAGTTTTATTCCTCTACATGTGGCTTGCCAATTATCCCAGCACCATTTGTTGAATAGGGCATCCTTTCCCCACTTTGTTTTTGTTTGCTTTGTCGAAGATTAGTTTGGCTGCAAGTATTTGGGTTTATTTTTGGGTTCTCTATTCTGTCTGTGAGCCTATTTTTATACCAATGCCACCTGAAACCATGATGATTCTATAAGATAACATTGGAAAAACCCTTCTAGACATTGGCTTAGGTAAAGACTTCATGACCAGGAAGCAAAAAGCAAATGCAAAAAAAAAAACAAAGATAGATGGTGTCTAATTGAACTAAAAAGCTGCTGCACGGCAAAAGAAATAATTAGCAGAGTTAACATACAATCCACAGAGTGGGAGAAAATCTTCACAATCTATACATCTGACAAAGGACTAATATCCAGAATCTACAAAGAACTCAAACAAATCAGCAAGCACAAAACAAACAATCCCATTATCTGGGAGGTGGAGCCAAGATGGCCGAATAGGAACAGCTCCGGTCTCCAGCTCCCAGCCCCAGCGACACAGAAGACGGGTGATTTCTGCATTTCTGCTTGAGGTACCGGTTTCATCTCACTAGGGAGTGCCTAACAGTGGGTGCAGGACAGTCGGTGAAGCGCACTGTGCATGAGCCAAAGCAGGGCGAGGCATTGCCTCACTCGGGAAGCGCAAGGGGTCAGGGAGTTCCCTTTCCTAGTCAAAGAAAGGGGAAACAGACGGCACCTGGAATATCAGGTCAGTCCCATCCTAATACTGCGCTTTTCCAACGGGCCTGGAAAACGGCACACTAGGAGATTGTGTCCCGCACCTGGCTTGGAGGGTCCTATGCCCACGGAGTCTCACTGATTGCTAGCACAGCAGTCTGAGATCAAGCTGCAAGGCGGCAGCGAGGCTGGGGGAGGGGCGCCCGCCATTGCCCAGGCTTGCTTAGGTAAACAAAGCAGCCAGGAAGCTCGAACTGGGTGGAGCCCACCACAGCTCAAGGAGGCCTGCCTGCCTCTGTAGGCTCCACCTCTGGGGGCAGGGCACAGACAAACAAAAACTCAGCAAGAACCTCCACAGACTTAAATGTCCCTGTCTGACTGACAGCTTTGAAGAGAGTAGTGGTTCTCCCAGCACGCAGCTAGAGATCTGAGAACGGACAGACTGCCTCCTAAAGTGGGTCCCTCACCCCTGAGCAGCCTAACTGGGAGGCACCCCCCCCCAGTAGGGACAGACTGACACCTCATTCAACCGGGTACTCCTCTGAGACAAAACTTTCAGAGGAACTATCAGACAGCTGAATTTGTGGTCTCACGAAAATCTGCTGTTCTGCAGCCACCGCTGCTGACACCCAGCCAAACAGGGTCTGGAGTGGACCTCTAGTAAACTCCACCAGACCTGCAGCTGAGGGTCCTGTCTGGTAGAAGGAAAACTAACAAACAGAAAGGACATCCACACCAAAAACCCATCTGTACATCACCATCATCAAAGACAAAAAGTAGATAAAACCACAAAGATGGGGAAAAAACAGAGCAAAAAAACTGGAAACTCTAAAAAACAGAGCACCTCTCCTCCTCCAAAGGAATGCAGTTCCTCACCAGCAATGGAACAAAGCTGGATGGAGGATGACTTTGATGAGTTGAGAGAAGAAGGCTTCAGACGATCAAACTACTCTGAGCTACAGGAGGAAATTCAAAACAATAGCAAAGAAGTTAAAAACGTTGAAAAAAAATTAGAAGAATGGATAACTAGAATAACCAATGGAGAGAAGGGCTTAAAGGAGCTGATGGAGCTGAAAGCCAAGTTTTGAGAACTACGCGAAGATTGCAGAAGCCTCAGTAGCAGATGCGATCAACTGGAAGAAAGGGTATCGCTTATGGAAGATGAAATGAATGAAATGAAGAGAGAAGGGAAGTTTAGAGAAAAAAGAATAAAAAGAAATGAACAAAGCCTCCAAGAAATTTGGGACTATGTGAAAAGACCAAACCTACGTCTGATTGGTGTACCTGAAAATGATGGGGAGAATGGAACCAAGTTGGAAAACACTCTGCAAGATATTATCCAGGAGAACTTCCCCAATCTAGCAAGGCAGGCCAGCATTCAGATTCAGGAAATACAGAGAACGCCACAAAGATACTCCTCGAGAAGGGCAACTCCAAGACACATAATTGTCAGATTCACCAAAGTTGAAATGAAGGAAAAAATGTTAAGGGCAGCCAGAGAGAAAGGTCGGGTTACCCACAAAGGGAAGCCCATCAGACTAACAGCTGATCTCTCAGCAGAAACTCTACAAGCCAGAAGAGAGTGGGGACCGATATTCAACATTCTTAAAGAAAAGAATTTTCAACCCCAAATTTTATATCCAGCCAAACTAAGTTTCATAAGTGAAGGAGAAATAAAATACTTTACAGACAAGCAAATGCTGAGTGATTTTGTCACCACCAGGCCTGCCCTAAAAGAGCTCCTGAAGGAAGCACTAAACATGGAAAGGAACAACCGGTACCAGCCACTGCAAAAACATGCCAAATTGTAAAGACCATCAAGGCTAGGAAGAAACTATAGCAACTAACGAGCAAAATAACCAACTAACATCATAATGACAGGATCAGATTCACACATAACAATATTAACGTTAAATGTAAATGGGCTAAATGCTCCAATCAAAAGACACAGACTGGCAAACTGGATAAGGAGTCAGGACCCATCAGTGTGCTGTATTCAGGAAACCCATCTCACGTGCAGAGACACACATAGATTCAAAATAAAGGGATGGAGGAAGATCTATCAAGCAACTGGAAAACAAAAAAAGGCAGGGGTTGCAATCCTAGTCTCTGATAAAATAGACTTTAAACCAACAAAGATCAAAAGAGACAAAGAAGGCCATTACATAATGGTAAAGGGATCAATTCAACAAGAAGAGCTAACTATCCTAAATACATATGCACCCAACACAGGAGCACCCAGATTCATAAAGCAAGTCCTGAGTGACCCAAAAAGGGACTTAAACTCCCACACAATAATAATGGGAGATTTTAACACCCCACTGTCAGCATTAGACAGATCAACGAGACAGAAAGTTAACAAGGATATCAAGGAATTGAACTCAGCTCTACATAAAGTGGACCTAATAGACATCTACAGAACTCTCCACCCCAAGTCAACAGAATATACATTTTTTTCAGCACCACACCATACCTATTCCAAAATTGACCACATAGTTGGAAGTAAAGCTCTCCTCAGCAAATGTAAAAGAACAGAAATTATAACAAACTGTCTCTCAGACCACAGTGCAATCAAACTAGAACTCAGGATTAAGAAACTCACTCAAAACTGCTCAACTACATGGAAACTGAACAACCTGCTCCTGAATGACTATTGGGTACATAAAGAAATGAAGGCAGAAATAAAGATGTTCTTTGAAACCAATGAGAACAAAGACACAACATACCAGAATCTCTGGGACACATTCAAAGCAGTGTGTAGAGGGAAATTTATAGCACTAAATGCCCACAAGAGAAAGCAGGAAAGATCCAAAATTGACACCCTAACATCACAATTAAAAGAACTAGAAAAGCAAGAGCAAACACATTCAAAAGCTAGCAGAAGGCTAGAAATAACTAAAATCAGAGCAGAACTGAAGGAAATTGAGACACAAAAAACCCTTCAAAAAATTAATGAATCCAGGAGCTGGTTTTTTGAAAAGATCAACAAAATTGATGGCCCGCTAGCAAGACTAATAAAGAAGAAAAGAGAGAAGAATCAAATAGATGCAATAAAAAACGAAAAAGGGGATATCACCACCGATCCCACAGAAATACAATCTACCATCAGAGAATACTACAAACACCTCTATGCAAATAAACTAGAAAATCTAGAAGAAATGGATAAATTCCTCGACAAATACACCCTCCCAAGACTAAACCAGGAAGAAGTTGAATCTCTGAATAGACCAATAACAGGTTCTGAAATTGTGGCAATAATCAATAGCTTACCAACCAAAAAGAGTCCAGGACCTGATGGATTCACAGCTGAATTCTACCAGAGGTACAAGGAGGAACTGGTACCATTCCTTCTGAAACTATTCCAATCGATAGAAAAAGAGGGAATCCTCCCTAACACATTTTATGAAGCCAGCATCGTCCTGATACCAAAACCTGGCAGAGACATAACCAAAAAAGAGAATTTCAGACCAATATCCTTGATGAACATTGATGCAAAAATCCTCAATAAAATACTGGCAAACCGAATCCAGCAGCACATCAAAAAGCTTATCCACCATGATCAAGTGGGCTTCATCCCTGGGATGCAAGGCTGGTTCAACATACGCAAATCAATAAATGTAATCCAGCATATAAACAGAACCAAAGAAAAAACCACATGATTATCTCAATAGATGCAGAAAAGGCCTTTGACAAAATTCAACAACCCTTCATGCTAAAAACTCTCAATAAATTAGGTATTGATGGGACGTATCTCAAAATAATAAGAGCTATCTATGACAAACCCACAGCCAATATCATACTGAATGGGCAAAAACTGGAAGCATTCCCTCTGAAAACTGGCACAAGACAGGGATGCCCTCTCTCACCACTCCTATTCAACATAGTGCTGGAAGTTCTGGCCAGAGCAATCAGGCAGGAGAAGGAAATAAAGGGTATTCAACTAGGAAAAGAGGAAGTCAAATTGTCCCTGTTTGCAGATGACATGATTGTATGTCTAGAAAACCCCATTGTCTCAGCCCAAAATCTCCTTAAGCTGATTAGCAACTTCAGCAAAGTCTCAGGATACAAAATTAATGTACAAAAATCACAAGCATTCTTGTACACCAATCACAGACAAACAGAGAGCCAAATCATGAGTGAACTCCCATTCACAATCGCTTCAAAGAGAATAAAATACCTAGGAATCCAACTTACAAGGGTTGTGAAGGATCTCTTCAAGGAGAACTACAGAGCACTGCTCAATGAAATAAAAGAGGATACAAACAAATGGAAGAACATTCCATGCTCATGGGTTGGAAGAATCAATATTGTGAAAATGGCCATACTGCCCAAGGTAATTTACAGATTCAATGCCATCCCCATCAAGCTACCAATGACTTTCTTCACAGAATTGGAAAAAACTACTTTAAAGTTCATATGGAACCAAAAAAGAGCCCGCATCGCCAAGTCAATCCTAAGCCAAAAGAACAAAGCTGGAGGCATCACGCTACCTGACTTCAAACTATACTACAAGGCTACAGTAACCAAAACAGCATGGTACTGGTACCACAACAGAGACATAGATCAATGGAACAGAACAGAGCCCTCAGAAATGATGCCGCATAGCTACAACTATCTGATCTTTGACAAACCTGACAAAAACAAGAAATGGGGAAAGGATTCCCTATTTAATAAATGGTGCTGGGAAAACTGGCTAGCCATATGTAGAAAGCTGCAACTGGATCCCTTCCTTACACCTTATACAAAAATTAATTCAAGATGGATTAAAGACTTATATGTTAGACCTAAAACCATTAAAATCCTACAAGAAAACCTAGGCAATACCATTCAGGACATAGGCGTGGGCAAGGACTTCATGTCTAAAACACCAAAAGCAATGGCAACAAGAGCCAAAATCGACAAATGGGATCTCATTAAACTAAAGAGCTTCTGCACAGCAAAAGAAACTATCATCAGAATGAACAGGCAACCTACAGAATGGGAGAAAATTTTCACAACCTACTCATCTGACAAAGGGCTAATATCCAGAATCTACAATGAACTCAAACAAATTTACAAGAAAAAAACAAACAACCCCATCAAAAAGTGGGCAGAGGACATGAACAGACACTTCTCAAAAGAAGACATTTATGCAGCCGAAAAACACATGAAGAAATGCTCATCATCACTGGCCATCAGAGAAATGCAAATCAAAACCACAGTGAGATACCATCTCACACCAGTTAGAATGGCCATCATTAAAAAATCAGGAAACAACAGGTGCTGGAGAGGATGTGGAGAAATAGGAACACTTTTACACTGTTGGTGGGACTGTAAACTAGTTCAACCATTGTGGAAGTCAGTGTGGCGATTCCTCAGGGATCTCGAACTAGAAATACCATTTGACCCAGCCATCCCATTACTGGGTATATACCCAAAGGACTATAAATCATGCTGCTATAAAGACACATGCACACGTATGTTTATTGCGGCACTATTCACAATAGCAAAGACTTGGAACCAACCCAAATGTCCAACAACGATAGACTGGATTAAGAAAATGTGGCACATGTACGCCATGGAATACTATGCAGCCATAAAAAATGATGAGTTCGTGTCCTTTGTAGGGACATGGATGAAACTGGAAAACATCATTCTCAGTAAACTATCGCAAGGACAAAAAACCAAACACCGCATGTTCTCACTCATAGGTGGGAATTGAACAATGAGAACTCATGGACACAGGAAGGGGAACATCACACTCCGGGGACTGTTCTGGGGTGGGGGGAGGGGGGAGGGACAGCATTAGGAGATACATCTAATGCTAAATGACGAGTTAATGGGTGCAGGAAATCAACATGGCACATGGATACATATGTAACAAACCTGCACATTGTGCACATGTACCCTAAAACCCTAAAGTATAATAAAAAAAAAAAACAAAAAAAACAAAAAAAAAACATTCCCATCAAAAAAGTGGGCTAAGGACATGAATAGACAATTCTCAAAAGAAGATACACAAATGGCCAACAAACACATGGAAAAATGCTCAGCATCATTAATGATCAGGGAAATGCAAATCAAAATCACAATGTGATACCACCTGCAACAATAGTCATAATCAAAAAATAAAAAAATAGATGTTGGCGTGGATACAATCAAAAGGGAACACTTTTACACTGTTGGTTGGAACGTAAACTAGTCAACAACTATGGAAAACAGTGTAGATATTCCTTAAAGGACTAAAAGTAGATTTACCATTTGATCCAGCAAACCCACTACTAGGTATTTACCCAGAGGAAAATAAATCATTATATGAAAAAGATAGTTGCACACACATGTTTATAGCAGCAAAATTTGCAGTTGCAGCAATATGGAACAAGCCCAAATGCCCATCAATCAACAAGTGGATAAAAAATGTGATATGTATATACATATATATATATCATATTTATATATACACACAAACCATGGAACCATGGAATACTACTCAGCCATAAAAAGGAATGAAATAATGACATTTGCAGCAACCTGGATGGAATTGAAGACTATTATTCTTTTTTTTTTTTGAGATGGAGTCTCGCTCTGTCACCCAGGCTGGAGTGCAGTGGCGCGATCTCGGCTCACTGCAAGCTCCGCCTCCCGGGTTCATGCCATTCTCCTGCCTCAGCCTCTCCGAGTAGCTGGGACTACAGGCGCCCGCCACCACGCCTGGCTAATTTTTTTATATTTTTAGTAGAGATGGGGTTTCACCATGGTCTCGATCTCCTGACCTCGTGATCCAACCGCCTCGGCCTCCCAAAGTGCTGGGATTACAAGCGTGAAGACTATTATTCTAAGTGAAGTAACTTAGGAATGGAAAACCAAACATTGTATGTTCTCACTCAAATCTGGGAGCTGAGCTATGAGGACACAGAGGCATAAGGATAATACATTGGACTTTGAGGACTCAGGGAAAGGGTAAGGGATGGTGAGGGATAAAAGACTACACACCACATACAGTGTACACTGCTCAGGTGATGGGTGCACTAAAATCTCAGAAATCACCATTAAAGAACTTACTCATGTAAGCAAACACCACCTGTTCCCCAAAAACCTATTGAAATAAAAAAATTTAAAGAATGCATTAAGAAGATATCCAGGTTTACATTACTCATTGCCATCTGGTCTACTGCCATTTCATTCACCAGAGAACTTGGCACAATAGTGAAAAAAAGGATGTTGTTGTCAAAGTTTCACCATGAAGGTAGACATATATATATATACATTTTTGCAGGTGCACATGCATGGACACACACACACCCCTATAAATAGACTCTTAATTGGGAAATACAAATCAAATAGATGATCAACATATGATGGGAGCATATCAGTTAGAGACTTAATTTGTGCTAGCTATGAGTACTTTGTGGCATAAACAAGTAAAAGTTTATTCTTCCAAAAAAAATGCAGTTTGAAGACAGACTGTTCATGGCTAGTGTACCAGTTCTACCAAGTCATCAGTGACCTAGGCTTTTTCTATTTTTTATTCTACTGTGCATGGTTTTCTAGCCTCCGCTTCATCTCATGTGATAGGGGCTAGAACATCATCCATTATATCCACATTCTAACCGGCAGGAAGAAGAGGGTTTTGCTTCCTTCTTTGAAAGGCATCTTCCCAAATATCCCACTCAACATTTCAATTTACATCTCATTAGCTAGAATATAATATCCCTAATTAGCCACAAGGAAAGATAGAAAATATAGCTTGCCATTCAGACACATTGCCCTGGATATCTGTTTTGTATCACTTTTAGTAATAAATATATATTATTATGGTTTATTATGTTATTTGTATTATGCATTTAATGCTCACAACAACTTTATATGATTATTTCTGTTTTTGCTGATGAAGACACTTAGGCATCAGACACAAAAAGATGAAGTAATGTCCCTCAGGTCTCACAGCTGATAAATGCTAGAAATTTGGATGTAGGGTTCTTATTTCTTAAATGCCTAGGGAAGGCATTTAAGAAATGTTGCTTCATTCTTTGGCAAAAGAGAATTGTACTTCTTATTTAAAGACTATTTATTGAATAAATATTACTGAACATTTATTATTTTCCATATTACACATTAAGTTCTGGAGAATGTATCAGTGAACAAGAGAGATAAGGTCCTTGCCCACATACATTTTACATTTCAAGGCCAGACAAAAAGAATAAAGAAACACATTTAGAGTGTATGGATCATGAACAGTGCTATAAATAAGTAATTGAGATGATTTGATATGAAGTACCAGAACAGGCTAGGAGATTATATTGCAGTAACAAACAGCCCCCTTCCCCTACCCAAAAGAAAGAGGTTTATTTCTCATGTTACTTGGACATTGTGGGTTAGCTTGGGAGCTCTGCTCATGCGGTCACCCAGCAACAGGCTGGAAGAGATGCTATCTCCAAACTCCACAATTACCTTGCCAAGAAGAAAGAGTGTCACAGTTCTGGCAAATAAATACTTCCACCTAGAAGCAATACATCAACACATACCACATCTGCCCACACTTTACATTAGTTATCTATGAGTTCAGGAGATGTGTTCCAGGCAGAGGAAACACTAGTAGGAAAATGAGTTGGTCTGATGGAGAAGCAGGAATACATCCTCTATCTTGCAACTGGAGAGTCCGGCCCCTTACCCTTCACAGGCACCTCTCTAAGGTCACTGGCGTTACTCCTCACCCCACAATTGGATATGCTGATTAGGGTTTTGTTTGGGATATTTGTTTATAAACACAGAAAATATCACCCAGTCTACCTTCCCCTCTTTACCATGAGGGCTTCTGACGATAGCCTATGAATTTGTCCAATAATATCGCTATAATCTTGGCACTAATTGTCATTTTCTCTCCCTAAATCTACCCATGAGAATCTGAAGAAGTAATTCATCACTCCATCAACTGCTTTTACTGAATCTAAGCACAGAGAATGTCCACAGTCACAGTGACTGTAGTGATTTTCTAAAGCTGCAATATCGGTACAGTTTTACTTTGTTGTGTACAACCTTCGTTATACTCATTACTCCATTCTGGAGAATATTTTATAATCACCACTTAAGGTTTTCATTGGCAGGATGTGTCTCTGTTCCTACTGCTTTTTTTTTTTTTTTTATCCAGTAACAGGGAAATGATTATCTCATTTCTTGGGGGACATAATTGGTCTATATCAATAATTTCACTTAATGGTTTCACTACCTGGTAGATTGTTGTATTTTTTTTTGAAAAATTGTTATAAAGTTTATGGAGCCATCCATCTTCTCTTGGTGGCTTTCCGCTCTTTGAGTCTCTAATGGTTTCCATTATTTCTTCCCTTGTGATATACCCCTTTAATTTTTCTTTATTGGTCTGTGGTTACTGGTGCATTGCTGTTTTTGTAAAGAAATTGTGAAACTTGCTATACCCTACAGGTTTTTGTTCTGATTTATAGTCATTTTTATGAAATGTTACCAAAGCAGAATTAATTTTAAATTGGCTAATTTGAAGCATTTCAAGGCCCACATTCTAAAACTGGAATTGAAGCCAAGTATTTCATTTAAACAAATAGAAACAAATAGAACAATAATTTCCATGTTCCATTAATGAAATGCCAGTGGATTCATTTTGTCCTAAAAAGAATCATTTTGGCTTTTGATATTCGCAGTATGACTCACTAGTTGATATTCCTGTCTCAGTGATATGGTTCCACCTGAATGAAATATTGCTTTTTGCCCACCCAATAGTTTTTCTCCACTTTTCTTACAGAACCCAGTTACACTCTAGTAGATAATATGCCCACCTAGAAACTACATTTCTCAGCTCCCTTTATTGCTAGAATAACCATGTAGCCCAGGTTTGTCCAAGGGAAATAAGTGGTAGTCACTGGACAAGACTTCTGGGAAACCTACTTAAAGAGTAAGCCGATTTAGGTGGCCTGTGTGATTCCCTTCCCTTGAGTATGGTCAGAACCTGGGACTTGCTCTAATGAAACGAACACAGCAAATATGACTCAATGTCTAAGATTACATGATTACATTATATACATTATAGAAGATTGAAAGGGGTGTTTTGGACTGGACACAGTGGCTCATGCCTGCTTTGGGAGGTCGAGGCAGGTGGATCACCTGAGGTCAGGAGTTCAAGACTAGCCTGGCCAACATGGTAAAACCTCATCTGTACTAAAAATATAAAAATTTGCCAGGCATGGTGCATGGTGGTGGGCACTTGTAATCCTAGCTACTTGGGAGGCTGAGGCAGGAGAATTGCTTGAACCTGGGAGGTGGAGTTTACAGTGAACTGAGATCATACCATGGTACTCCAGCCTGGGCAACAGAGCAAAACTCCAACTCCAGAAAAAAAAAAAAAGGGGGGTGTGGTTATTTTGCTGGAATCTCTCTCTCTCCCTTGCCTTTGAAGAAACAACTGCCCATGTTGAGGAATTTCAAGTGGCAAGGAAATACAGGCAACCTCTAGGAGCTGAAGGTAGCCTCTAGCCAACAACCAGTAAGTGAAGCTCTCAGCCCTATAGTCATAAGAAACTACCAAAAACCTGAGTGAGTTTACAGGAATATCCAGCCTCAGTTGAGCCTCAGATGAAACTGCAGCCCCAAATGACATCTTGATTGCAACCTTGTACAATACTAACCTGAAGACCCAATTAAGCTATGTGTTGATTCCTGACCTACAAAATCTGTGGGATAACTGCATATTGTTTTAAGTTGCTAAATTTGTAATAATGTTAATATTATTACACAGTATTAGATATCTAATAACCAATCTTACCTTCTTGAAATACTTAATCATGGAGTATAAACTCTCTCTCTCTCTCTTTTTTTTTTTTGAAACAGGGTCTCACTCTGTTGCCCAGGTTGGAGTGCAGTGATGCAATCTTGGCTCATCGCAACCTTTGCCTCCCAGTCTCAAGCAATCCTCCCACCTAAGCCTCTTGAGTAGCTGGGACTACGGGCATGCACCACAATGCCCAGCTAACTTTTGTATTTTTAGTAGAGATAGGGTTTCACCATGTTACCCAGGCTCATTTGGAGCTCCTGGGCTCAAGCAATATGCCTGCCTCAGTGTCCCAAAGTGCTGGGATTGCAGGCATAAGCCACCTTGCCCGTCCTGAGCATAATGTTTTCACTATGTTTCTGGATTCAACTTACTAATATTTTGTTAAATATTTTTAACCTATATTTATCAGTGATACTGGTCTCTTGTGATGTCCTGTTTGGCTTTGTTATCAGGGTAATACTGGCCTTGGAGAATGAGTTGGGAAATTTTTCTTCGATTTTCCAGAAGAGTTTGTGAAAGCACTGGTATGATTTATTCTCTTATTTATTCCAGAATAAATGGGATAGTCTATATTGGAAGCAAAATTCTGGTAACTTTTTTTGGAACTATCTGTATCTTCAAAAAATATCATGATTCAGTCTATATTGGGTATGATATCTAATAAGTTTGCAACCTATTTATTAAATGGAGTATTTGGGGAAGCATTTTGAACAGTATTATATAGAATATATTTTAGAAAAAGCTGATATGTAATATGTAATTATTAATTATATATAAAAACAATTACCAAGCATAAATTATACTGTTATTCTCAATAGTCCAGATTAGATCAAATGTAGCAAACTGTTCACCTACTCCCTCCCAACAAAAATGATTGTGATTTCAGGCCAGGCATGATGACTCACACCTGTAATCCCAGCACTTTGGGAGGCAAATCACTTGATGCCAGGAGTTTGAGACTAGCCTGGCCAACATTGTAAAACCCCTATCTCAACTGAAAATACAAAAATTAGCTAGGCATGGTGAAATGCACCTGTAATGCCAGCTGCTCCAGAGGCTGAGGCATGAGAATCACTTAAACTTAGGAGGCAGAGGTTGCAGTGAGCTGAGAAGGTGCCACTATACTCCAGCCTGGGCAACAGAGCCAGACTGTCTCAAAAAAAAAAAAAAATTATTGTGGTTTGAAAAAATAATGTCTGGAACAATAACAATGAAACTAATTTGCAATTATAAACTCAAATGTAAACTCTAGGCATCATGGAATGAATTAGTCTTACATCTTAATTTCTCAATGAAGGAAAGAAGGAAATTTATAGGTTTACATGACAAAGGTACATTCTGACTGGTGCCTAGTACAATGACTAAAAACTAGGAAGTTGCATAGTCTAAAAGTTAAATTATTCCTTCATATTTGTTTTAAGATTCCTGAATTCCAAGGGGGAAATAGAACTCAATTTCAAAAATAAACTTTACAGTCAAAATGAAATCAGGTAAGCCTTTCCCTTGTGTAGAAAAAGCTATTTCTAAGTTATAGTGAAATTAATCAGCTTGTTAAAGGGCATCATTAAAAGTCAATGCAGGATATTTGTTGCTAAAATATCGAAGAATATCTCCTCTATGTGAGACCCCTGACCCCAAACATCTATCTTATTGGAAAGTTGCAAGAATAAACTCAAATCAGTTGTGGTAAATGTTTTATGCGCCAGAGGTATTCAGGGAGGAGAATAAGAACATTTAGCTGGAATAAATAGGAAAAGCTTCCCAGCAGAGATAACATTTGAACTGGACTTTGAGTCATGGCGTCAAAGAATCAGAGAATCTTAGGTTTGGGGATCCAGTGGTAGCAAACTGAGATCCCAGACAGGTAGCATAGGATAAAAACTGTGAGCTAGAGCCTAAATGGGTGGGAATATTGGGACTGTAGTGAACTATAGGCTGCTTGATCTGTTTAAAAGAAACAGTCTATTTTTAGCATCACCAATTGTTGCCAAAAGGGAATGCAGTGCTACCATATTTTCATATTTTTCCCTGAGAAAAAAGAAATTTCAGATATTTATGTGAATCTATTGATTCAGAAATGTTGATGACTAAATCCATCTGTGTTATGGCATCTCATAGACCGTATTTGGCCATGAGCTGCTGGTTTGCTACCACCACTTTAAGATCATCTGCCTCGACTCTTGCATACTTCCCACTTCAGAATCCTTGGATCTCCCCTGTGACTTTTTCACTAAGTGGCCACCCATCTTCTGGTTTAACTCCTCCTGTGATGAGAATCTTAATGCCTGACAAGGCAAGTTGACCACTGAAACTTTTCTTCACATACTTGTCCCTAAAAATTGTCCTACGTCTTCCTATGTACTCGAATTCTTTCACATAGAGTGCTTAAGATATTTAAAAGCAGCCATTATGTTCCTCATAAGTTTTGTCTGGTACCTTTGATCTTCGCACAACTCTCATGGTTTCAAGTTTCTCACCTTCTTGATTACACTCTTATCAGGATGGATTCAGTAATCTGTTTTCCTCAGTGTATAACTTCATTTAGTTCTGTTTTGGTAATGGCAATGAATTCATCAATTTAATATAGACTAATTCCCACAGAAGTGTTGGTAGAATAGCAGTGGCATCCATCTCTCTTCCCATGGTAGAATCTATATGAACCATTTTTAAATATTTTAAAAATATGACATTAAAACTAAAGATGAACAACATTAAGTGTTGCTAAGGATTTGGTGAAATTGGAATCATCATACATTGCTGGTGGGAATTTAGTCCTCAACCCAGGACTAAATGAAGTGATCTAGGTGAAGAAGGAATAATACCACCTGTCTTCTAGTTATTACAGGGTACATCAGTCAGGTATCAGCGTATAATACTAAACATTATGAAACTAAAATCACCCTAGATATTTTAGATAGAAAGGACTTACATAATACAAAATCATTACAGATGATAAGGAATGGGTGACAGAGACACCACTGGGATTCAAATTGGAGAAACAAGCACACTGTTTTCCAAAGCTACTGCATCATTGCACATTCCGTTCCAATTTCACTACATCTTTAGTAACACTTGATGTTGTCCATCTTTAGTTTTGAATGTCATATTTTTACAATACTTAAATATAGTTCATGTAGATTCTATCATAGCAAGAGAGATGGATGCTACTGCTATTCCATCAACATTTCTTTGGGAATTCGTCTATATTAAATTGATGGATTCATTGCCATTACCAAAACAACAGGAACTTGTTCTCTTTCAGCTACAGAAAACTGCCTCATCCAAGGTTTTGCCCCATCCAAAGGGCATCTTGTGATCAAAAACTGGCTTTTTGCAGAGATACAAGTCTTAGTCCCTTTGCTTTAATTTGGGACAATTCTGTTGTCCTATAGTATTGTCTGAGGCCTCAGTTGTGATAGCATTGAAGGTTAGTTTCTCCCTCTGCCCAATTCTTTTCTCTTCATTTCCTAAAGACGTATGTCCTGAGAGCACTCTTTAATAAACCTGCACAATATTTTCCATCTTACAGTTTATTTGCAAGAACCCAATCTAGCCTCTCTGGATCTTAGTCCCACGATCCATTAGAATACAGATAATAAACCCTTTCTTACAAAATCACTGAGGAGAAATTTGTCATTCCTCTGAACTCCTTTCCAGATTTAAGAAATAAATCAGTAGGGAAAAAAATGGTCTCCCCAGGTCAGAACTGAAAATGCTAGTTATTTCTCTAAACATCTGAGGGTAGAGCCAAAAGACATCAGCTCTCCAACGCCTCGCCATTCTCTCAGGACCTAGTGATGCAGCAGTAGTAGCAGTGGATGAAATTTCTTGGAGAAGAAATGGCAGTCACATTAATGATGCAAATGGCTACTTTAAAGTTTATTTTTTAACATAGAAGTTGCCAGTGATATACTAAAACCTAGTTTGGGGGCAGCAGTGTTCATTTTTCTCATCAGACCAGTTTGTGTGGTATAGGTATTGCTCTAGGTAGCACAGTCTTGGGCCTGATTCTCCAGCCCTCCAAATGTCTCTGTGGTCTATCTAAAGAGATAGACCTATTTTTACTTACCTTCTTTTCTGATAAGTCAACTAGAGTTAGCAACTAACATGCTTTAGTTTGCAACTAAACACTAGATTGATACAGTGAGGATTAAATGGCATATTGCGTATAAAGCATGTTACCTAAAGTGTAAACTAAACACATGGTAGGCACTCAACATACTACAAGTATTAGGATTTTATGATCTTTCTTGTGAGTGTGTAGTTTTTAAATCATGGCTTTGATCATTGTGAGAAGTAATTGAGTTCATAAATGGAAAGCACTAGAACAGTGGCTTGCACATGATAATCACTCAGTACATGTTATTATTAACGTCATCACTTTTTAATTATAGGATCTTCCCTATATGTTAAATTGTTAACTCAGGCTGGCAATGAGAATTTGGGGCTTGGACTGAACCAAATGGCTTTTTCTTAAGGTGTCAGAAGTGAGATCAGAACCCAGCTTTTCTTAGGGAGACCTGATTCCCAAATGAGCAGTGAGCACTGTTCAATTGGTATTCTGGTGCCAAGTCCTACCATCAATCTCTATCCCATGTATCTGAAGCTAAGAGCTTTATAAAAAAGAAAATTAACCTTTCCGTTTACTCTCAAGCCATAAGCTCTAATGTTATCAGGTTCCATGGGAGAGATGCAGATGGTCTCAAAGCGTATTCACATCAGCATTTATCAGGAAACTTTATATGCTTTCTATACACTTAGTGTCACCAGAAAAAGCTGGGAATTTTTAATGTTCTTTACTTACCACAAGAAAAATATATTTAAAATTCTTTGCAGAAAAGTTTGTAAATCAAGCATTTGAAAGTTGTGTTTTTGATGGCTGGTATCCTAGATTTCATTAAGCGAAACCTTTCTGTTTCCCAGAAAATGCTTTACATTTATTTTTGTTTCATTAAGATCTGAATTTACATGGACACAGACTTTCCCAAGGTCAGGGCAACAATCTCCAACACGGGTCTTGATCAGAAGGCATGATTCATCAGTCTTCACTTTAAATTCTGTGAACAGGACAAAAAAAAAAAGACTCAATTAAAGCAGAGAAAGAGAGCCTCTCCAAATTTAATCTGCTTGTTGTTGGCACTCAAACTGAGGATATGCAGAAGTGATTTTAAGTGTGTTTACTCTGCTTAGAAGTGGAGGTTTTAATAATCAAATGTGTTTTCAGAAACATTAATATACTGAAATACAAAGTAACTAAATATTTCAATTATATTTTAGATGTAAGATATTGCATATGTTTGAATATGGTATGGTTATTTTCTCCAACCAAATTAATTTTTGAAATTACAAAATAATGGGACATTCTGCTCTGCTTGCTTTATTTGAGAAGCAACCGCCCCTGGGGCACACACAGGGCTTGCCCAGCAAATGGTGGTAAGGTCGTTTTATCAGGTGTTCAATCATGTGAAGCCTATGATTGTCACTCATTGAAAGCACATTCTGCAACAGCACTCTCCGTGCTAAAGCTAAAATTTGACCTCCATTTGTCCAATTCACAAGTATTAATTCAAAACTCTAATAAGGAGTAAAGAGTACGATTTTGTTTTATCCACAAACACTGACACCAAGGTCTCTTCTATCTTCTTTACTTTTTTTTCTTTCATTTATTTGAGACAGGGTCTTGTTCAAGCAATCTCATGCCCCTGAGTAGCTGGAACTACAGGTGTGCACCACCACACCCAGGTAATTTTTTTGTGTTTGTGGAGAGGAGTCTCACTGTGTTGCTCAGACTGGTCCCAAACTCCTGGCCTCAAGTGATTCCCTTGCCTCAGCCTCCCAAAGTGCTGGGATTATAGACATGAGCCACCGTGTAGTAATAAACTATCGAAATGATCCCTAACACTAGTCTTTGTGTTCACTAGATACACATTCTTACTTTTCATTCATCCTTAAACTACTTTGTTTGAAAAGACCCCAATATTCTGCTACAATTGTTCTTCAAAAGTCACCAATGGCTTTAGAGTGGATAAAAATTAATATTTCATCCTTTTTCGCCCTTTCAGCCATTGGCCTCATTGACCACTCCTCCCTGTATTCTAAGCAGCCGCTGTCTGACGGTTCTGCTCTCGTCCCCTGAAGTGCCTTTCTTCAATATCCTCCTGATGTCCTTCTCTTATCCTGTAGATGTTGGCAGTACCCCATTTCCACCATCCATGTTTTCTCACTGTGCACACTGCCCCCCAGCCCCTGTCCCATTTTCATTTCCATTCAGTTGGGAGTAAAACTACCCACCCAATCTCCATGATCAGATTGTTCTAAGAATCAAAGAATTAATGGTTTTGAAAGTGACTCAAGTTAAGTAAAGCAATTTATGGACTGTCATGTAAGGAACACAGGTTCTTCATTCACATGCAGGTACTTTCGGTTATTTTTTTTCCCTGATGACAAGTGGAAGCATATTATTGAGGGAAGTGTCTGTGAGGGTTCAGATGCAAGACTAGTCTATTTACATTGTGGATGGGCCTCTCGGGTAAATAAAAGCAGCCATCAATTTTATTTTCAATGTTTTAGTATCTAAGGATTCTATCATTAGAGGTCAATTTGGAAGGCTGAAGTAATATGAAAACATATAATTCTTAATAAAATATAACCCACTCCCTACTTAAATATAGTACTGAGGTCACAACCCCAAAAAATGAGAATTTGCAGGTACCAGAAATGAAACTCAGAGCCAGAGAAGTAGCATAAAATCTGAGACACTAACAAAGGGTTTTGGCCTAAACAGCTCTAATGCCTACCCAAGTAGAGCCATGGAACCGAAATATCTGTGTCCGGCAATTCTATAGGGCTGGTCCATATGTGAAATGGATTTTATAAGACTGCTATTTGCCAGCCTAGAAAGGAGCTCAGACACTTGCTATCAAGTCAGGGCCCTGCTAGAGAAAATAATTACCCCTGAGATATTGTCAAATATATCTTTGGAAAGGTGAGCTTATGAATTTAGGCATTCTGCTTAGGCCTGACTTTCCCAGCATCAGTATACATGAATAGGAAGTCTGAATTAACAAGCCTGTTATGATACAAGATCAAAGCATGATCCAGGCCAGGTATAGTCTATAGACTCTGGGTTTGAGGCAAACTCAAAACATTTTGTGAGCACACACCTACAAAGCCACAACTCCAGAGAAGATGATCAGTCTAAACAGAAGATCAAAGATTAAAATAAAAAGTTATGAAACACAAAAATAAATGAACTATTATGATACAGGAATTTGTACCTCATAGGAAAACAAAAACACTATTTCTCTACACTCTCAACAGAACATTTCTGACACCAAATATGTGGGTTTTTCTCTCACGTTAAGCAATTATCCAACTCTCTAGATGCCAACCGGGTGTCCCACAATTGAACTCAATTTAGATACTGAGTGCCCAGAGTTAGGGGAGACCCTTGGGGTTAAAGACTCAGTCCCATAAGACTTCCCTCACTTCAGATGGCAATCCTGACTCCCAGGGTTCCACCTGTACTTTGAATGACTGCCTATAATTTGGGGGTTCCCTCAACCCCTTCTCAGGTTTAATAATTTGCTAGAACAGCTCACAGAACTCAGAAAATCACATATATACCAGTTTATTATCCAGGATACAACTCAGGAAAAGCCACATGGAAGAGAAGAGTAGGTCAAGGTATAACGGGGTGGATCCTCCATGCCCTCTGTGGCATGCCACCCTCCCAGCACCTTGATACATTCATCAACTCAAAGTCTCTCCTAATACTGTTGTTTAGAATTTTTATGGAGATTTTATTATGTAGTCATGATTGATTACATCACCACCCTTGCTAATTAGGTCAATCTTTATCACCTCTCCCTTCCCGGAAGGTCAGGGAATGGGGCTTAAATTTCCAACCCTCTAATCACATGGTTGGTACCTCAGTTCCTGTCCTCCAAGAGTCATGGCATTAAACCCAAGTGTGGTTGAAAGGGGCTTATTACAAATAACAAAAAATGCTTCTCTCACCCCAATCACTCAGGAAATTCCAAGAGTTTTAGGAGCTCTGTGCCAGGAACTGGAGATGAAGACTAAGTATATATTTCTTATTATATTGCAATATCACAACACGACTTGAAGACAGTAAAACTATGTGAAAGAGACTAAAATATAAATACTTGAAATGTCCTAACAGACAAAGGGAGAAATAAAAATTATGAAAGGAGAAGGCAGTATTAAAAAAATAACAAGAGAAGTTTTATAAATAAAAAATAACAACCCTCAAGTGGTAATTACAGTGATACCATTCAAGAGAATTAAAAAAGAATATGAGTCCAGCATAAGATAAGCATAAGATGGAAAAGATGAAAGAAGAGTTAAAAAATTGAGAAAATATAAGGAAAAGGTATGTGTATCTGTACTTATATTCATATGCACACACACACACACCTACTCCCCGCCCCACACACAAAAGCACATACATGTATATATTGGAGTAACTGAAGAAGAAAATAGAGAAAATGAGACCTAGGTGATACCATTCAGGACATAGGCATGGGCAAAGATTTCATGACAAAAATGTCAAAAGCAATTGCAACAAAAGCAAAAATTGACAAATGAGACTCGATTAAACTAAAGAGCTTCTGCACAGCAAAAGAAACTATCAACAGAGTAAACAGACCACCTATAGAATGAGAGAAAATGTTTGCAAACAATGCTTCTAATAAAGGTCTAATATCTAGCATCTATTAGGTTGGTGCAGAAATTATTGCAGTTTTTGCCATTAGAAGTAATTACTTTTTTAAAAAACACAATTACTTTTGCACCAACCTAAAAGAACTTAAACAAATTTAAAAGAAAAAAGAACCATTTTAAAAGGGGGCAACAGACATGAACACTTTTCAAAAGAAAACGTAACATGATGTGCAGCCAACAATCACATGAAAATAAGTTCAAGATCACTGATGATTAGAGAAATGCAAATCAAAACCACAATGAGATACCATCTCACGCTAGTCAGAATAGCTGTTATTAAAAAGCCAAAAAATAACAGATGCTGGTGAGGTTGCAGAGAAAAAGGAACACTTATACACTGTTGGTAGGAGTGTGAATTAGCCCCCCCATTGTGGAAGACAGTGTGATGATTCCTCAAAGACCTAAAGACAGAAATACCATTCAACCAAGCAATTCCATTACTGGGTGTATACCCAAAGGAATAGAAATCATTCTACTATAAAGGCACACACACCCATATGTTCATTGCAGCACTATTCACAATAGCAAAAACATGGAATCAACCTAAGTGCCCATCAGTGGTAGACTGGATAAAGAAAATGTGGTACATACACCATGGAAAACTATGCAGCCATAAAAAAAACTGAGATCATATCTTTTGCAGAAACATAGATGGAGCTAGAGGCCGTTATCCTTAGCAAACTAACACAGGAACAGAAAACCAAATACCGCATATTCTCACTTATAAGTGGGAGCTAAATGATGAGAACACAAGGAAACTTAGAGGGGAACAACACACGCTGAGACCTATTGGAGGGTAGAGGGTGGGATGAGAGAGAGGTTCAGGAAAAATAACTAACGGGTGATGAAATAATCTGTACAACAAACCCCCATGACACAAGTTTACCTATGTAACGAATCTGCACGTGTACCCTTGAACTTAAAATAGAAGTTAAAAAAAATAGAGAAAATGAAACAAGAGTGATATTCAAAGACATAAGTTCATAAAAACTTCTAAAATTAATGGGAAAACATGAATACTTAAACGAACATGCAAAGACCTAAGCAGAAAAAAAAATGAACCTACATCTGAACATATGATAGTGAAACAATAAACACTTAAACTAATAAAGGCTAGTAGATAGAATTGTAACTGAGTAGCCAATTTAAAATCCTTTTCTTTTCTGTTTTGTTCTTAATAAAGTAATAACCTTTGCTCCTGTCTTTCCCCCAGTCACTCCCTTGCACACTGTTTCTTTTTTATCTAATTATATGATTGCTTAGAAGTTCCAGGGAATAAATCTTGAAACAAACCAGTTGATTGTGGATTTTTCCCCTACCTGGAAATTACCTCAAGGCTAGAGTTAATTTACAACCCAGTTGTAACCAAGACTTTGCCAGCCCATTTACCAGATGGAACAAAAACTCAAGATGGTCATCAGAACAAGTCATATAGACCAGCACCTCCTTGCCACTCCTGCATGCCCCTCAAACCAAGTTTCCCTTTCTAATCCTCTATACTCAGCCCCAAATTTGAAATGGTTTATTCAAGGTATGAGCCTGGCCATTTCCTCAATTGCTAGCTTTTGCAATTAAAGTCACTCTCCTTTCACTGCATCTCATCTTTGTTCATTCGATTCTGCAAGCAGTGAGCAGCTGAGCCTGTGTTCAGTTATAGAATGAGCCTTGGAATGATGATTGGTTATGCTAACAAAAAGAATGCAAATCAATGGATTACTCAAAACTACTTCTTCGTAGTTGGGGTTCATAGTTATACTATTTCTAATAAATAGGGAATTTAAAAGTAAATTAATACCTGAAATTTGACTGTAGGTATACTAATTGGTAGCTGGATCTTGGCTTAATTGCAATCATACTGCCTATTTAGTAAAATTCTCTTTGGCCCTTAACCCTGTGCTGAAAGCTGAGAGGGCCACATGGTCTTGTTTAAGCATCATCTGGCAGCTTCTCTAAGCCATGCTCATCAGCACTATCCCTCTGTTTCAATTTAATTTGATTTTTGGCTTGAGCTGCTGTGAAAGGTGAGACAATTCAGTATTTGGATTTAGAAGGAAGAATATTAAAATTGCCTCCAGGGACCACCGCTTGTCTGCTTTAGAGTTCAACACCCAATACAAGACTTTATCTGGTCTTTTCCCACAAAAACCTCTTTGATACTTGACACAAATGATCTGTTAATGGAAAAACCAGACTCAGTAAAATATTTTAAAGAGGTTTATGCTGAGCCAATATGAGTGCCCATGCCCTGGGGAGTGGTCTCAAGAGATCCTGGGAAAATGTGCCCACAGCAGTCTGACTAAAGTTTAGTTTTATACATTTTAGGGAGACAAGAGTTACAGACAAAGACATAAATCAATACATCAAAGGTTTACCTTGGTTTGGTCCAAAAAGATGGGATATCTTGAAGCAGGGACTTACAGGTTACAGGTGGATTCAGAGATTCTTTAGTTTGCAATTGGTTAAAGAAGTAAAGCTCTGTCTAAAAATTTGGAGTCAGCAGAAGGAAAGGTTTTACGATAAGGAAGTCTGTTAACCAACACCCTGGGTCAGCGTGACCTGCAGGGGTATGTGACTTAACCCCTTTCAGACATGGCCTTAGGTTCTGTTTATAATTTGGTATTTTATTGTGAGATAAATTACGTGTTGTTGGTCTTATGATCTCTATTTTAACGTTAATACTGGTCAGTTGTGCCTAAACTCCTAAAGAGAGGGAGTGTAATAAGGTGTGTCCAAGCCCGCTTCCTGTCATAGCTGGGAATTCCATTTTTAAGGTTTTTCTGGGGTCCCCTTGGTCAAGATAGGGCATATTCAGTCAGTGGGGGGCTTAGGATTTTATTGTTAGTTCACAAATCACTCTCTTCTCACAATTTTCTTCTTCTCTTTTGGCTTCCTCTCTTTCCAGCTGCTGCTTCTGTCTCTTCTTTACTATTTCCTCTTCTGTCAGCATTCCCAGCTTTCCCCTTGGGCCTGCTTCCCCTCTCACGCCACAACACTCCCAAGCTGACCTCATCTACTCCCACGGTGTCAACTATTCCCAAATCAGTGTCCCCAGTTCAACTCTTTCTCCTGCGGGGTAGCCCAGAAAGCATGTCAAACCCAACATGCCTAAAAGAAACTCAGGGTCACCTTTCCTTCAAGTTTTCTTTCTCTTTTCTCTACCCAAACTCCCTTTTAGGGAGAGGGCACCAGACTCCCTCTTGGAGTATTAATTGGGTTCCAAGAAGCTCCAGCTGGAGCAAGGAATCCGCCTAAAGTAGAGTGGGATGGGAAGCACACCTAAGTCGCAGCCCTTAGGGAGGACTGAGAAACAGTTCTCAGTCAGCCAGGTCTTAAGGCCTAGTCCTAGGCTGGAAAGAGCATCCAAATGAAGGCATACACTCCAGAGGACCTCCTGTTCAGAAAGAAGGGGGTTGGGGAAGAGTGAGGAGAGTCCATGGGTGTCTTAAATGGCCCTTAAATTTGCTTTTATTGGCCAGTGAATGGGTGATAATGAGGAAGATGGTTAGTGAAAACGGTAGAGTCTGAGAGAACACTCTTAGATTAGAAACTTCAGAATTGTTACTTTTTTCTTCCCTTCAATCTAAGTCTCCAACTCTCTCTCACACACACACACATATGCAAGTGTACACACACACACACACACACACACACACTTTATCAACTGCCTTCGGGCCCTTCTTGACCATCTGGCCATTGCCACCACTGGCTATCTAGTTTTGCTGATTCTATCCTTACCGCCTCTTATTTATCACCACACTGTTTCCAGAGTATTATTTTGTAAATCACTACAGGATCCTGTCAACTCCATGGTTTAATCCCTTAGTAGCTCCACCTGTGAGCCATGTTATCTTGGTGGCACAGTAATGGGGTATCAGAAAGCAATTTATGGAAGTAAGGGTGGATGGGTAGGTGGAAAGAAAGATTATAGATTATATCCAAACTCCTTACCATAGCATATAAGAGCCTGCCTCATCTCCCTTGACAATCTCATCTCTTATCTACCTTCCTCCTCCGTGAAGGTCAACCACACAAAAATATGGTTTTCCCCGAAATTTGTCATGCTGGCTCAAAATAAATGTTGATTGAATGAAGATTGTTAAATAAATAGCTGCCTGGGCCCGAAGCCCCATGCTCTGACTATGAAAGATGTTTTTGCATATAAAAAATCTCCCCCAGAAAATCTTCCTGTGAGCTGGTCTTACTCATCATGTCAGAATTATGGGTCCTGCTGTGTGATGCTGGGGCTGCAGGAGTAAGCCTCACTAGTAGCATGGTACAATTATTGTTGAGTATGGTAGGAAACAGAGAAATACTACTTATTTTAGATGGAGAAATGATTATAATCAAAGGAGCTGTGGTTTCTAACTTCTCTTTGTGGTTTTGTCTAAAGATGTAAGTTTAGAGACTACAATATAGACCAGCTAAGGAAAGAACAGCTTTTGTTTATTTGCTTTTGTTTATCTCTCCCTTTCTTTCTTTCTCTCCTTCCTTTTTCTAAGTTCTTGTTTTGAAATTAGCAGATGAGGGAAAACACCTTTTTCTCATATTTGAACTCCCGGATATTTTCAGAGAACAATGGACAGATAAAAATCCTTGAACACCCCACAGCTTTGCTCTCCACTTGCATATTGCCTCTTGGTCATTAGTATGCGGTACCAATTTTCTAATGTCATTTGTTATTCTTGGCCACAGCCAGCCCTCCCCCAAACCCTGCCTCCATTGATGCACAGAATGCAGAGAGGCAAGTGATTTAATTATGTTCTCTTTTGAAAATCTGATTTGGGGAGTGACTTTTATGTTATCCCATAACATGACTGTAAAGCAAACTTTAAAAATTAATGGGCTTAGGAGAACTCCATTCTCCCCATCACCAGATGGGGTTGGTGGGATCAACAACAAGGCAGGTGGCTGGTGGTAGCTTTCCTAGGGCAGAAACAGACACCAAATAGTCCCCAGAGAGGAAAGAACCCTTTTTCGCTCTATCCTAAGTCACCATGAACCAGACAGGGAGTTTATACCTTAATAATTAACCTGCTTATTTTCTTTCTAATCCATGACACTTTTCTAGAAAAAAAAATCACCGGAGTCACCTCCTTTCCATGAGTCCAACTGTCAGGCTCCTGCATCCCCAGGTCACACAGAGGAGAAGGATTCTTGCATCCACCATCAAACTTTGCTACCAGTGAGGAGCATTCACATATTCCCTCCCCCTTTCACCCTCACCTCTCAAGTCTCCTTGTAAAAACAATGACTCAGAGAAAGGACAAGTCATCTATCTGTGATGACCTGGACCAGTGCTAGCAAATGTCTTATTTTCCCTAAAGGACAATTCTGTATTCCTAAGGGAGGCCATATTGCTAACAGCTACCCAACCACCACCACCATCCTTCCCCAAACTATTTTCTGCTATTCTGTTTTCTGCTTCCCCTGACATCTTCTTCCCAGTTTCTTTTGCAGCAAAACATAAAAGAATGCTTCACCTAATATGCATTGCCTTGGATTTTGCAATCAGAGTCTTCCTCTTATCTTTGGGAGATAAAGAAGGCAAAGAAGAGCGAATGGTTTGTGTAAATTTTCTGGATAACTTGAAAAGTCCACACATTTTTAGTGTAAGTAAAGATGCAGAATATAAAATTCACATCAGCGGGATATTGAAGAACAGGGGGCTTAATGCTTCCCAGTATGGGCTTATATGTAGCTATGTACGGAGAAACAAGTGTTGTTTAATATAACTTCTCAGAGAGAGATACATTGGAACCCAGGACTCATGGAGAAGTTGATAATGCTGATGTAATTACTGATGAACAGAGTCCCATTGAGAGCAGTGGTAGGACAAATGCTAATGTAATTGCTTTTTGAAACAATACCACCTAAGTAAAATCCCATATTTTAATTACAGTAATGCTTCCACCTCCGGACTCTAGGAATATAGCCAGATTATATGCTAAGATGAAGTATGCAATTCCTTCCAACCAGCTTAGAAAGCACTCTGGTCTCTGGAGCTTCCACAATTCTCTCAAAGTACATAGGTGACAAATGATTCCATCAGCCATCTCTAGCTCTTCTGTTTGTTTTAATACACATTATCTTAGTATTTAATTGAAGATATTGAATTTGTACCCATTGGGAATGGATCACTGCAAAACTCCAGCCCTGGAATATGCAAAGTCATCAAATGCTTAAATATTAGCCTTATTTATTCATCAGAGAAAATTCCATGTCCATATGATTGATATTTGCATTGTCTAGCAATGACCAAACCTGTGTCAAACTTTTAATAAAATTCAGTGTTTTGAATTATCTGAAGTACAAACAAGAGGAGAAAGAATAAGAATAAAGAATTTATAGATCCTGAACATTTCTAAATTCCATCTCTGAGTAAATTTGAAGAATTCAGTGGGATGGGGGACAGTGCACACTACTACAATTAAAATGGGTTTCACCTGGACCTCTTCTGACACAGGGTAGGTCACAAAGCTAGGCTTCCTTTTGCAATCTTCACAGAGATTGTCAAAGAGAATCACTCATAGTCCAAGCCTGGCTTGCAAAATTAGGCTAATCTGCATATTTGGCACATTATCAGTTTCAGATATTAATAAGTTAGCTTTGGGTGCTTGATAGAGCTTTGGACTTCATTGCAATCATATATAGAGCTCAAGTGACATTTTCATGGTTTAAGAATAAATTTCTAATTTACATCGAAGGGCTGTTTGTGAGCTATCTCTTTTTTAAATCAGTTGAATATTCATGTTTTTAGTTTAATTCCATAAAAAGTACAAATCAATCCTGGAAGTGGGTTCTAAAAAATCATGAGCACAAAATCTCAGACTTACATCACTCTAAAATGAAAACAGGGTGAATATAAAACTGCACACACAAAGAGTTTACACTGAGTCTTAAGTGTGTCCCACCCTGTGCTTGATGTTGTACTGGACATATGTGATTTCAGTCCCTAGAAATCTTTAGGTTTAAACAGGATTATGGCACTTTTATGTTTGATTTCATTTCACTTTTAGATTTCTATTTTTAGGATTTCAGAAAGCCCTGCGAGACAGAGGTGGCTTGGGAAAACAAAAAATCAATGTTGATTATTAGTCTAAAAGCTATAATCTTTTAGTATTCCTATATACATTGTTCTAGAATGAGAAACTGCCTAAGCGACTGGATGTAGCTATTGCCAGCTAGGCCCACTATCCTTCACTTCCCACGTCCATCTGAGTTAAAACAGGATGTAAAGCATAGTTGTGTCCTCTGCTCCCCCTCGTCACCCCAACCCACTGGGCACTGGGCCACTCTTGCCCTTAGTCTGACATGAGACGAAGGGGCCAATGGGTCCCCACTCTGTTCCTGAATTTCAGCCACAGTGACCAGAACGGAAATACTAGGCTCCTTTCCCATTCTGCCCTGTACACATATTTGCACACACTCTCCCTCAAACACACACACTCATGCATGCGTGCTTACCCAGTTCACACACATGCGCTCACACGTACCCGCAAACACGTGTGTGCTCACATCCCACCCTCCTGCAGGGCTCTGGAAGCATAAGCTTCTTGATCCAACTTCAAGTCATCTACTTAATATGACCTCAGTTAGGCAGGTAAGCTAAGCACACAGAAGTTCAGTTTACTCATCTCCATAATGGACTTTTTGCAAGGGCTAGAGAGGTTAATATGCATAAAATGCTTAGCACTGTACCTAGTACATGGTAACTGCACAACAGATGGTAACTGTGATTAGCAGCTCTCTAATCATACCTGAGCCTTAGTTGACGCTTGTCACTGGCCCCCATCAATGTGCCTTGGTTCTATAATTGGGTTTCTTCTTCCAATCTCAAGTTATTTCCTCTTCAAGTATATGCTTACTTCCCCAACTCCTTGATAAGACCCAGAACCTACCCTTTGTTGGCAGTCTCTGCCTTTTGGATATGCTTCTCGTGTTATCTGCCTGACAACTTGTTAATGTCACCTGCTGCCTCTACTGGCAGCCTGTGATGCTGGGACAGCTTCGCCAGTACCCATTGCCCTCACACAAGAAGGTGAATTCCTTTACCTGACCGTCTCACCTCTCTGGGATCACCCACGAGCCACCGAGTTCTGAGACACAACACCTGTCCCTGATGGTGCAGGCAAAACAGAACTTGCCATTTTTAAGCTTTGTTCTTATTTACTAATAAGAATCTAGAGGATGCAGATAAGCATAAAAACTTATCAATTGCAATAAACCTCACTGTGTTCAGAGTTTTAAGAATGGGATACTCATGAATATTCTTTTTTCAGAGCGATTCCATGCAAGCTGTCAGTTTCTAATGTCACAAGAATTGTAATTCATAAAACATGAAATTAAATCTAAAACTCTATTAAATATAATTTATCCATTTTTAATTACTTGAGGTGCTTTGTGATCTTAAAGTGACAATTACTTATTATCATTAACCTGTAGATGTAAAATAGTTAGCTTGATTGAGCCTAATCTGTACAAATTAGAGGGTGTACCAGGTGTTTCTCCACGTGGTTTTTAGGCCACCTGCTTCAGAATCAGGCTGGCCTCACTTCAGATTCATTAGATCTGAGCTTAATGCTTACATAAAGCATTAAGATAATTGGGAGTCTATTGGCTGTTTCAATAAGTCCCTAAAATAATTTTTAAAGAGTATTTATTGCATGATTAATCATCAGTGTGGAATGAGAGATACCAGGGAAACACATGCACACATACACACACACATTGTGGTTTTTGTTTGGCCTCGCCATTCTAACCCCAGGATCTGCTGGTCCAGATATGTTTTTAAGCCACTTCACCATCATTACTCATTAGTCAAATAGAGCAGGGGATACCTGCATGAGTTCTTTAGAAGAAAACACAAATTAATTGAACTGATAATCTGAGGTATTAATGAAAAGGAAGAATGAAAGATGAAGCTAAAGTTTCCAAGCTGAGCTTGAACACTGTGACATGTATTTATGTAAGTGTGACCTAAAAAGCTAGGGAAGAATATAGTTCATGAGTATTATGAATCTGTAACATATTCTCTCACAATAGTTACACAAAATGTATAAGTTGGGCAGCTGGAAATATAAATAGGAGGGTCAACACATTTGAAGAATATGAACTTCATCTTTGAACCTTAAAATGTGATGTATTCAATCCTTCCCCATTGAAAATTCCAACTGTCTACCTTTGTCTCTCTCTCACACGGTTCCAACTTCCTTTTCTGCTAAAACGGTAGCATTAATGTCATGACAACCAGCTGAGGGTTACCAGGTGTAGGGAAAGAAATTCATGATGGATTTCACCATTGCTCCCAGGATAGCTCCAGCCTGGAACCCAGCAGAGTCACCGTCAGGGCAAGGAATGTGGCTTTCTGATTTAAAGATGAGAGCAACTAAATTTAGCTACCCTTCTGTATTGCATTGACCTCTGTGACATCATGATAAAATAAGCATGGAAATTCTGCACACGTAGAAGGCTCATAGTTATTTTTGTGGCATAAAACATTGAGGCATGTAGCCATACCCAGAGTGGTGGCTGCAATGGCTGGGGAACTAAACACACCTTTTTAAAATATATATTTATTTTTAGAGATGTTGCCCAGGCTGGTCTTGAAATCCCGGCCTCAAGTGATCATCCCCTCCTTGGCCTCCTGATTAGCTGGCATAATAAGTGCAATCAACCCTTTAAAAAGAATATTTAATGCAAATAAAATAATTTTCATTGTTTTCAACTTGTCTGCCCTGTGGTTTTGTGGACAGTTTCTGACACACACAAAAAAATGTCAGTGTTAGGGTATTAGGATTCTCTAGAGAAATAGAACCAATACAGATAAGAAAAAGAGAGGCGAGAGGGAGGAGAGAGAGAGAAAAGAGGGAGAGAAGAGAGAGAGAGAAAGATGTTGTAAAGCAAATGACTCTGCAATTCAGTCAGGAGGTCTGCTTGGCTCCCTGCTTATATACTGTGTATGTCTCTGCCATACTGGAATACATTCTGGGGGTGGACATTTTACATGGCCTGCCGTTACAAACCACAGCTGGGGAATTCAGACTCTGCCTGTGGTGAAGCTGGTGCTGCGTGGATATGTGCATCACCAGCCTCAGGTCCCGCACAACCCTGACCATTTGCCGGCTGGGCATATGGAGATAACTGAGACAATTAAAAAGCTGCATGAGGTACAGATAGCGTATGGCACTCACAGCCCCTACAATTCTCCAATGTGGCCAGTTAGAAAGCCTGATGGAACTTGGTGGTTGATGGTTGACTATCAGGAACTGAATAAAGTAACACTCCCTTTGTATGCAGCTGCACTGTCAATCATGGATTTGATGGATCGTTGACAAAATTCAGGCATATCCCCAGCCCACCATGGTGAAGCAGCTGCAAACTTTTGTGGGCCTCTTGGGATATTGGTGGGCATTTGTGCCCCCATTTAGCTCAAATGATAAAACCATTATATCGGTTAACAAAGAAGGGAGCTACCTGGGATTGGGATGATGCAGCTGAGACCACCTTCCTGGCAGCAAAGTGGGCTATTCAGCAGACACAAGCCCTATGGTAGTTGACCAGGGGTGCCTGTTTGAGCAGGATGTGCATCTGACCACAGATGGTTTCAGCTGGGGCCTGTGGCAGTGCACGGAGTGCTTGAGAATGCCAGGAGGCTTTTGGTCCCGAATATGGAAGGGAGCTGAGTTTTGGTATTCCTTGATAGAAAAACAGCTAGCAGCTATAAATGCAGCCCTTCAGGCTTGTGAGAGTGTGACAGGATGGGCTATAGTCGTCGTGCAAATGACTTACCTGATAGCAGGATGGGTGCATTCATGGGTAATGACCCCTGGACTGGGATGGCACAGATATCTACTTTAGCAAAGTGGGGCACCTACTTAGAGCAGTGGAGTACTCTGAGTACAAGCCCCTTAGCAGAGCTGAAAGAGGTCTTGGGACCTGTAGTCCTAACGCAAGAGAAGGCCATGGGGCCTGATGCACCCCTAGATCCCAAACCATCACTGTTTAAGGAATGGGGTCCCCTAATTCCCAAAGAGGCCTAGTACACAGATGGCTGTAGCTGAGGTACTACTGCTGCCTGGACCGCTGTTGCAGTTCAACCTAGTACTGACACCATATGGTTTGAAACTGGGTGTGGGCAAAGTAGCCAATGGGCTGAACTTAAAGCAGTATGGATGGTGATCACAAAGGAAGTGACACCTATGGTAATCTGTACCAATAGCTGGGTGGTCTATCAAGGCTTAACCTCTTGGTCAACTACTTGGAAAATACAGCGTTGGCTAGTTGGCCACCAACCCATTTGGGGCCAAGCCACGTGGCAAGACGTCTAAGAAATGGGTCATCAGAAAGATGTAACTATTTATCATGTGTGAGGCCATATGTCTTTGGCTACCCCTGGTAATGATGAGGCAGATGCATTTGGGTCTGTCCCTGCCCACACAAGATATTTGCAAGGCTGGTCAGAAATGCCCGGCCTGTGCTCAGGCATACCCCAAATGGAGGCAGTTGCCCAGTGTTTCACAACAAGTGATGATGGGGCGAGTGCCCTTGACCAGGTGGCAAGTAGACTACATCAGGCCACTGCCAAAGTTGCAAGGGAATATACGTGTGCTAACTGCTGTGGACATGGCCACAGGCCTGTTGTTCACCTACGCTTGCAGGGTGGCCAAACAACAGCACACCATCTGGACCTTGCAACACTTATGTGCCCTGGATGGTTGCCCTCTGGTCATTGAGAGTGATAGGGGAACACATTTCACTGGATAACAGGTACAATAATGGGTACAACAAATGGACATAAAGTGGGGATTCCATGTGCCATACAACCTGCAAGCTGCAGGTATAATTGAATGATATAACAGGCTACTGAAGAATGGGTTATGCTTGCATGTCACACCCCCATCTTTGTGAAGCTAGAGTTCGAGTCTCCACCTGGTGCTCCAAACCTTGAATGAACCGCCATGGAAAGGCAGCCTGGCCCCAGTGAAGGCTTTGTTACAGTGGGCCGCCACCCCTATTCAGTTGCAGATACACAAAAAGGATGGACCTCTTTTGATCAGGTATGAGGACAAATGGTAACACGTTGTTGCCTGCCCCAATGCCCCTGAAGGCAGGGGAACAGAAAACCTGGCTGTGGCCATGGCTGCTCCAGGCCCCTGACTGCCGGTGGTTGGCCCTCATAGCTCCCTGGAGGGAAGGTCTACAGTATAACTTGCATGTAACTTCTTGGGTGTTCAATACCTGGCCCCTGCAGTTGACTGTTTGTAGGGGAACGACCAGGGAAGGAATCCTCCTTTAGGGAACATATGTATTGTCTATGTGGCCTATTATGAGCTCCCCCATGACTTTGGCATGGATACAGGACCCAAAGGAACCACGGGGAGCTGAGGAGATATGGTACTATCACCCAGGGCAGAAGCCCTTGGCAGCTGCATTGTTAGCTAGGGATAAAAAGTTAGCTTGTATTTTGCCTGAGAGGCGTGATTTACTCCTGTTAGTACCTATGCCTGCTGTGTCATTTTGACCAGAGGTTAACATACCCCAATTGCGTTGTGGACTGGGCCCACACCTACACTAGGTGACCAATGTTTCCAACTATTGGATATGCACTGCCATTCCAGCAGGGCTGCGGATGGCTTGCCTTGGCACATACATCTTGCATCTGCAGAGAACTGGACATGGTTGGAGACTTGGGGATCCCATGGCTGGTGCCTGGAATGCAACATGGCAGCTTTGGACAAAGGATGCCGCAAGACCCATGGCGTGCCCACCCCCTGGCTGGCCCATAGCATTTATGATTGGGCTGGCTAGTGGGGAACATGTAGTACTCCCGGCCCAAGGGCCACGGTACATAGAGCAACATTGGGGTAACACCACTGTGGGATGTGTGCCTGTCACAGCCTTTGCAAACATAACACGTCAGGACCAAGGTCAGGCCCTGATGGACTTTGTGCCCCCTGGGAGTCTATGGGTCTGTGGGGACACAGAGTGGATTTATCTAACAGCAAACTGGACTGGGCATTGTACCTGGGGGTAGCCTTATGTGCCTGCCACTGTTCTCCCCACGTTGCCCCGATGCCCGCATAACTGGGAGATGCTACACTTTCAGTTTGTGTGAGTGCAGTGAGCCCCTGGCGGTTCTACCCTTTGGCAGTGACTATCCCTGGAGCGGGTGTCATAATTGTAGAAGCACAGGTTACTGCTCACACAGAGCACACCACTCGGGCTCTGAATTACACCCAAGTGGCCCCCTCCTCTTGTTAACAGATGAGGCTGATCAGACCAAAAAGGTGGTGTTGCAAAACTGGATGGCCGTAAACATAGTAACTGCTGCCCAAGGAGGCATCTATGCCCTTTTAGGAACACAATGTTGTACCTTTATCCCTGACACTCAGCAGAACGTAACAGCAGCCCTGCAAGGGGTCTCATGGGAGATTAAGGTAGTCGAGAGCCTTACTGACAACCCCCTGCAGAGATGGTAGGCATCCCTGGGCCCTGGCCTATGCTGGGCCCTAACAGTCATAAGTAGCATAGCTGAGATCCTGGTAGTGAGGTGTTGCTCTCTGTATTGTTGTTGTGGGTTATGGATTCAGGGCTCTACCCTATGGGCACATGTCCCTACCCAGAAGATGCCCTCACCCTAGGGGTTGGAGTGTAAGGGAAATAGCGGCACTTCAGTCAGGAGTAGGCAGAGGTGGCCTTCCAGCACAGCATGACTCAGCAGGTTTGGAGCACAGATGCACAACCCCACACATTACGTAACCACACCATATGAGGCACATTAGGTAACTACTCACGTGAGCTCGTGCTTGGCTCGGAACCACTATTGTCTGTGAAAGGTATAATTACACTGTTAACACTGTACATACAGCTCATGCCCAGGCTTGCTACCGGTGAGAGAATAAAGCCATGTCAAAACTGCCTATGATTCCTCTAGTGTTTTTCCAGCTATCTGCCACCCTCTCCCCTTGGACCTCAGCTTGGGCTAGAACCTGACACTTGATGTGACAGATGCATTATAAGGAATTGGCTCACATGATTATGAATGTTGCCAAGTCCAAAGATCTGCAGTGGGTAAGCTGGAATCCCAAGAGAGCTGGTATTTCCGTTGCAGTCCGAAGGAAGGAAAAAAACAAACCAATGTTCCAGCTCATGAAAGTCACTCAGGAGGAAATTCCCTCTTATTCAGGGGAGGATCTGCGTTTTTGTTTTATGGAGGCCTTCAACTGATTGGATGAGGCCCATTCACATTAGAGAGGACAATCTGCTTTACTCAGTCTATTCAATGTTAAACTCATCCACAAACACCCTCACAGACATACCTAGAATAATGTTTGACTAGCTATCCAGACACCCCACAGCTCAGTCAAATTGACACATAAAATTAACCATCCCAGCTAGCCTTCCCATTTGATAAGTGACTTCTGGTAACTAAGCTCTTCAGTCTAGTCAATGCCATGGCTGCAATTCTTCCATTGCAAGCTCTCTGTAAATCTGATTTGTGATTAGAATTGGTGTAGCAAACAGTCAGCATCAATATTGTAATTAGGAAGAGCTAAGAGCCCAGGACTTAGAGACATGCAAAAGTCTATGGTAATGGAGAGACAAGCAGAAGAGGGAGTCCAGGACCCCAGAAAAAGAGGAAATTATTGCAGTATCATCAATCCCTCAAACAAGCCAAATTACACAAAGGGAAGAGAATCTTTTCAAGTTCGATAGCCACAATTACATTGCCAGAGAGAAGATTAAGAATTACAAATTCCTGTAGTATAGGAATATACTGGTGAAGATCCAAACACAAGAAACTTGGTGTCCTCTTACAGCCTTTATTGAGCATTTCCTTAATGTAAAAATTATATTGTTGCTTTAAGGAGATTTGTAAGTTACTCACACACCATCATTTTATTTCTCAAGGAATTTCTTTACTCCAGTTCAATAGGACCAATAGCACTGGTATGCCTATATCAGTTGTTAAATGCATTGAATATCATGTTTGGCATGTGGAAAAACACCAGTGGGGGCATTATCTATTCATTTATAATGTATCATGCAAATAATGCCCTATATCAACCACATCAATAGGTTGTGACTCTTAGACTCCCTTTTAAAGAGGAAGGTATGCAATGATTCTCATTTTTGTTATATTATGTGTTTTTAAAATGTATACAAGAAGTGACTTTTTGAAAGTCAAAGAACTAACTTTGTGTGTCACTGTGTGCAGACACGTGTATATAGGGAGGTATTCTCATGAAACAAAAATATTATAAAGTCTTAATAAAATCTTGCCTTTTGAAAATAATCTTCAATGCATATTTTCAGAATTTGACTTCTTTCTAAATTTTAATTTTGTTCCTTTTCTTCATAATTAATATAGTCAGCCAGTTTAATTCATTAAGCATCTAATTGAGGCTAAAAAGTCACTGCTTCAGCTCATCTAATGATGATCTCAATTAAGTTGAATTTACAAGAAATGTGCTGTTAAATGCTAAGGCTAGCACTTTTATAGCTCCTATTATACAATTTACTTATTTTTGTAAAATTTTAACAGCAAAAGTCGTTGAAATATCCAGATAATTATACAAACACTGCTAAATAAATATGCCCAGCCATGTGATAGCTCAAAATGCTTATCAGCTGAGGATCAAAGTTTGAATTTTGACAAAAGGCAGTAGAGTATCAATATACAGTGTGTGAAAGGGCAGGTGTTCAAAAGTCTATATTAGGGAGTGATACAGTTTGGATTTGTACCCTGCCCAAATTTCATGTTGAAATGTAATCCCCGATGTTGGAGCTACAGCCTGGTGGAAGGTGACTGGATCACGGGTAGGGACACATTTCTCATGGATGGTTTATCATCATCCCCTTGGTACTGTTCTCATCATAGTGAGTGAGTTCTCAGGAGATCTGGCTGTTTAAAAGTGTGTGGCACCTTCTCTCTCTTGCTCTTTCTCTTGCCATGTGACATGAAAGCTCCTGGTTCGCCTTCTGCCATGATTGTAAGCTTCCAGAGACTTCTCCAGAAGCAGATGCTGCCATGATTCCTGTACAGCCTGCAGAACTATGAACCAACTAAACCTCTTTTCTTTAGAAATTTCCCAGTCTCAGGTATTTCTTTATAGCAGTGCAGGAATAGTCTAATACAGGGAGGAACCAGAGAACCACTGCACCATCACATTCTTACTTCAACACATCAGTCTATAAGGTATTTATCTCTGCTGTTGAGGGGAGTATTTAGAGGACTTTGGGTATTTTCATTTCAATAGAGAAAACCTCCCCCAGCCATTATTCTGAATGACAAGCACATACTTTAAGCATAAGATCAAAGCTGTACATATAATATAGTTATCAAAACAGTGTATTTATTAAAACAGAATAGAAAGGCTTGACATAGTATGGAATCCCAACAAATACATTTTTTAAAGCACCTGTTATTTGATGCCTTACTTGTTAATCTATAGATTCTCAGGTCAGGAGCTTTGGGCCCACTAAGTGGGTATCAAGGGTATCCACTTAGTGAAACATTCCAAAAACACAAGGATGTGATTTGTGAATGTAAATTCTAAAGTTTGCTTTGTTTGCTATGTTTTTAGTCACAATATCTAATTGGTTTAGATTGATTTATAAACTTCAAATAACACCATAAAGAGTCTATTTTATTTATGTTTGTCAAAAGAAATTACAAATTAAGAACTGTTGAGAAACACTGCACTACTCCCATGTAAATCTCTGTTGTCAAACAGTGACCCTTAGGGGGTGCTACTGAGTTCCATAAAAATGGTGTAGGCAAATTTTATGCAATACACTGCATAAAAGCAAGTATAACATGTAATTTGTCAAATAATCTACTTTAAAGCTGGTCTGTCCCCAAGCTTAAGTAGAGCGATTCTTTAAATGTACCAAGAATCCTCCCTGGGCTTTGGAATGAGGACAGAATTTCAGAAGGCACAAAGATGAGAAGAAATCTTTTATCAAATTGATAGGTGCTTTGATTATTTTTAGACTAATGGTGTACAGTTGTGGTGCACTCTAAACAAAGTGCGCATGAGCTGGGAGTGGGTTGAGAGTTGGGGAGACTCTATTTTGTAAACGCTGAAACATTACCCCAGGGACATAAATGTTTATGTCTCTTTCTCTTTACCTGCCAGTCCCTCTTGATTTTTGCCTTATTTTTAAAGTTCTTTTCCTACTTGTGATACCATTCATTTTTAACCACTATGTCTTAACACCCATTGTCCTTTCTGTGTGTTAACATACCACTCTAGCTCTGTGTTCCTCCATACTTAAGATCTCCCTAGAGAGACACAAAGAGAGCCCATTATCCCTTTTTTTTTCCTGACACATTTTGGCAGAGAAGTGCTCTCCACTTGCATGGTCCTGGCAGTGCCCCTTTAATTTTCACATAGCTGGAGGAGGCACACATAAGCCATAGACGAACAATACAGTCCTGACCCTAACCTCATTATGCACCGCACTTGAAGCTGCATTAGCAAAAACAGATGGTCTGGCTGCAAAGCCACAGATGCCAATCAGATACACTGTGGGCAAGCATGTTCTCTAATCAGGCCCCTTTCAAATGGCATCTGCTTCTCCCTCCCTGTAGGTATACATAATGATTTGAAACCTTCTGTACATTTCCTGTTGCACTTGGGCTCTAACAACCTGTTCACAGAACAGAGTTGCCAGTCTAAGATGGGCCTGCTCACCCAGGCTGAGACAGAAAGGCAAACAGCAGGGCTTCAGCCCAGAGTCTTGTGAAGGGCGCAGGAATATTTGGCCTCTTCCTGTGTGGAAGGAGCTGGAGTCTGAGAGGAGATAGAGTGAAACAAAAATGGACAGTGTCAATAATTTGCGTAATATAGTTGCTGTCTCAGCATCCATTTTTAGGCTTGACATAAGTTATTCGAAACCGAGTAGTATCTCGTTACCTTTGGCCTAGTTAAAACTTCCTCTCCTTAAGAAGTTGTATTTTTGTTTTTGTTTTGATACGGCGTTATTCTGTCGCCCTGGCTGGAGTGCAGTGGCGCGATCTCGGCTCACTGCAACCTCTGCCTCCCGAGTTCAAGAGATTCTCCTGCCTCAGCCTCCGGAGTAGCTGGGATTACAGGCTTGAGCCGCGCCACCCAGCCAGTTGTTTTCAATATCAGCTCATTTGTTTCTCATCCCACCGACCCAAACCCAGCACACCCACCAGCTGCTGGCCAGGATCAAATCTGATGGTTAACACCAGAGCCACTTCACACAGGTTTTTGTGTTTTTGTTAAACTAGCCAATCCACAACTACCCCGCCCCGTCCTTCCCCAGCAAAGCCTAAGGGATAATGCCCTTGGGCCTTCATAAAGCATGGTTGCACGGGTCCTCTGGCTGTCTCTGGCTCTCACCCTGCTGGCTGAGACCCCTGCTGATTCCGGACTTCCCAGCTTCCCGTCAGCACCCCTAGCCTCTCTGGGATCTGTAAGTAATACAAACTTCTTTTTTTGTTTCGTGCATCTTGGCTTCACCTCCTCGGTGCACCTCACTTGACTGGCATACCCAAAGCTAATTTTTTTCCTGGCCAGGACTCTGCTAGAAAGTGGTTACCTTGTCTTATGGCAACTCCCAACAGAGAGGCCTCAAGACTAAATTAGAAAGAGACCTTAACAATAAAAATTACAACAGACAGCTACAGGGATTATTCTAAGAGGCATGCTCTATGTTGAACCTCACCCCAGTTCCCATCTTTATTTCATGACAGCAGCATAAAGTGCTTGATTGGTACAAGCACTACCAGATATTAAACATATTATTAAGTAACCATAATTTAAAGAATGTGTTATAGACAGACATCAGGTGGACAAAGTATACACCATGCTTTTAAATCCCGTTGGAAATAACAAATCCCTTCCAGTCATATTTCTTTTCTATTTTTAATTGACAAATAATAACATACCTCGGGGGGTACAATATGATATATGTTCACATTATGGAATAATTCAGGCTAATTAAAAGTTTATCACCTCACATACTTATTTCTTTTTGTGGTAAAAACATTTAAAAGCTGCTCTTCTAGCAATTTTGAAATATGCAAAGTCATATTTCATTAGCCAGACCAAGTTACATTGTCAAGACTGATATCAATGATGGCACATGACTGATACAGTTTATCACAGTATGAATCTTTCAGTGTAAATGTTTATAAAGAACTTCTAATAATAGGAGTGTCTTACAGTGTTAGAGAAAAATGAAAAATATGCTAATATGTTATGTAAATGCAAATACATTTTTTAAAAGGCTCAGAAAAGATGTATAAGCCAAATGTTCACCCAAGCATCATGGTTACATCTAAGATATATGATTATAATAAATTTTTCTGATTTTCTAAAAAAAATTTAAAGCTATATTTAGGAACAATTGAGCTTCAATAAATTTCACATGTTTAAAGTTTTTAACCTGATAAGTTTTGACATAGGTATACTTGATAGAACCATGAACACAAAGTAATGAACATACACAGTACATCCACCTCCATTGAAGGGCAACCAGTGTGTCTGCTTTATGTAACTGTAGATTCCTTTGCATTTTCTAGAATGTTATAGAAATACAATCATACTAGCTAAATATGTATGCTTCTTTAGTCCAGCTCTTTTCAATCAGTATAATTATTTTAAGAATCATCCATGTTGTTGCATGTATCAGTAGTTCATTCCTGTTTACTGCTGAGTATAATTCCATTGTGTAGGTATACCACAATTTGTTTATCCATTCGTTATTTTTAAATTTTTATTTTCTAATTGTAAGTTGACAAAGGATAATTGTATGTATGTATTATAGTTGCATATATGGATGGTGTTATGATTTATAAGTACAATGTAGAATGATTAAATCAAGCTAATTAACATATCCATCACCTCAAATACCATTTTTTTTTGTGATGAGAACGTTGGAAATTTACAATTTCAGTGATTTTGAAATATTCAGAACATTATTATTTACTATCTTTACCATGCTGTAAAATATAGCTCAAAGAAAAACCTACTCCTCTGGTCTGAGGCTTTGTACCCTTTGACCATCATTTCCCCATTACCTCCACCCCCTCAGCCTCTGTAACCACCATTCTACTCTGTGCTGCTTTGAGTTTGATTTAGATTCCACATGTGGGTGGGAACATGTGTTTATCTTTCTACATCTGGCTTATTTCACTTAGCATCATGTTCTCCAGTTTTATCCATGTTTTCACAAATGACAAAATTTCTTTTTAGTTGTTGACTAGAATTTGGTGGGATTGCTGGATCCTAAGGCACTTTTGTTTTTTAGGTTTTTTTTTTTTTTTTGAGGAACCTCTATACAGTTTTCCATTATAGCTGTACTAACTGACATTTCCAGCAACAGTGTACAAGGGCTCCCTTTTATTCACACCCTCACTAACACTTGTTATCTTCCTCTTTTTGATAGTAATAACCATCTGACAGGTGTGAGATGATATCTTATGGCTTTAATTCACATTTCCCTAATGACTAGTAATGTTGAGCATTTTTTAAATGTATCTTTTGGTCATTTAGATGTCTTCTTTTGAGAAATGTGTATTCAGTCCTTTGCCAATGTTTTAATCAAATTATTTTTCTATAGAAAAAATTTCAGTTTCTTATATGTTTTGGACATTAATTCCTTATCAGGGCTATGGCTTAAAAATATTTCCCCCCAATCTGTTAGGTTGTTTGTTTCCTTTGTGCAGAAGCTTTTTATCTTGATGTAATCTCACTTGCCTATTTTTGCTTTTATTGACTGTGCTTTTGGTGTCAAATCTAAGAATCCGTTAACTAATGTATACATTTTTCCCTCTGATTTTTTTTCATATAGTTTGAGAGTTTCAGGTCATATGTTTAACTCTAATAAATTTTGAGTTGATTTTTTGTATAAGGAGTGAGATAAGGATCCAGTTTCATTCTGCACATGGCTATCCAGTTTTCCAAGCACTATTTACTGGAGAGACTATTAGTTTCTCAGTGTGTATTCTTGGCACTCTTGTTGAAAATCTGTGGACCATGCATACATATGTAGATTCATTTCTGGGCTCTCTATTTTTGTTCTGTTGGTTGATACATACATAATAAGGCTAGAAAGGTGGGTATGTATATGTGACTGAGATAAAATGTAGCATTTGGCTGGATACAGTGGCTCACGCTTGTGCACTTTGGGAGGCCGAGGCAGGTGGATCACTTGAGGCTAAGAGTTCGAGACCAGCCTGGTCAACATGGTGATAACCTGTCTCTACTTAAAATACAAAAACTAGCCATGCCTGTAATCCCAACTATTTGGGAGGCTGAGGCATGAGAATGGCTTGAACCTGGGATGCAGAGGTTGCAGTCAGCCAAGATCACACCACTGCTCTCCAGCTTGGGTGACAGAGTCTCTATCTCAAAAAAAAAAAAAAAAAAAAAACAACAACAAAAAAGTAACACTTGAGATGCAACCACACATAGAGGGGAGGGAGGAAATGTGCTTGGTGGGATAGTATTTCTATTGGAGTCCAGCAAAGGGATGAAAGAGGGCAGTTGATACATAAGAAAAGTCAGAAGCCAGAATGAAGAGGGCTTTGAATGCCACAAAAAGAGGTCTGTACTTAACTCATTAGACAATAGGAAGTCATGAATAGTTTCTAAGTGGGAAAAGAACATGATAAAAGCCGTAATCAGAAAGTTGAGGCCAGTGATCATTTAGGAGGTTATCGCAAGAATCTAGAAAAATAGAAAAGAGGTCTGAACCAAAGTGAGAAATGTGGGGATAGAGAAGGGGAATAAAGCTCTGGAGGAATGAGTGGAACCAGGGCTGCCTGAGGGCAAGGATCCTGCCAATTTGTCTGAATGTGTTGATGGCTGGGGAAATAGTAGATATTTAACAAATGTTTGTTGAATGAAGAAAAGAGAAAGAGGGGGAAAAATGAAAAAATAATATCTAGAAGTAGTAAGATGTGTGGTGAACTGTTACATGGGACAATTCCAAATTAGGATGGAAGTTTTCCTACACACTAGGGAAGAAAATGTTCTTGCAGTTTCTTGCATCAATCCATGTTTAAAATGTGTGTGTTTCTGTGCGTGCATACGAGTGCACTAAATGCAAAACTTGGTTTGTAATAACTAGCGAATGAAATCTTGTAAATGGTGACTCAGAAATCATCCCTATAAACTCTGCATTGGCTTCCACTGCATTTTTTCAAAGATGATGTCAGAGCCACCTACTCCTAATCTTGGTGGAATGCAACATTCACCAATTTTATTCCCGATCCAAATTCCAAGACCAAACCTTCAGAGAAAAACGAATTGTTTTCCTATGCAATTTACCAGCCAGTGCCACTCAGATTGCAGAATTATAAAAAAGGAAAGACCTAGAACCTCAACTCTGATACTTTTGTAGTTTTGCAAGCATGAATAAATCACTTATTTTCCCCCTCTATAAAATGGAAATAACCCCTGCCTTGCAGAGTTGTTGTGAGAACAGAATAGAATGATGCTGTAAGGGAAATGAGTGAGATGACCAAGACTTCCAATATCGCTCCCCACACCAGGCCCTGTTCTGTGTTGTCCATATGTTGGCTCATGATCCTAGGTTAGGTGCTGTTATCTTCCCATTGTACATTTTAAAAAGCTTTATAGTAAGTAAAAATGCTTAATGGCACTGATTATTATTTTTCTTATAAACTCTATCCCCTAAGATAGGTAGACCTTTGGTTTTGCTGCAATTCTATTATATCACCACACTCTCCCACCCCTCTGAATATAGCGTAACATGAGGCAAGAGAATGTCTTACAGTTGCTTTAGTACAAGACTTTAAAACAAAACAAAATATAAAAATTTAAAAATCCTAAAAGCACCCTACAGTTATCCCTCCCGTGGTTATTGTAGAGTCCATTTTCCTGAGTCTAATCTCTTTTAAATAGAAAGAAGACGTGAGGCTTAAAGAGATTTATAGGGGTTTTGTAGTTTTGATGTAATATTAAGAATATTTTATTCCTAGAATTGCAGGGTCAAAGAGGACAGATTCACCAAGAACAGCTTCCCCTCAAAAGAAAATCACCAGGAGGAGAGAGACAACTAGATTATTCTTCTCAAGAATATTCTAGGACCTCTTTCTGGTCCTGAAAATAATCCAGGACCTCTTTCTGATCCTGATCCTGATGCCCTGGGCGAGCCCAGGAGGGCTCAGCAGAAAGGAAGGGGGCTGGCAACCAGAATGAATAGCTGTATTCTCACAAACCTGCAGGCACAATTCCCTGGAAAGACAAAAGCGATGATCCAAGACTGCTACAGCCATGATAGGAGACGAAAGTACCAAGCGTGGAGGGATGGAGAGCTGGCTTAGAGCAGCAGGGAGACGCCAGAGGGTTCCTGAGCCCCAGGACAGGAAAGATTCTTACCCACTCTTGGGTGACTGTGAGTGATCTGAGGATGATGCTCATGTGAAACTGAAGTCCCACGGATTTGACATTTAAACCTCTTTCTAAAATTTTGGGCTTCTGCCTTGTAGCTCAGGTATCCAGTGTAGTATCTACACTTTTCCATAAAAGGGACCTCAGTTTTTTGCACCAAGTCATATTTGATCAAAGGGTTATAGACAGAAAAGGAGAGAAGGAGATATGGAATGATGTGCTGAAAACATGGCCCTTGCTGCATTAGCTTCTCACCCCACATCCCCTCTTGTTTTCTTCTGGTTCTGATGACCAGATCCTCTACCTCAGAGATTATGTCTCCCCCCTACCTGAGGCAAGCTCCCAACCACAGGGAGTGGATTGTCAGCATTGAGGCTCCATCTCAATGCTTTTGGAGGAAAGCATTGACAGGGACCACACAGGCTCTGCCTTTGAAAAGCTTATAAAAGTCCTATGCTAGTGGAAAAGTAAAATGAGCATTTGACTGGGAGAGGGCCTAGATTCTGGTGCTCATCCTGATGCTTTCTAGAAATTGCCTTGGAATCATTTATTTAACATCTTCAAACCTCAGTCTCCTGGTTTTAAAGGGGGTGATTGATCATGCATCATAGGTTTATTAAGAAAATAAAATAATACCAATAGAACATGTATATAGAACTTATTCTGTGCCAGGCTCTGTTCTAAGTGCTTTATATACGAATAATTGGATCCTTAAACGATCCTGTCATATAGGTACTATTATTATCCCCATTTTGTAGATAAGAACTGAGGTACATAGAGGATCAGTAACTTGTACAAAGTGACAAGCTGATAAGGGACAGCCGGGATTTGAATCCAGATTGCTTACCTGGAGAGTGGGTCTACCGCTGAAACCTGTAAAATGCTATTCAAATCAGGCATCATCGTTTCCACAAACTGGGATGCAGAGAGTGGACGGATGTTAAAGGACTGAGTAAGAACTAACTAGCACAAGCTCACATGGGCATACGATGACACGCTCACATCCCGAGGAGATGCTACACACATTTTCACATTTCCTAGTAGGTAAGAGAAGTGGAGACATTTCGAGAGGACTTTCCTTGTATAAAGCCATCTTTGGCAAAAGCCATCTCAGGTACCTTAGTATGTGCCACCTAGGCTCTTTTCTCATAGTTTTCCTGCTGTGGAAACAGTACTTTAAAGCTGCTATTTAATATCCGCTATCCGAGTAGAAAGAGCATGAGCGCTTTCACTGATGCGTTCTTCAGTAGTTTTCAGGCTCCTTGTCTACAACAGGTGCTCAGAAAATCAATTTGGAATGAGGCTAAGAAGGCAGTTCTTTAAAGCCCAGGAAGGCATTAGCAGGACAGAGAATCTGAAACAAACAAAGCCTTGGTAAGTTTGTCATCAGTCAAGACACTCAGGACTTGTTCATAAGTGGGTTACAAAGCAAAGCAAAAGTTTCTGGGTAAAACTCTACCGGTGAATCCACGTACACCTCATCTGAGTCCTTCTATATTCAATCATAACTTTAAATTTTGGTTGGATTATGTTTAAGCAATTGAAAAAGCATTGTGGGGACTATGTTTACAGGGTAATATGCATATACTTTATGAGGAAGATGAAATATTTGCAAATATTAGACAAGATTATCAGGAATATCTATGTGTACCATTTTTGCAAGTAAAGTTTTACTCAGGGTAAACTTTAATCAGACCATGATTTTTGCTGTTTTCCCAAAATACACACACACATACACACACACACACATACACACACATACACACACACATATACACACACACAAATCTTTGTATGACGTGTCAGGGGAGGGGTAGATTGTGCTGGGTGGTGAAGCCTTGATAGATTTTCTGCTAAACGTGTCAGTGAGGAGTAGACTCATTCTCCTTTCTTGTCACATTGTTTGAAACAAAATGTTTCTCCCCCAAACATATGACTCCAATAACCTTGGTGGCAGCTTTGCCAGTTCTGATGGAACAAGAGGCCGTGAACACTTGATCCTACAGATCTGCTTGTCATCTCTGCCGTTGAGTCATGCTAGCCCCGTCACTAGGCTGCAGAAATCTGTCATTTACTAATCTGCTTGGAATGTCAAGGAAAGCAGAGCTGAAGCTTTGACAGGTGAATCTCCTGTCCTGAATACTCTCTGCTGGGCTCGGAAGAATGCCGAAAGAGCTGGCAGCTGAGTGGAGTTTTGATTAACTGTACTGGTGTGTACCCACTCAAGCGTCAGTGAGATTGGGTATTGTCAGTCAGCTGTCTCCTGAGTGCTGAATTCTCATTTAAGCTTTTGTATTTAAGGGGAAACTCATAGTTCTCTCACTCTGGAATTTTAAATGAAGTTCAAATCAGATGTAATTTGCAGTTTTATAAAAGCTATGCAATATTTTCTGTCTCTGTAAGTAGCTCAGAAACGGAATTGCCTTTAATGATTATAACGTCTTATCCTCAAATTTGCATTAATGCGTGTTCCCTAACAAGATAAAAACATTTCTCCACTAAGCACATCCATATGAGGGGTATGCTCATGCATATTAGTGTTCCCAGGTACAAAGCTGCTTCATTTCAGCTGCCATGACTTGACTTTCATTATTTTAAGGGCAATTTGAATGCATGGGATTCACTGAAACACAGATACACTCTCCTCATCCTTCAAAACAATCAGCAGTTAGATTACAACAGGCTTTGATTAATGCAGGGCTTGCATGAGAATGCAAGCCAACGTGTGTCTAATTGTTTAGCAACAAACATAGGCCCCCATTTAATGCTCTGGAAATTAACACTCTCTTTAAGAACCAAATCAAATGTTGTATTCTGGCTCTGCAGACCACAGGCATCTAACAGTCCACAGGTACTACTGTTGTCCTCTAGAATAACTGTGATGGTTTAATATACAAAGACTTTTGGTTAGGGGAGTCTGGATTTTTAGCAAGGTCTTTAAAAAGTTTACAGTATTGCTAGTCCTTTACATATGCTGGAATTTAATGTCAGTACCACTTAACATCAAATCTACATCTGGGTAGAACAATTTCTGTAGGAAAGACATGGTAACAGAATACCAAAATCTGAACTTAGGTAAGAGCAAAAAAATACGTTTAACCTGTTGTGTGTTTTGTTTTGTTCTGTCTTGGACATGTCTCCATATTTAAGTTTCTGGCTTAAATGTTTTGACACCCTCTTACTGAAAAACTGGTCTTTCCTGATACTCCTGAAAACCCACACCACCCCATTTTAACGTAAAGGGTCCCCGTTTGCACAATGGCTGACATGAGAAGTCAAATATCATAAGCATCTAGGAGGTATCACTCAGGAGAAAAAGAAATCACATTAGTTATTGTAATAAAAATAACTTAATAAAAAGAATGGATTAAACAGGTATTGGAGAACTGAAACAGTTAAAAAAAAAAAAAAAAAAAAAAACACAGAAACACTGACTACCAAAGGCAGCTACCATTCCATAGTGCCAGGGGAACTAAGGGAAGAGGTTGGCCTTATTTGAACCTATACCTATTAGTTTGAGCCAGGGCCAGCTTCATGGGTGTGTAACCTATGTAGTCACATGGCACCTTGTGCTCAGAAGAGTCTGGCTTATGTTCTGCTTTCACTGTCTTATTAACAATTATTGAACAAGGGACCCTCATTTTTCATTTCACATTGTTATGGAACTGGTCCTGGTTTGAATCATATGAAATGTCTCTGTTTTTAGATCAAGATGTTCAACTACCAGCAATGTTATATGGTAAATAATAAAAGCTTATAGAGGGGTTGTGTGGAACTGAAGCTCAAAATGCTAGGAGAAGGGTGCTGGCTAGCTAGTGCCGTGGGGTGCCTGAGAATGATTCCAGGAGTATGAATAAAAGGGAGATCCGAAGTCAACTGTCGCTGCCAGAAAATAGAAGCATTGATGAGTTGACACAACAGGAAGCAAACAGGAACATGTGTGTCTCTTATGTCTCCCTCTGTGTCCTTTCATTTGTAAAACTGAGTGGAGACCCTCCTGGAAAAGCAGAAAAAGGTTTGCAAAAGCTCAGGCACAGCTTCAATAAGCAGAAAATAGAAGGGTGGGCCTGAAGCCTGCTATAGACTGAATGTTCATGTCCCTCCACTCACAATATTTGTTTTTAAAATCCTACCACCCAAGATGATGGTATTAAGAGGTGGGGCCTTTAGCAGGTGAGTAGGTTATTGGGGTGGAGCCCTCATAAATGGATCTAGTGGATTTTTTTTTAAATTCAACTCTCTTATAAAAGAGACTCTACAGAGTTTCCTTACCCTTTCTGCCATGTTGAGGACACAGCAAGAAGATGGTGCTCTACAAATCAGGAAATGGGTGCTTGCTATACAACAAATCTGTAGGCGTCTTCATCTTTTACTTTTCAGCCTCCAGAACAGTGAGAAACTCGTTATTTATAAGCCATCCAGCCTATGATATTTTTGTTATAGCAGCACAAATGAACTAAGACAGTCTGGAGACAATAGCTTAAATATGAACACAAGGGACACTAAGCCAGTGAGGGTAAGTGGTTCCTGTGATATCAGAATTAAAAGAATAAATATAACAAAAATGTTAAAAAAAAAAAAAACTTTAATGTGATATAAATAGAGTACATAAAATCATTTCTCTGAAGTTTCAACATAGTTTTGGATATAAAAAATCAAGAGGCCTGGAAACGGTGGCTCATGCCTGTAATCTCAGCACTTTGGGAGGCCAAGGCGGGCAGATCACGAGGTCAGGAGATCGAGACCATCCTGGCTAACATGGTGAAACCCCGTCTCTACTAAAACTACAAAAAATTAGCCGGGCGTGGTGGCAGGCACCTGTAGCCCCAGCTACTCGGGAGGCTGAGGCAGGAGAATGGCGTGAACCCAGGAGGTGGAGCTTGCAGTGAGCGGAGATCGTGCCACTGCACTCCAGCCTGGGCGACAGAGCAAGACGCCGTCTCAAAAAATAAATAAAAAATAAAAATCAAGATATAGGGGAATGGTCACAACTGAAAACTGCCTTATTGTTCTGGAAAACAGAAGAAATATACCATAAGAGAGCATAAATATAAAATCATAGAAAGCATGAGTAAAAACGTAAGGGCTGTAAAAGATAGTTTTTCATACTGACTTTCTGAATCTAAGTTTTAAGGTACAAAAACACACCATATGTAAGTTTTATTTGAAGAATAAATATAAGAAAACTTCAGGCACAGTGGCTTACACCTACAATCCCAGCACTTTGGGAGGCCAAGGCAGGAGAATCACTTGAACCCTGGAGTTTGAGACCAGCCTAAGCAACCTAATGAGACTGTTTCTACAAAAAAAAAAAAAAAAAAATGCCAAATGTGGTGGTGTGTGCCTGTTGTCCTAGCTACTCAGAAGGCTAAGGCAAGAAGATCACCTGAGCTCAGGAGTTTGAGGCTGCAGGGAACTATGATCACACACCACTGTATTCCAGACTGGGCAACAGAGCGAGACCCTGTTTCAAGGAAACTTCTGGACCTGAAATAATGTGAGGTTTCAGGCTCCTAAATCGTAGGCAAAATTAATGAAAGAAGACACATACCTAGATATGCTAGTGAAATTCCTGAACTCCAAAGATAAAAAGCATATTTTACAAGTTTCCAATCAAAGAGAACTGACTACTTACAAAGGTAAGAGGATTCAAGTAGCATCAAAATTCTCTTCTGCCACACAGGAAACTACAGTGCATTGAACATGTAGACTTTAGACAGCCGAGGACAGAGGTAGTCATTAAAATCACAACCAGGAAAGGCAAGTTTTACTTGTTTATGTGACTGTATATGTAACAAAATTCAAGCAGTTCATCTAAAAACCTCTTAGAGATGATATATCAAAGGGAGACAGGAGCCAACCTGAAAGAGCTCCCAATGGCCAAAACAGAACAATTCAATCAACAAAATTAGTATCGTAGCATTGTATTATAACCAAGTCTTAAATATCCATGAGTACATATATAAGGAATTGATTAATTGAATAAACTACAATCAAATAAAAGAGGGCAATATTCCCTATAGAACAATTCCAAAAGTGACTTGTAGATATTCTTTCTGTTAAGAGTTGGAGCTTATTCTCTTCCGCCACTTTGAGTGTGGGCTGGACTTAGTGACCCCCTTCTGAATAATAGAGTATAAAAAGAAAGAAAAAAGTCACTGTACAATGGAGAAACCCGGCAAACACTACCTTGGCCAGATGATTGAGGTTAACATCAGTAATAAATCATGTTAATGGCACGCACTTCCTGATATAAGGCACTAAAAAGAACACTAACCACAACCTTATCATGGGGAAAACACTGGACAAATAGAAACTGAAGAATGTTCTATAAAATACCTAATCATAGACTCCTCAAAACAATGAAAGATTGAGAAACTGTCATAGACCAGAGAAGATTAAGAAAACGTGGACACTAATGTATTTTCTTGGATTCTGTCCTGGAACAGAAAAAGACATTAGTGGAAAAACTAGTGAATGCTACAGAAAGTCTGTACTTTGGTTAATAGTAATGTACCAATGTTAGTTTCTGAGTAACAACAAATATGTAAGATTCACAATAGGAGAAACTGGGTGTGGGGTATATTTTCTAGAAATCTAAAATTATTCCAGAATGAAGTTTATTTTTAGCAAACCAATTTGAAACATTTTTTAAAAACTCTGCTAAGGCTGCTGGATACACGGGTAAGTAGAACATATAAAAACGCACAGTTTTTATTAATATTAGCAATAAAATAAAAATCAAAAGAATACATAATAGTGATAAGAACTACAAAATACCCAAGAAAAATTATGAAACCTCTAAAACTGGAAAGACCTGAATATTTGAGGTATCATGGCATGTTCCTGAGTAAGATTTAATATAAAAAATGATTAAGCCTTTCCAATTAATATATAAATTTAATTTCAAAAGGATATTTTATATAACTATACAAAATGATAATAAAGATTTGATGTGATAAGCCATATGGAAGAAATGACAGTTTTGAAAATATTAAAACTTGTAACTTCCAGTAGCAAAAAAAAAATGACCCAGAAATAGATAAAAATAGATCAGTAGAACAGATCAGAATGTCTAAAAAGAGATCTAAGTAACTTACCGGATGAAAAAGATGAAATTTCAGTTAAATAGCTAATTAGTCAATCCCAAAATTGACTAATTAATGAGTCAATTCAAAAAATATTTGTAGAGTGCACACTAAGTGCCAGGTACTAGAATACAATAGAGAAGAAGACAGGCTAAGTCTGCCCTCAGGGAATGCTCATTTTAGTAGATGAGAAAGACAGTATACGAAGACAGTCACAAGTTGCTTATCTGCAGGGATACATTCTGATAAATGTGTCATTAGGTGATTTTATTGTGTGAACATCGTAGTGTACTTACACAAACCTAAATGTTATAGCCGACTGCACACCTAGACTATGTGGTATAGCCTATTGCTCCTAGGCTACAAACCTGTATGGCTTGTGACTACTCAATACTGTAGGCAATTATAACACAATGATAAGTATTTGTATATCTAAACATATCTAAACATAGAAAAAATACAGTAAAAACATGCTAACAAAGATTGAAAAAAAATGGTATGTCTGTATAGGGTAGTGCTTAATGTGAATAAAGTTTGCAGTCCTAGAAGTTGCTCTGGGTAAGTCAGTGAGAATGGGGAATAAATGTGAAGGCCTGCAACATTACACTACTATAAGCTTTATAAACATTGAATGTTTCCGCTACACTAAATTTATTTCTGGAAATTCTTCAATAATTAGCTTACTGTAATTTTCTACTTTCTACTTTTTAATGTTTTTAACTTTTTGACTCTTGTAATAACACTTAGCTTCAAACACATTGTACAACTATACAAAAATGTTTTTATATTCTTTTTTTCTTTTGGCAATATTTCAATCATTTTTATTTTATTATTTTTATTTATTTTTTTATTATTATTATACTTTAAGTTTTACGGTACATGTGCACAATGTGCAGGTTTGTTACATACATATCCATGTGCCATGTTGGTGTGCTGCACCCATTAACTCGTCATTTAGCATTAGGTGTATCTCCTAATGCTGTCCCTCCCCCCTACCCCAACCCCACAACAGTCCCTGGAGTGTGATGTTCCCCTTCCTGTGTCCATGTGTTCTCATTGTTCAATTCCCACCTAGGAGTGAGAACATGTGGTGTTTGGTTTTTTGTCCTTGTGATAGTTTACTGAGAATGATGATTTCCAGTTTCATCCATGTCCCTACAAAGGACATGAACTCATCATTTTTTATGGCTACATAGTATTCCATGGTGTGTATGTGCCACATTTTCTTAATCCAGTCTATCGTTGTTGGACATTTGGGTTGGTTCCAAGTCTTTGCTATTGTGAATAGTGCCGCATTAAACATACGTGTGCATGTGTCTTTATAGCAGCATGATTTATAGTCCTTTGGGTATATACCAAGTAATGGGATGGCTGGGTCAAATGGTATTTCTAGTTCTAGATCCCTGAGGAATCGCCACACTGACTTCCACAATGGTTGAACTAGTTTACAGTCCCACCAACAGTGTAAAAGTGTTCCTATTTCTCCACATCCTCTCCAGCACCTGTTGTTTCCTGACTTTTTAATGATGGCCATTCTAACTGGTGTGAGATGGTATCTCATTGTGGTTCTGATTTGCATTTCTCTGATGGCCAGTGATGATGAGCATTTTTTCATGTGTGTTTTGGCTGCATAAATGTCTTCTTTTGAGAAGTGTCTGTTCATGTCCTTCGCCCACTTTTTGATGGGGTTGTTTGTTTTTTTCTTGTAAATTTGTTTGAGTTCATTGTAGATTCTGGATATTAGCCCTTTGTCAGATGAGTAGGTTGCAAAAATTTTCCCCCATTTTGTAGGTTGCCTGTTCACTCTGATGGTAGTTTCTTTTGCTGTGCAGAAGCTCTTTAGTTTAATTAGATCCCACTTGTCAATTTTGGCTTTTGTTGCCGTTGCTTTTGGTGTTTTAGACATGAAGTCCTTGCCCACACCTATGTCCTGAATGGTAATGCCTAGGTTTTCTTCTACGGTTTTTATGGTTTTAGGTCTAACATGTAAGTCCTTGATCCATCTTGAATTAATTTTTGTATAAGGTGTAAGGAAGGGATCCAGTTTCAGCTTTCTACATATGGCTAGCCAGTTTTCCCAGCACCATTTATTAAATAGGGAATCCTTTCCCCATTGCTTGTTTTTGTCAGGTTTGTCAAATATCAGATAGTTGTAGATATGTGGCATTATTTCTGAGGGCTCTGTTCTGTTCCATTGATCTATGTCTCTGTTGTGGTACCAGTACCATGCTGTTTTGGTTACTGTAGCCTTGTAGTATAGTTTGAAGTCAGGTAGCGTGATGCCTCCAGCTTTGTTCTTTTGGCTTAGGATTGACTTGGTGATGCGGGCTCTTTTTTGGTTCCATATGAACTTTAAAGTAGTTTTTTCCAATTCTGTGAAGAAAGTCATTGGTAGCTTGATGGGGATGGCATTGAATCTATAAATTACCTTGGGCAGTATTGCCATTTTTGTGATATTGATTCTTCCAACCCATGAGTATGGAATGTTCTTCCATTTGTTTGTATCCTCTTTTATTTCATTGAGCAGTGGTTTGTAGTTCTCCTTGAAGAGGTCCTTCACGTCCCTTGTAAGTTGGATTCCTAGGTATTTTATTCTCTTTGAAGCAATTGTGAATGGGAGTTCACTCATGATTTGGCTCTCTGTTTGTCTGTTATTGGTGTATAAGAAAGCTTGTGATTTTTGTACATTGATTTTGTATCCTGAGACATTTCTGAAGTTGCTTATCAGCTTAAGGAGACTTTGGGCTGAGACAATGGGGTTTTCTAGATATACAATCATGTCATCTGCAAACAGGGACAATTTGATCTTCTCTTTTCCTAATTGAATACCCTTTATTTCCTTCTCCTGCCTAATTGCCCTGGCCAGAACTTCCAACACTATGTTGAAAAGGAGTGGTGAGAGAGGGCATCCCTGTCTTGTGCCAGTTTTCAAAGGGAATGCTTCCAGTTTTTGCCCATTCAGTATGCTATTGGCTGTGGGTTTGTCATAGATAGCTCTTATTATTTTGAGATTCGTCCCATCAATACCTAATTTATTGAGAGTTTTTAGCATGAAGTGTTGTTGAATTTTGTCAAAGGCCTTTCTGCATCTATTGAGATAATCATGTGGTTTTTGTCTTTGGTTCTGTTTATATGCTGGATTACATTTATTGATTTGCGTATGTTGAACCACTCTTGCATCCCAGGGATGAAGCCCACTTGATCATGGTGGATAAGCTTTTTGATGTGTTGCTGGATTCGGTTTGCCAGTGTTTTATTGAGGATTTTTGCATCAATGTTCATCAAGGATATTGGTCTGAAATTCTCTTTTTTGGTTGTGTCTCTGCCTGGCTTTGGTATCAGGATGATGCTGCCCTCATAAAATGAGTCAGGGAGGATTCCCTGTTTTTCTATTGATTGGAATCGTTTCAGAAGGAATGGTACAAGTTCCTCCTTGTACCTCTGGTAGAATTCGGCTGTGAATCCATCAGGTCCTGGACTCTTTTTGGTTGGTAAGCTATTGATTATTGCCACAATTTCAGAACCTGTTATTGGTCTATTCCGAGATTCAACTTCTTTCTGGTTTAGCCTTGGGAGGGTGTATTTGTCAAGGAATTTATCCATTTCTTTGAGATTTTCTAGTTTATTTGCGTAGAGGTGTTTGTAGTATTCTCTGATGGTAGATTGTATTTCTGTGGGATCGGTGGTGATATCCCCTTTATCATTTTTTATTGCATCTATTTGATTCTTCTCTCTTTTCTTCTTCATTAGTCTTGCTGGCAGTCTATCAATTTTGTTGATCTTTTCAAAAAACCACCTCCTGGATTCATTAATTTTTTGAAGGGTTTTTTGTGTCTCTATTTCCTTCAGTTCTGCTCTGATTTTAGTTATTTCTAGCCTTCTGCTAGCTTTTGAATGTGTTTGCTCTTGCTTTTCTAGTTCTTTTAATTGTGATGTTAGGGTGTCAATTTTAGATCTTTCCTGTTTTCTCTTGTGGGCATTTAGTGCTATAAATTTCCCTCATCACACTGCTTTGAATGTGTCCCAGAGATTCTGGTATGTTGTGTCTTTGTTCTCATTGGTTTCAAAGAACATCTTTATTTCTGCCTTCATTTCGTTATGTACCCAGTAGTCACTCAGGAGCAGGTTGTTCAGTTTCCATGTAGTTGAGCGGTTTTGAGTTCTAGTTTGATTGCACTGTGGTCTGAGAGACAGTTTGTTGTAATTTCTGTTCTTTTACATTTGCTGAGGAGAGCTTTACTTCCAACTATGTGGTCAATTTTGGAATAGGTGTGGTGTGGTGCTGAAAAAAATATATATTCTGTTGATTTGGGCTAGAGAGTTCTGTAGATGTCTATTAGGTCCGTTTGGTGCAGAGCTGAGTTCAATTCCTGGGTATCCTTGTTAACTTTCTGTCTTGTTGATCTGTCTAATGTTGACAGTGCGGTGTTAAAATCTCCCATTATTATTGTGTGGGAGTCTAAGTCTCTTTGTAGGTCACTCAGGATTTGCTTTATGAATCTGGGTGCTCCTGTATTGGGTGCATATGTATTTAGGATAGTTAGCTCTTCTTGTTGAATTGATCCCTTTACCATTATGTAATGGCCTTCTTTGTCTCTTTTGATCTTTGTTGGTTTAAAGTTATTTTATCAGAGACTAGGATTGCAACCCCAGCCTTTTTTTGTTTTCCCTTTGCTTGGTAGATCTTCCTCCATCCCTTTATTTTGAGTCTGTGTGTCTCTGCATGTGAGATAGGTTTCCTGAATACAGCACACTGATGGGTCTTGACTCCTTATCCACTTTGCCAGTCTGTGTCTTTTAATTGGAGCATTTAGCCCATTTACATTTAAAGTTAATATTGTTATGTGTGAATTTGATCCTGTCATTATGATGTTAGCTGGTTATTTTGCTCATTAGTTGATGCAGTTTCTTCCTAGCCTCGATGGTCTTTAAAATTTGGCATGTTTTTGCAGTGGCTGGTACCGGTTGTTCCTTTCCATGTTTAGTGCTTCCTTCAGGAGCTCTTTTAGGGCAGGCCTGGTGGTAACAAAATCACTCAGCATTTGCTTGTCTGTAAAGTATTTTATTTTTCCTTCACTTATGAAGCTTAGTTTGGCTGAATATGAAATTCTGGGTTGAAAATTCTTTAAGAATGTTGAATATTGGCCCCCACTCTCTTCTGGCTTGTAGAGTTTCTGCTGAGAGATCAACTGTTAGTCTGATGGGTTTCCCTTTGTGGGTAACTCGACCTTTCTCTCTGGCTGCCCTTAACATTTTTTCTTTCATTTCAACTTTAGTGAATCTGACAATTATGTGTCTTAGAGTTGCTCTTCTCGAGGTGTATCTTTGTGGCGTTCTCTGTATTTCCTGAATCTGAATGTTGGCCTGCCTTGCTAGATTGGGGAAGTTCTCCTGGACAATATCTTCCAGAGTGTTTTCCAACTTGGTTCCATTCTCCCTGTCACTTTCAGGTACACCAATCAGATGTGGGTTTGGTCTTTTCACATAGTCCCATATTTCTTGGAGGCTTTGTTCGTTTCTTTCTATTCTTTTTTTCTCTAAGCTTCCCTTCTCGCTTCATTTCATTCATTTCATCTTCCATCACTGATACCCTTTCTTCCAGTTGATCGCATCAGCTACTGAGGCTGCTGTAGTCTTCATGTAGTTCTCGAAACTTGGCTTTCAGCTCCATCAGCTCCTTTAAGCACTTCTTTGCATTGGTTATTTTAGTTAAACATTCTTCTAATTTTTTTTCAAAGTTTTTAACTTTTTTGCCATTGGTTTGAATTTCCTCCTGTAGCTTGGAGTAGTTTGATTGTCTGAAGCCTTCTTCTCTCAACTCGTCAAAGTCATTCTCCATCCAGCTTTGTTCCGTTGATGGTGAGGAACTGCGTTCCTTTGGAGGAGGAGAGGCACTCTGCTTTTTAGCGTTTCCAGTTTTTCTGGAATGTTTTCTGCTCTGTTTTCTCCCCATCTTTGTAGTTTTTTCTACTTTTGGTTTTTGATGGTGGTGATCTACAGATGGGTTTTTGATGTGGGTGTCCTTTCTGTTTGTTAGTTTTCCTTCTAACAGACAGGACCCTCAGCTGCAGGTCTGTTGGAGTTTGCTAGAGGTCCACTCCAGACGCTGTTTGGCTGGGTGTCAGCAGCGGTGGCTGCAGAAGAGCGGATTTTCGTGAACCGCAAATTCAGCTGTCTGATAGCTCCTCTGGAAGTTTTGTCTCAGAGGAGTATCCGGCCGAGTGAGGTGTCAGTCTGTCCCTACTGGGGGTTGCCTCCCAGTTAGGCTGCTCGGGGGTGAGGGACCCACTTTAGGAGGCAGTCTGTCCATTCTCAGATCTCCAGCTGTGTGCTGGGAGAACCACTACTCTCTTCAAAGCTGTCAGTCAGACAGGGACATTTAAGTCTGCAGAGGTTCCTGCTGAGTTTTTGTTTGTCTGTGCCCTGCCCCCAGAGGTGGAGCCTACAGAGGCAGGCAGGCCTCCTTGAGCTGTGGTGGGCTCCACCCAGTTCGAGCTTCCTGGCTGCTTTGTTTACCTAAGCAAGCCTGGACAATGGCAGGCGCCCCTCCACCAGCCTCGCTGCCACCTTGCAGTTTGATCTCAGACTGCTGTACTAGCAATCAGCGAGACTCCGTGGGTGTAGGACCCTCCAAGCCAGGTGCGGGACACAATCTCCTGGTGTGCCGTTTTCCAAGCCTGTGGGAAAAGCGCAGTATTAGGGTGGGAGTGACCTGATTTTCCAGGTGCCATCTGTCACCGTTTTCTTTGACTAGGAAAGGGAACTCCCTGACCCCTTGCGCTTCCCAAGTGAGGCAATGCCTCACCCTGCTTCGGCTTGCGCACGGTGCACTGCACTGACTGTCCTGCACCCACTGTTTGGCACTCCCTAGTGAGATGAACCTGGTACCTCAGATGGAAATGCAGAAATCACCCATCTTCTGCATTGCTCACACTGGGAGCTGTAGACCGGAGCTGTTCCTATTTGGCCATCTTGGCTCCACCCCCCTTTATATTCTTATTCTATAAGTCTTTATCTTTTTAAAAAAAATTTTTTACTCTTTTGTTTAAAAACTAAGACATAACCATACATATTAGCCTAGGACTACATGGGACAAGGATTATCAATATTGCTGTCTTCCACCTCCACATCTTATGCATTGGAAGAGGGAGATTGGTAAAACAGGGAAAGCAGGATCAAATTTTAAGAATTTGAAAATGTTTTTATATTCTTATTCTATAAGCCTTTATCTTTTTAAAAAAATTTACTTTTTATATTTTTTGTTTAAAAACTAAGACATAAACATACATATTAGCCTAGGACTACATGGGCCAAGGATGATCAATATTGCTGTCTTCCACCACCACATCTTATGCATTGGAAGAGGGGGACTGGTAAAATAGGGAAAGCAGTATCAAATTTTATTAAGGATTTGAAATTTGATTTAGGGCAGTTCTTTCAATGCAGGAAATGCCAAATTAGGTGTGGGTTAGGATCATGAGATAATAGTTTAGGATTTGTGGAAATAGCAAGATGAGGATTTTGAGGTAAGAACTGTGAAGAGTCAGGTCAATGTTTACTGTTGAAGAGTTGATGGGTCTTTGGGGGAAATTCTTGTAATTAATAAAGTTATTTGCTGGGTAACCGTCACCTGATAAAACTATCTTAATGAAGACAAGAGCGTAGTAAAGTCATGTTAACATAGACAGTAAGCTGTGGGGGATGGATGGTTTTGGTTTTCAGTGTTCAAGATACATGTTGAGGCTTGGTTGGCTCTCAGCAATGTAAAGTAAATGACATTGATGAGAGGAGTTTCAGTGGAGTGGTGGGCAGGAAACCAATTGGAGTGGATTCTAGACAGAGTGGAGTAAAGAAGTTTTGGCTATGAAAAAAGACAATTATTTCTAGGAGTTTTGCTCTAACAAAATGATAGCTAGAGGGAGATTTATAGTCCAAGTGGATTGCTTTGTTTTAATATGGGAGATATTATAGCATATTCATCAGCTAGTGGAAATAATCCATTAGAGAAGAAAAAATGACAAATGACAAAACAAAAAATTACAAGAAAAAATTCCTTGAGTAGGCAAGAAGAAATGGGATTAAGACATAGTTAAAGTTTAGGAATAGACTATTCAATATATTTTCTGGGCACAATTGTCTCTTCACTGGAAAATTTCAAAATGACACCTATTCTACATCTTATTAAAAAATTGATTTAAATATCTGATTGTTCAAAATGAAACTAAAATACCATATACTTTTTTTTTTATTACTATAACCTTGGGGGTTGTATTAGTTCATTTTATTTTGCTATACCAGAATAGCAGAGACTGGGTAGTTTATAAAAAAAATCAGTTTATTTTGCTTATGGTTCTTGAGACTGCAAAGCCCAAGAGCAATGTGCTGACATCTGCTCAGCTTCCAGTGAGGGCCTTCCTGCTGCTTCAGAACTTATCAGAAGGTATCAAGTGACAAGAGGGCAAAAGTATGCATATCAACTCAGATTTCTCTCTCTTCTTGTAAAGCCACCAGTCTCGGCCGGGCGCGGTGGCTCACGCTTGTAATCCCAGCACTTTGGGAGGCCGAGGTGGGCGGATCACGAGGTCAGGAGATCGAGACCATGGTGAAACCCCGTCTCTATTAAAAATACAAAAAATTAGCTGGGCATGGTGGCAGGTGCCTGTAGTCCCAGCTACTTGGAGAGGCTGAGGCAGGAGAATGGCATGAACCCGGGAGGCAGAGCTTGCAGTGAGCCGAGATCGCGCCACTGCACTCCAACCTGGGTGACAGAGTGAGACTCCATCTCAAAAAAAAAAAAAAAAAAACCCACCGGTCTCTTCACAGGGACTCTACCCTGACATCCTTATCTTACCCTAATTACCACCCAAAGGTCCCACTTCTGATCAACATATGAATTTGATGATTATCTTTCCAGCAAATGAAATTTCGGGGACACATTTAAAGCCTAGCAAGGGTTGAGGTGGAGAGGGAGAGTAATTTTTAAGCAAGAAAGGTAACACAAAAGGCATTTTAAAAATGATAGCATTACCTCATAAAAAATAAAACATTTTTAGCCAGGCATGGTGGCACATGCCGTAATCTCAGCTACATGGGAGGCTGAGGCAGGAGACTCACTTGAACCTGGGAGGCAGAGGTTGCAGTGAGCCGAGATCGTGCCATTCCACTCCAGCCTGGGCAACAAGAACAAAAACTCCGTCTCAAAAATAAATAAATAAATAAGAAATAAAACTTTTCATATGGCAAAAGATACTGAGCAAAGCCAAAACCGAAAGATAGATTGGGGAAAAAGTATTTGGAAAACATCGCAGGCAAAGGGTTCATAGCATGACTATACTAGAAAACCCTTCATATTAGTAAAGGTACCAAATAAAATCTAGTAAAACTTGACTAAATATTATAAAAGAAAATATACGAAAGAAAAAATGCAAATACCTAATATATTAAAACATGTCTAATCTCACTAAAGTTCTTTTAAATTAAAACAACAATGACTCATTGTTATTGGCCTATTTGCAACAGTTAAAAAGATTGATTACATTCAGTGCTGGTTGGGGTCTAAGAAAACAGACTGTCTCATTTACTATTGGTATCAGGGTGAATTGCTCTTTTCGTTTTGTAAATCAGGCTAGCAGCATCGATTAAAATTAAACAGGTACATACAATTTAATTCAACAATTTTAGTTGTACTTATCTAACTTAGGCAAATACATTTACCTACAGTAGTATTTTATTGGAGCATTGTTAATAGCAAAAAACTGGAAAAACAAAATTGAATGCAATTAACATAAAAATGCTAAAATAAATTGCACCAGATGCAGAATACAGAGTATTGTTTTGCAACTACGTAAAAGAATGCACTTGTTTTGCATGTAATGAGCTGTGAAACATCCATGATACATCTTTAACAGCTTTATTGATATATAATTCACATATCATAAAATCCACTCCTTTAAGGTATACAGTTCAGTGGTTTTTAGTATATTCACAGACCTGTGCACTACTCTCAGAATATTTTCATCACCTCAAGAACAAGCCGTGTATCCATTAGCAGAAACTCTTCATTTTCTCATTCTCCCAACACCACCAAGCCCCAGGCAACCATGAGTCAACTTTCTGTCTCTCATGGTGTCTTAGTCCATCCTGCTATAACAAAATACCTTGGATTTGTGGCTTATAAACAACAGAAATGTATTTCTCATGGCTTTTTAGGACTGGAAGTCTGAGATCAAGATATTGGCAGATTTGGTGTCTGGTGAGGGTCCACTTCCTGGTTCATAAATGGTCTTTGCCTTGCATCCTCTCACGGTAGAAGAGGCAAGGGAGCTCTCTGCGGCCTCTCTTACTGGGACTCTAATCCTGCTCATGAGGGCTCTGCTGTCATGACCTAATCACCTCTCCAAATTCCCACCTTAAATTGGGGGTTAGATTTCAACATCTGAATTCTGGGGAATGCAAACATCCAGTCCATAATATGTGAGTTTGCTAATTCTGAACATGTTATATAAATGGAATTATACGTGGTCTTTTGTGACTGGCTTCCTTTACTTCATATAATGTCTTCAAGTTTCACCAATGTAGCATGTTTCAGTACTTGGTTCCTTTATATTGACAAATAATATTTCATTGTATGAATACTCCACATTTTAAAAAATTCATTCATCAGCTGATGGAAAATTAAGTTGTTAATACTTTTTGGCAATTATGAATAATGCTGCCATGAACCTTTGTGTACAAATTTTTATGTGAACATTTGTTTTCATTTCTCTTGGGTATATACTAGGAGTACAGTAACTGTGAGTCATATCATTGTCACACTGATTTCCAAAGTGGCTTCATCATGATATGTTTTTTAACAGAATTAAGCAAGTTACTGTATAAGTAGTCAAACCCTATTTTTGTTTAAAAAAATTTTTTTTTTGAGACGGAGTCTTGTTTTATTGCCCAGGTTGGAGTGCAGTGGCACCATCTCGGCTCACTGCAAGCTCCACCTCCCAGGTTCACACCTTTCTCCTGCCTCAGCCTCCTGAGTAGCTGGGGCTATAGGTGCCTGCCACCATACCAGGCTAATTTTTTTTTGTATTTTTTTTAGTGGACACAGGGTTTCACCGTGTTCGCCAGGATGGTCTCGATCTCCTGACCTCGTGATCCCCTCACCTCGGCCTCCCAAAGTGCTGGAATTACAGGCATAAGCCACTGTGCCTGGCCTGTTTAAAAATTTTTAAAACCACATGTACATGTGGGTTTATGCATGTATCTATCAATCTACACATATACAAAGCTTGGGAAAGCATAAGTTATTCTACCATACTGTTAATATTAATTATATCAAGAGATGTGATATATCTCTGGTTTGAATTGTTACAATGGGCATATATTACTATTAAATAAAGTACATGGGAGGCCATTGTTTTGGACTAGCCTTCTGTGCTAGGCCCCAGCAGACCAGACCAAACCAGAAGTCTTGTGCTAAGGGCCACATGAGCATACCAAACTTTGATACAGGCCGGTTTAAAAACAAAACAAAACAAAAATAGAAAATTCTACTTAATCCGTCAGCATAAGAAGAAAGTTCTATTTTAGTCTTGTAAGAAAAGTAACTTTGAAATAGCCAATCCCCCTTTTGTTCTGTTTCTGCTTTTTTCAGCCTTTTCCTGCCTGTAAAGCCAGCCTCTTCTCAACCCAACAGAACATTCAATTTTATAGAATGAGGTGTTGCCTCATTCTAGAACCACAATAAAAGCCAATTTGATCTTTACGTTTGTTGTAACCTTGTCTTCTGACATTACTTCTACAATGAAATAGAAACCTCATATTTTTTGAGGGAGATAAACATCTTTAAAAATTATCTAAATACAGATTGATGAAAGTCATATCATTGTAATCTTAGAGTTTTGTGTATGGGGTATGCATGTGTGTAGTTTTGTTATAGGCTTCTACAGTCTTATATCAGATAGGTGATATGGTTTGGCTCTGTGTCTCCACCCAAATCTCATGTTGAATTGTAATCTTCAGTGTTGGAGGAGGGACCCGGTGGGAGGTGACTGAATCATGGGGATGGACTTCCCCCTTGCTGTTTTCATGGTAGAGTTCTCACAAGATCTGGCTGAAAGTGTGTAGTACCTCCATGCTTGCTCTCTCTCTCTCTCTCTCCCCCCCTCCTTCTCTCTCTCCCTCTCCTTCTCTCTGTCCCCCTTTCTCTCTCTCTCTCCCTCTCCCTTTCTCTCTCTCCCCCTTTCTCTCTCTCTCCCTCTCCCTTTCTCTGTCTCTCCCTTTCTCTCTCTTCTCTCCCTCTCCCCATCTCTCCCTCTCCCCATCTCTCCCTCTCCCCCTCCTGCTCTGGCCATGTAAGATGTTCCTGCTTCCCCTTCACCTTCCACCATGACTGTAACTTTCCTGAGGGCTCTCCAGAAGCAGAAGCCTGTACAGCCTGCAGAACCATGAGCTGGTTAAAACTCTTTTCTTCATAAATTACCCAGTCTAAGGTATGTCTTTATAGAATTGAGAATGAACTAATACAATAGGTTTATATTAGATTATATTAGGTAGTGATATGGTTTGGATCTGTGTCCCCACCCAAATCTCATGTCACATTGTAATCCTCATTGTTAGAGATGGAGCTTGATAGAAGGTAATTGAATCATGGGGGCAGAGTTCTCATGAATTATTTAACACCATCCCATCAGTGCTGTTCTTGTGATAGTGAGTAAGTGAGTTATCATGAGATCTGATTGTTTTAAAAGTGTGTAGCACCTTCTCCCTCTTTTTCTTGGTCCTGCTCCTGCCATGTAAGACCCCTGCTCTGGCTTTGCCTTCTGCCATGGGTAAAAGCACACTGAGGCCTCCCCAGAAGCTGAGTAGATGCCTCCATGCTTCCTGTATAACCTGCAGAACCATGAGCCAATTGAACCTCTTTTCTGTATAAATTACCCAGTCTTAGGTATTTCTTTATAGCAATGCGAGAACTAATACAGGTAGGAACTGCTGATTGATTATGGGTTCAATCAGCATTAATCTACCAAATACCTGTTGCGTCCTATGTCAGACACATGCACCACCTCTGATCTTTTTGGCCTTACTTGACCCTGGGGCTCTGGCTGCTTGTCCCACATTCTCAGATTCTGCTACAGGAACCAACTCTGAATAGGCTCCAACTCATTTTAAATGGCACAACTGTATAGCAGTTTGCAATGAGCAATTCCCCTCTCACTGAGATATCTCTGTTGGACCCAAGGGTGAAACTCTCCAGGACCCGCTCAGTTCTTGCAAATGGGAAACTAGGAGAATGAAGCAGTTTACATTTTATAAGGTATAAATTTTAAATTAATTGGTTAATGGAAGACAGGAGCCAGCAGATAAATCCTTCTCCTTTACCTCTCCTCCGGGTGGACTATCTTGTGATGTAGCAATTCAAATGGCCTCTTAGAAGATGCTTTCCCAAAATGAGGTAACCAATCGATCACTTTCTTAGTAACACACCCCTGTATTGTCTCTTTCTCTCCTTCCTTGCTTCCCTGGAAAAGTAGGTACGAATAAGCTTTTGCCTCAGGCTCTGCTTTCTGAGAAACTCCAGGCTAAATCCTTTCCTAGTTTCCTGTGTTTTTGTCAGAAACTATTCCTAAAACAACAATTACATCTCAGGATTCTGCTGGTTGGCTGGGTGGTCCAACCATGAGGTTACGTTCAGCTGATAAACTGGATCCAACTAAGACATGTGCTGTATAACAATGTTTTGGTCGAGTATGAACCATGTATACAGTGGTTGTCCCATAAGATTATTATATTGTATTTTATGGCAACTTTTCTATGTTTAGATATGGTTAGACTTACAAATACTTATCATTGTGTTCCAATTGCTTATAGCATTCAGTACAGTAACATAGTATACATGTTTATGGCCTAGGATAATGGACTACCATACAGCCTAGGTGTATGGTAGGTAGTATCATCTAGGTTTGCGCAATGATGAAATTAACTAATGACACCTTTCTCAGAATGTATTTTTTTCCCTTCAACTTTTTTCTAAGTTCTGGGGTACATGTGAGGGATGTGCAGTTTTGTTACATAGGTAAATGTGTGCCACAGTGGTTTGCTGCACAGATCAACCCATCACCTTCGTATTAAGCCAAGCATCCATTAGCTATTCTTCCTGATGCTCTCCCTCCTCATGCCTCCACCCAACCCCCGGCCAGGCCCCATCTCAGAATGTGTTGTCGTTAAGTGACACATGGCTGTAGTTGCACTGAAACAGCTGAGACTCTCTCTACTGGGTCTTTCTGTCCCTGTGATTTCTTTTCCTCTCTGCAGAGAAAAACCACTAGCCAGGTTTGTTCAGAAGCCAGTGGTGACCTAAAAGAGTGAAAGTCAAGGCAAGTTCTCTGAAGGCTTAGCCTTGAGGATGCATGACATTGCTTCTGTTGCATTCTATTGGTCAAAACAAGTCATGAGGCCAGGCCAGATTCAAGGTCTAAGAAAATAGATTTCACCTCCTGATGGAAGGGGCATCAGTCATGTTGCAAAAGGGCTTGGACACCAAGAAGCAAATTTGTTAAGGGATATTATTAAAATAATCTAACCCAAACTCCCTTTTACAAAATCAGTATTATATTTTTCTCCTTAATAATTTAAGTCATCCCTCAGAGTCTATGGAACACATGGAGCCAGACAAGAGGAATAAGAGAAATAATAACCTGCTTAGATGGTCAGATTCCTCAAATCAGTACTGGCAACAGATGGGACAGGAGCGATCACAACCATACAACTCACAGCTGCGTCATTACTGTCCCTCTTCAAGGCTGATCTCAAGGAGATTTAATGAAGCAGCCAGTGTTATTTTTTTAATGCTTTCAAATTTCTTGAAATGGATGATGACAGTGAAAACAGAGGTCTCAAAGTAGCCTGTAATTTGAAGTCTGCAAGGAAGCACTTGATTGACAGTTGAGTAGATCGAGTGGTTGGGAGTGAACAGGGCTCTCTGCTATCATTCACAGTCATTGATCTTCTACAGTGCTTACAAGTAAGCCCAACCTCAGGTGTGTAGAGTTTTCCACTGACAGCAAATTACTAGAATGAGATTTTAAAGCAGTTTTTCTTATGGCCAACCACAGCAACTGGTAGGACTGTGAGATTTCGAGTATTTATTGGCAATGGCCCTACCACATCACTAAGAATTATCAAAGTAAGCTAAAGAAAGTGTGGGCAAGAAAGGAAAACAATCTGACTTCCGTAAGGAAGTGTCAATGCAAAAGAAACAGAAAATGGAAGAGCAACTCTACTTCACCAGTTCTAATCCATCAGCTTGGTTTTCCTCATAGAAAGGAAGAATGAAACATCAAATCTTCTGGAAATATCTGTAATCTATTTTCAGGGAGATAAACAATAGCAGCAATTGTGAAATGAGATCAGGACAAATTCTATGACAAATACTCATTGGAGTCATGAGTAGTAGAATTAATATTTCAAAAACAGATTAATGAAACAGAAAACAGACTCTATACATATACAAGCTGCAAAAGAAAATAATAAAAAATGACAATTCAAGAGAGGATTGCAAAATTATAGAAGACAGAACATGAAGAAGCAACCCAAGATTAATCACATTTCCAAAAGGAGGATATGAAACAAAAGGTAGAAATTTATCAAGAGTGTAATTGAACAAAACTTTCCAGAACTTAAAGGCTAAAAACAAAAAATTGATATTTAGCTTCCAGAAGAAAAATAATAGCAGACTTCAGCATCAGAATACATTCTAGTGACATTTAATCATCAAGAGAAAAATATCCTTATATTTGAACTAAAAGGAAGAAGAAAAAAGACATGTTTGTGAAAGTAATTTTTTTAAAGGGTACCTTAAGATATATAAATGGCTAGAAGAACCAGGTTTGGCATTACTGATTTCTTAGGGGAGAGAGGGACACATAGTTCTATAGAAATAAAAATCATGAATCATATTGAAAATTGGCAGAAAGACCTACATTTGTAAAGTCTCAAATTTTTACCATCAATTTCTCTTTTTGCAGAAAAAGGGAGGTTGCAATCTAGAAAGAAATCTCTGGTTTATCTGCACTGCCCTCCACTGCTTTATAATGTTTGTTCTCACTAGGGACTACACATAATCTAGTTGCAAAGTCCAGTGGTCAGTTTTCACTACAGATTTTATTTGATTATGCTGTGGACTTTGAACTTTCTATAGAAATAAAAATATTACCCACCTCTCCATTGAAAATATTTTCTGCCTTGGTTTCAGCATCATTTCCCTCTATGGGTTGAGCATTTCTAACTTGAAAATTAAAAATCTGAAGTGCTCCAAAATTTGAATTTTTTAATTGATACATAATAATTGTACATATTTATGGGATACATGTGATATTTTAATACATGCATATAATATATAATGATCAAATCAGGGCAATTGGGATATCCAGAAACTCAAACATTTATCATTTCTTTGTGTTGCAAACATTCCAAATCTTTTCTTTGAGCTATTTTGAAATATACAATAAATTATGGTTAACTACAGTCACCTACTGTGCTACTAGAACTTATTCCTTCTATCTAACTGTATTTTTGTACCCATTAACTAACCTTCCTTCATCCTCCCATCCCCTTTACCCTCCCCAGCCTCTGGTACATACCAGAATGGTAACTAGCATTCTACTCTCTACCTCTATAAGGTCAACTGTTTTAGTTCCTACACATGAGTGAGAACATGCGGTATTTGTCTCTCTGTGCCTGGTTTATTTTAGTTAACATAATGTCTTCCAGGCTCATCCATGTTACTGCAAAAAACAAGATTTTGGTTTTTTAATGGCTGAATAGTATTCCATTGTGTATATATGGCACATTTTCTTTATTCATTCACTTGTTGATGTACACTTAGGTTTATTCCATGCCTTGGCTATTGAGAATAGTTCTGCAATGAACATGGGAATGCAGACATCTCTTTGACATACTGATACCTTTTCTTTTCTTTCTTTTTTCTTCTTTTGTCTATATACCCAGCAGTGGGAATTGCTGGATCATATGGTAGCTCTATCTTTAGTTTTTTGAGGAATCTCCATAATGTTTTCCATAAAAGCTATGCTAATTTGCATTCCCACCAACAGTGCATGAGAGTTCCATTTTCTCCGCATTCTCACCAGCATTTGTTATTTTTTGTCTGTTTGATAATAGCCATATTAACTGAGGTGAGATGATATGTCACTGTGGTCTTGATTTGCATTTCTCTGATAATTAATGATGTTGAAGTTTTTTTCATATACCTGTTGGCCATCTGTATGTCTTCTTTGGGAAATGTCTATTCAGATCATTTGCCCATTTTAAAAGACAGATTGTCATTTTGCTATTGAGTCGTTTGAGTCCCCTATATATCCTGGTTAGTAATCCCTTTTCAAATGGATAGTTTGCAAATATTTACTCTCATTCTGTAAGTTGTCTCTTCACTCTGATTGTTTCCTTGCTGTGCAGAAGCTTTTTAGCTTGATGTAATCCCATTTGTCTATTTTTGCTTTTGTTGCTTCTGATTTTTACCCATAAAATCTTTGCCCAGACCAGTGTTCTGAAGCATTTCCCTGATGTTTTCATCTCATAGTTTCATAATTCAGGTTTTACATTTAAGTCTTTTTTTTTTTTTTGAGACGGAGTCTCGCTCTGTCGCCCAGGCTGGAGTGCAGTGGCGCGATCTTGGCTCACTGCAAGCTCTGCCTCCCGGGTTCACGCCATTCTCCTGCCTCAAGATCTGAACATTTTTAAGTGCTGATATGATACCAAAAGTGGAAAATTCCACACCTGACCTCATGTGAAGCGTCGAAGTCAAAACATAGTTAAAACTTTTTTTATGTAAAAAAATTATTTAAAATTGTGTAAAATGACCTTAGACTATGTGTATAAAGTGAATATCAAACATTAATGAATTTTGTATTTTGACTTGGATCCCATCCCCAAGATATCTCATTTTACATATATTTTTATATATTTCATATAATATATAAATATATTTAATATATAAATGTATAATCACATATATACATAATTGCATATATACAAATATTCCAAAATCTGAAATCTGAAACACTTCTGGTTCCAAGCATTTCAGATAAGGGATACTCAAACCTGTACTGTAGGGGTAGTCATGAGAATAACCTGACAACTTTTTCAAAAAATTAGATTCTCAGGTCTCGCTTCCAAAGATTGATTCTGAAGGTCTGGGCTGGAGCCCAGGAATCCAGTAAGCATCTCATCTCAAGTACATCTGAACCTGCAGACACCTTTGAGAAACAAGCTTTCTTAGTCTTCTGCCTACTCCACTGGTGGCTTCTCGCTCTTTCTTTGGCTCCCCATACAACAGCCTCTTGAGAACAGGTCGTCTTTAGGATTTGGCACTTACCCTGCTGAGGCTCTCCAGTCTATGTAGTACTCATGGGGATTATGGGGTTTACAATTCAAGCTGAGATTTGGGGGTGGACACAAAGGTTAACCATATCAGTGGAACAACGTGGATGATTTCATGTTTGAGAAATTCTAGAACACACAGCATAATCTTTAGTTACAGGAAGCAGATTTGTGGTTTTCTGGGCCAAAGAGTGGGGTGAAGCTGACTGATAAAGAGGTGAAAAATTGGGATGATAGAAATGTTCTATATCTTGATTATGATGGTGGTAACAAGACTATATACATTTTTCCAAACTCATAGAACTCTATACTGAAATAGATGCCTTTTATCATGTATAAATTATTCCTTAATAAAGTTTATTTTAAAATAAAAACTTTTAAGAAGAATTGCAAAATTTTCAAACATAATATCAATATATGAAAATCATTTGTTTTGATTTACACATGTGAGATAGTTAGAAACTAATTTCCATAAACTATCATATCAGTACCAACAACAATAACAAAATAGCCTCTGGGATGAAATCTAACAAACAAGTTCCCATCTTTAATAAAGAAAATTATAGAAACATTCTGAGAGGCATTTAAGAAGACCTAAATAAAGACACATAATGTGCTATTAATGTTGTAGAGATGTCAATCTTACCCCATATTTTATAATTCAATGCAATTACAATAGGATTTTCCTTAGAGCCTAACAAGTTGATTCTAGATTTGATGAGGGATAGCAAAATGACAAAACTTAAAAGTGTAGAATTTGCTACATCATATATATAAACTTTATATGACACTGAAGTAATTATGTCAGCCAGGCACTGCTTCAACACTGGCCAAATGGGGAAGCAGACGTTGAAGAAAGGACAGACTACTTAATAGTTTTGAGACAACTGTTTATCCATACAGGAAAAATGAACTTGGATCTCGATCTCACACAACACAGAGGGATCAATATCATGTAGATTCAAGGTTTAATTGTGAATAGTTTTTGGTAGAATAGCCTTTTAGCATTGGCTTTTAAATCCAGGAAAGATTTCTTCTGAGATTCATTTGGAGTTAAAAATTGATATTCAAATCATCAAAATAATGAATTAAAACTCCATGTATTCCTTAAACCTAAAAATCTTATTATTCAATGTTTAAATCTAGCCAATGTTAGCAACGTTTTTAAGTTGTCATTAGAAAATGTTTGGTCTGTTAGAAGCTTAGCTACGTAAACACCTTCAAATATTTTAAGCATTTACATTTATACATCTATCATTTTTAATTTTCTTCCTAAATTAGTTATCTGAGTTCAACCAAAATTTTCCTAGATACTGAAGTTAACTCTCACAAGCTAATATCAAAGTTATGAATATATTGAGTGGAAGTTCTCTTAGCTGTTTCAAAATTGTTTATAAACTTAGATTTTACTTTAAGATCATAAATTTGAATCCAGTTATTCTATTTTACATTTTAAATTCAAACTATATGCTCTGATAAGCCTAATTTTACTTAAAATTATAAATACATAAAATACCAACTATGTAAATACAAAACTTAAACTTTCTATACATAATCTCAAATCTTCCCAGAGTTAAATATGTGTATGCCAGGGAAAATAGTCACATCTAGCTCCTTGAAATTTTGGATGAGTGTAGATTTGGGCCACAGATAGCCTAGACTGTAGATATCAGAAGGTTGCTCTCCCTGACGTTTCTGTCATTCCAAGCCCTTTTTTAATGTCACTGTATCATGAGCTTCAAAACTTTTAAATAAAGAGCCCTTGTTCAGGAGTGTAGGTTATACATATTATCTGCTTTATTACCTGCTCAAAATAGTCTCCAATTCACCTCTTTGACTTAATTTGATTTTTCATTACTTTGGCTCTGAGATAGAAAGCTATATGTATTTTTCAGTGTAACTCTAAAGACATTTGAACACGATATCATAAGATATATAAATTTTCTTTTTTAAAATTATTTTTTAAATTTGTGTGGGTATGTAATAGGTATATTTATGGGGTATATGATATATTTTGGTACAGGCATGCATTCTATAATTACATAATAAAAATCAGATATGCACCCCCTTGAGCATTTATCCTTTGTTGTTACAAACCAGTTATGCTCTTTTAGTTATTTTTAAATGCACAATTAACGATTGACTGTTGTCACCCTATTGTGCTATCAAATACTAGATCTTATTCATTCTAACTATTTTTTTCTGTACCCATTAACCATCCCCACCTTCCCTGTCGCACCTCCATTATCCTTCCCAGCTTCTGGAAACCATCCTTCCATCCTCTATGTCCATGAGTTCAATTGTTTTGATTTTTAGATCCCACAAATAAGTGAGGACATGCGATATTTGTCTTTCTGTGCCAAGCTGATTTCACTTAACATAATGATTTCCAATTTCACCTGTGTTGTTGAAAATGATGGGATCTCCTCCTTTTTTAAATGGCTGAATAGTCCTCCATTGTGTAATATATCATGTTTTCTTTATCCATTTCTCTGGTGATAGATACTTAGATTGCTTCCAAATCTTGGCTATTGGGAATAGTACTGCAACAAATATGGGAGTGCAGATTCTTCTGGCCATATACCCAACAGTGGGATTGCAGGATCATATGGTAGATGTATTTTTAGTTTTTTGAGGAACCTCCAAACTCTTCTCCATAGTGGTTGTACTAATTTACATTCCTACCAACAGTGTATGAGTGTTCAATTTTCTCCACATCCTCACCAGCATTTGCTATTATCTGTCTTTTGAATATAAGCCATATTAACTGGCTGAGCAGATATCTCATTGTAGTTTTGATTTGCATTTCTCTGATCAATTATGTTGAGCACTTTTTCATATGCCTGTTTACCACCTGAATGTCTTCTTTTGAAAAATTTCTATTCAAACCTTTTGCCCATTTTTAAATTAACTTATTAGATTTTTTCCTACATTGTTTGAGCTCTTTATATATTCTGGTAATTCATTCCTTGTCAGATAGGTAGATTGCAATTTTTTCCCCATTCTGTGAGTTATCTCTTCACTTTGTTGACTGTGTCCTTTGTTATGCAGAAGCTTTTTAACTTGATGTGATTCCACTTGCCCATTTTTAGTTTGTTTGCTTGTACTTGTTGGGTATTACTCAAGGAATTTTTGCCTGATCCAGTGCCCTAGAGAGTTTCTGTAATGTTTTTCTTGTAGTATTTTCATAGATTGAGATCTTATTTAAGTATTTAATCCATTCTTACTTGATTTTTAAGGTAAGAGATCGGGGTCAAGTTTCATTTTTCTTCATATGGATATCCAGTTTTCCCAGCACCATTTATTGAAGGGATTGTCTTTTCCTCAGTGTATGTTCTTGGCACCTTTGTCAAAAATGAGTTCACAGTAGATGTGTGGATTTATTTCTGGGTTATCTGTTCTGTTCTATTGGTCTATGTATGTGTTTATATGCCAATACCATGCTGATTTTGTTACTATGGCTCTATAGTGTAATTTGAAATCAGGTGGTGATTCTTTTACTTTTGTTCTTTTGCTCAGGGTAAGTTTGGCTATTCTGGGTCTTCTGTGGTTTCATAGAAATTTTAGGATTTTTTTCCTATTTAAATAATGTCATTTGTATTTTGATATGGATTGCACCGAATCTGTTGATTGCTTTCGGTAATATGCACATTTTAACAATATTGATTCTCCCAATCCATGAGCCTGGAATAACTTTTCTTTTTTTGTGTCTTCAGTTTCTTTCCTCAGTGTTTCATAGTTTCTGTGTAGAAATCTTTCACTTCTTCAGTTAAGCTAATCCTAGGTATTTAATTTTATATGTGGCTATTGTAAATGAGATTACTTTTTTGAGATTTTTCAGATTGTTCACTACTGGCATATAGTAATGCTACTGATTTTATTTTTTTGTGTCGATTTTGTATCCTGTAACTTTACTAAATTTGTTTACCAGTTCTAATAGTTTTTGGTGGAATCATTAGGTTTATACAAATATCAGGTCATATCATCTGCAAACAAGGATAATTTGACTTCTTTCTTTCCAATTTGGATGTCCTTTATTTCTTTCTCTTGTCTGATTGCTCTAGCTAGGACTTCCAGCACTATGTTGAATAATAGTGGCAAAAGCAGATATCCTTAAATCTCCAGATCTAAGGGGAAAGGCTTTCAGGTTTACCCCATTCAGTATGAGATGAGCTGTGGGCCTGTCATATACGGCTTTTATGATGTTTTCTGAGGGCTTTTATATAAAGGGATGTTGAATTTTATCAAATGCTTTTTCAGTATCAATTGAAATGATCATATAGTTTTTGTCCTTCGTTCTGTTAATATAATATATCACATTGATTTGTATAGGTTGAACCATCTTTGCTTCCCCAGGATAAATCCCACTTGGTCAGGATGAACAATCTTTTTAATGTATTCTTAAATTCTATTTGCTATTATTTTGTTGAGGATTGTTAAATTAGCATTCATCTGATACATTGGCCTGTATTTTTTGTTTCATTTTGTTTTTTTGATGTGACTTGGTATGGGTTTGGTATCAGGGTAATATTGGCCTCATAGAATTAGTTTAGAAGTATTCTCTTCTCCTATATTTGTTGGAAGAGTTTGAGTAGAGTTGGTATTAGTTCTATAAATGTTTGGTAGAATTCAGCAGCGAAGCCATCAAGTCTTGTGTTTTTCCTTACCGGGAAACATAACAGCTTTGATGTAATTACTTGTCATTGGTCTATTGGGGTTTTGATTTCTTCATGGTTCAATCTTAGTAGGATGTATGGGTCTAGGAATTTATCCATTTCTACTAGACTTTCCAATTTATTGTCATATAGTTGCTCACAGTATCCACTAATGATCCTTTGATTTGTGTAGTATCAGTTGTAACATCTCCTTTATCATCTCTAATTTTATTTACTTGGGTCCTCTTCTTTTTTTTCTTTGTTAGTCTATCAAAAGGTTTCACAGTTTTGTTTATCTTTTCAAGAAACTAAATTTTTGTTTAATTGATTTTTTGTATTAAGTTCAAATTTATTTATTTCTGCCCTGATCTTTATTATTTCTACTACTAATTTTGGGTTCAGTTGTTCTTGCTTATCTAGTTTTTAAGATGCATCATTATATTATTTATTTTTATTATACTTTAAGTTCTGGGGTGCGTATGCAGAACGTGCAGGTTTGTTACATAGGTATACAAGTGCCATGGTGGTTTGCTGCACCCATCAACCCATCATCTACATTAGGTATTTCTCCAAATGCTATCCCTCCCCTGGCCCCCCAACCCCATGACAGGCCCTGGTGTGTGATGTTCCCCTCCCTGTGTCCATGTGTTCTCATTGTTCAACTCCCACTTGTGAATAAGAACATGCGGTGTTTGGTTTTCTGTTCTTGTGTTAGTGTGCTGAGAATGATGGTTTCCAGCATCATCCATGTCCCTGCAAAGGACGTGAACTCATCCTTTTTTATGGCTACATAGTATTCCCTGGTGTCTATATGCCACATTTTCTTTATCCAGTCTATCATTGATGGACATTTGGGTTGGTTCCAAGTCTTTGCTATTGTGAACAGTGCCACAATAAGCATACATGTGCGTGTGTCTTTATAGTAGAATGATTTATAATCCTTTGCATATATACCCAGTAATGGAATCAGTGGGTCAAATGGTATTTCTAGTTCTAGATCCTTGAGGAATTGCCACACTGTCTTCCACAATAGTTGAACTAATTTATGCTCCCACCAATAGTGTAAAAGCATTCCTATTTCTCCGTGTCCTCTCCAGTATCTGTTGTTCCCTGACTTTTTAATGATTGTCATTCTAACTGGCGTGAGATGGTATCTCATTGTGCTTTTGATTTGCATTTCTCTAATGACCACTGATAATGAGCATTTTTTCATATGTTTGTTGGCTGCGTAACTGTCTTCTTTTGAGAAGTGTCTGTTCATATCCTTCACCCACTTTTTGATCGGGTGTTGTTTTCCTTGTAAGTTTAAGTTCTTTGTAGATTCTGGATATTAGCCCTTTGTCGGGTGGATAGATTTCAAAATTTTTCTCTCATTCAGTAGGTTGCCTGTTCACTCTGATGATAGTTTCTTTGGCTGTGCAGAAGCTCTTTAGTTTAATTAGATCCCTTTTGTCTATTTTGGATTTTGTTGCTGTTGCTTTTGGTGTTTTAGTCATGAAATCTTTGCCCATGCCTATGTCCTGAATGGTATTGCCTAGGTTTTCTTCTAGGGTTTTATGGTTTTAGGTCTTACATTTAAGTCTTTAATCCATCTTGAGTTAATTTTTGTATAAGGTCTAAGGAAAAGATCCAGTTTAGGCTTTCTGCATATGGCTAGCCAGTTTTCCCAACACCATTTATTAAATAAGGAATCCTTTCCCCATTGCTTGTTTTTGTCAGGTTTGTCAAAGATCAAATGGTTGTAGATGTGTGGTGTTATTTCTGAGACCTCTGTTCTGTTCCATTGGTCTATATATTTGTTTTTCTACCACTACCATGCTGTTTTTGTTATTATAGCCTTGTAGTATAGGTTAGAGTCAGGTAGCGTGATGCCTCCAGCTTTGTTGTTTTGGCTTAGGATTGTCTTGGCTATGTGGGCTCCTTTTGGTTCCATATGAAATTTAAAGTAGTTTTTTCCAATTCTGTGAAGAAAGTCACTGGTAGCTTGATGGGGATAGTATTGAATCTATAAATTACTTTGGGCAGTATGGCCATTTTCATGATATTGATTCTTCCTATTCATGAGCATGGAATGTCTGCATTTGTTTATGTCCTCTCTTATTTCCTTGAGCAGTGGTTTGTAGTTGTCCTTGAAGAGATCCTTCGCATCCCTCATAAGTTGCATTCCTAGGTATTTTATTCTCTTTTTAGCAATTGTGAATGAGAGTTCACTCATGATTTGGCTCTCTGTTATTGGTGTATAGGAATGCTTGTGATTTGTGCACATTTATTTTGTATCCTGAGATTTGCTGAGGTTGCCTGTCAGCTTAAGGAATTTTTGGACTGAGATGATGGGGTTTTCTTAATATACAATCATGTCATCTGCAAACAGAGACAATTTGACTTCCTCTTTTCCTAATTGAATACCTTTTATTTCTTTCTCTCACCTGATTGCCCTGGCCAGAACTTCCAATACTATGTTGAATAGGAGTGGTGAGAGAGGGCATCCTTGTCTTGTGCCAGTTTTCCAAGGGAAGGCTTCCAGTTTTTGCCCATTCAGTATGTTGGCTGTGGGTTTGTCATAAATAGCTCATTATTTTGAGATTCATTTTATCAATGCCTAGTTTATTGAGAGTTTTTAGCATGAAGGGCTGTTGAATTTTATCAAAGGCCTTTTCTGCATCTATTGAGATAATCATGTGGTTTTTGTCATTGGTTCTGTTTATGTGATGGTTTACTTTTATTGATTTGCATATGTTGAGCCAGCCTTGCATCCCAGGGATGAAGCCAACTTGATCATGTTGGATAAGCTTTTTGATGTGCTGCTGGATGTGGATTGCCAGTATTTCATTGAGGATTTTTGCATCGATGTTCATCAGGGATATTGGCTTGAAATTTTCTTTTTTCGTTGTGTCTCTGCCAGGTTTTGGTATCAGGATGATGCTGGCCTCATAAAATGAGTTAGGGAGGATTCCCTCTTTTTCTATTGTTTGGAATAGTTTCAGAAGGAATGGTACCAGCTCCTTTTTGTACCTCTGATAGAATTCAGCTGTGAATGTGTGTGGTCCTGGACTTTTTTTGGTTGCTAGGCTACTAATTATTGCATTAATTTCAGAACTTGTTATTGGTCTATTCAGGGATTTGATTTCTTCCTGGTTTAGTCTTAGGAGGGTGTATGTGTCCAGGAATTTATCCATTTCTTCTAAGTTTTCTAGTTTATTTGTGTAGGGGTGTTTATAGTATTCTCTGATGGTAGTTTCTGTTTCTGTGGGATTGGTGGTGATATCCCCTTTATCATTTTTTATTGCATATATTTGATTCTTATCTCTTTTCATCTTTATTAGTCTAGCTAGTGGTCTATCTATTTTGTTGATCCTTTAAAAAAAAAAACCAGCTTCTGGATTCATTGACTTATTTTAAGGGATTTTTATGTCTCTATCTCCTTAATTTCTGCTCTGATCTTAGTTATTTCTTGTCTTCTGCTAGCTTTTGAATTTGTTTTCTCTTGCTTCTCTAGTTCTTTTAATTGTGATATTAGGGTGTCGATTTTAGATCTTTCCTGCTTTCATTTGTGGGCATTTAGAGCTATAAATTTCCCTCTACACACGGCTTTACATATGTCCCAGAGATTCTGGTACATTGTGTCTTTGTTCTCATTGGTTTCAAAGAACATCTTTATTTCTGCCTTAATTCTGTTACATACCCAGTAGTCATTCAGGAGCAAGTTGTTCAGTTTCCATGTAGTTGTGTGCTTTTGAGTGAGTTTCTTAATCCTGAGTTGTAGGTTGATTGTACTGTGGTCTGAGAGACAGTTTGTTATGATTTCCATTCTTTTGCATTTGCTGAGGAGTGTTTTACTTCCAATTATGCGGTCAATTTTAGAATAAGTGCGATGTGGTGGTAAGAAGAATGTATATTCTGTTGATTTGGGGTGGAAAGTTCTGTAGATGTCTATTAGGTCCACTTGGTCCAGAGCTAAGTTCAAGTCCTGGATATCCTTGTTAATTTTCTGTCTCATTGATCTGTCTAATATTGACAGTGGGCTGTTAGTCTCCCACTATTATTGTGTGGGAGTCTAAGTCTCTTTGTAGATCTCTAAGAACTTGTTTTATGAATCTAGGTGCTCCTGTATTGAGTGCATATATATATAGGATAGTTAGCTCTTCTTGTTGCATTGATCCCTTTATCATTATGTAATGCCCTTCTTTGCCTCTTTAGATCTTTGTTGGTTAAAATCTAGGATTGCGAACCCTGCTCTTTTTTTTTTGCTTTCCATTTGCTTGGTAAATATTCCTCCATCGCTTTATTTTGAGGCTATGTATGTCTTTGCACATGAGATTGGTCTCTGTATTCACAAAATGGGTCTTGACATTTTATCCAATTTGCCAGTCTGTGTCTTTTAATTGGGGCATTTAGCCCATTTACATTTAAGGTTAATATTGTTATGTGCAAATTCGATCCTGCCATTATGATGCTAGCTGGTTATTTTGCCCAATAATTGATGCATTTGCCTCATAGCGTCCATGGAACAATTTGGGATGTTTTTGCAGTGGCTGGTACCAGTTGTTTCTTTCCATGTTTAGTGCTTCCTTTAGGAGCTCTTGTAAGGCAGGCCTGGTAGTGATAAAATCTCTCAGCATTTGCTTGTCTGTAAAGGATTTTATTTCTCTTTCACTTATGAGCTTAGTTTGGCTGGATTGAAAATTCTGGGTTGAAAATTATTTTCTTTAAGAATGTGAAATGTTGGCCCCCACTGTCTTCTGGCTTGTAGGGTTTCTGCCAAGAGATCCGCTGTTAGTCTGATGGGTTTCCCTTTGTGGGTAACCTGACCTTTCTTTCTGGCTGCCCTTAACATTTTTTCTTTCATTTCACCCTTGGTGAATCTGATTATTATGTGTCTCTGGGTTGCTCTTCTCAAGGAGTATCTTTGTGGTGTTCTCCGTATTTTCTGAATTTGAATGTTGGCATGTTTTGCTAGGTTGGGGAAGTTCTCCTGGATAATATCCTGAAGAGTGTTTTCCAACTTGGTTACATTCTCCCCATCACTTTCAGGTACACCAACGAAAAGTAGATTTGGTCTTTACACGTAGTCCCATATTTCTTGGAGGCTTTTTTCATTTCTTTTCACTCTTTTTTCTCTAATGTTGTCTTCTTGCTTTATTTCATTGAGTTGACTTTCAATCTCTGATATCTTTTCTTCCATGTGATCAATCAGCTATTGATACTTGTGTATGCTTCATGAAGTTCTCGTGCTGTGTTTTTCAGCTCCATCAGGTCATTTATGTTCTTCTCTAAACTGGTTACTCTAGTTAGCAATTGATGTAACCTTTTTTCAGTGTTCTTAGCTTCCTTGCATTGGGTTAGAACATGCTCCTTTATCTCGGAGGAGTTTGTTATTACCCACCTTCTGAAGCCTACTTCTGTCAATTTGTTAAACTCGTTCTCCATCCAGTTTTGTTTCCTTGCTGGCAAGGAGTTGTGATCCTTTGTAGGAGAAGCATTCTGGTTTTTGGAATTTTCCGTCTTTTTGCGCTGGTTTCTCCTCATCTTTGTGGATTTACCTACCTTTGGTCTTTGAAGTTGGTGACTTTCAGATGGGGTCTCTGAGTGGACATTCTTTTTGTTCATGTTGATACTACTCATTTCTGTTATTGAAGTTTTTCCTCTTTTCTGATGTAAGCACTTACAGCTGTAAATTTTCCTCTTATTACTACTTTCACTATATTCCATAGGTTTTAGAATGTTGTGTTTCCATTATTATTTGTTGCAAAAAGTTTTTCAGTTTCCTCATTCACTCACTAGTCATTCAGGAGCATGTTGTTTAATTTCTGTGCATTTGTATAGTTTCCAAAATTTCTCGTTATTGATTCCTAGTTTTATTCCATTGTGGTCAGAGAAAGTGCTTAATATTATTCCAGTTTTTTAGAATGTTTTAAGACTTGTCTTGTGACCTAACATAGGTCTTTCCTTGAGAATGATCCATATACTAAGGAGAAGAATGTGCACTTTGCAGCTATTGAATGAAATGTTCTATAAATATTTATTAGGTCCATTTGTTCTGTAGAGCAGATTAAGTCTGATGTTTCTTTGTTGATTTATCTGTCTGAGAGGTTAGTCCAATGTTCAAAGTAGTGCGTTAAAGTAGTGTGGCTATTACTGTATTGGGGTCTGTCACTGTCTTTAGCTCCAATATTTGCTTTATATATCTGGGTGCTTCAGAGTTGGGTACATATATATTTACAATTGTTATATTTTCTTACTGAATGGACTCCTATATCATTAATATAATGGCTTCTTTGTCTCTTCTTACAATATTTTTCTTGAAAACTATTTTGTCTAATATAAGTGTAGCTACTCCTGCTCTTTTTGGTTCCATTGTCATAGAGTATCTTTTTCTGTCTATTTATTCTCAGTCTATATGTATCTTTATAGGGGAAGTGTGTTTCTTATAGGGAAAAGATCATTGGGTCTTTTTTGTTCATCCATTCAGCTATTCTATGTTATATTATTGGAGAGTTTAGTACGTTTACATGCAATGTTATTATTGATAAGTAGAGACTATCTCCTGCCATTTTAAACATTTGTTTCTGGTTGATTTGTGGTCTTCTCTTTCTTCTTTCCTTCCTTCCTGTCTTTCTGTTAGTGAAGGTGATTTTCTCTGGTGATATGATTTTATTTCTTCCTTTTTATTTTTTGTGTATTTGTTTTTTGATTTGAGGTTATCAAGAGGCTTGCAAATATTATAATCCATTATTTTAGACAGATGACATCACCAATTACATAAACACACAAACATGTGCAAAAAGAAAACTAATAAAAAACTTTACACTTAAAACTTCATCCTCCTGCTTTTTAACTTTCTCTTTATGTCTGACGTATTTATTTATTTATTTATTTAATGACAGGGTCTTGCTTTGTCATCCAGGCTGGAGAGCAGCAGCATGATCACAGCTCACTGCAGCCTCACCCTCCAGGGCTCAAGTGACACTCCCATCTCAGCCTCCCAAGTAGCTAGGACTATAGGCACACAATATCACACCTGGTTAATTTATTATTATTATTATTATTATCGTTGTTGTATTTCTCTTTTTTTATTTTTTTATTTTTTTATTTTTTTTGAGACGGAGTCTCGCTCTGTCGCCCAGGCTGGAGTGCAGTGGCGCGATCTTGGCTCACTGCAAGCTCCGCCTCCCGGGTTCACGCCATTCTCCTGCCTCAGCCTCTCCAAGTAGCTGGGACTACAGGCGCCCGCCACCACGCCCGGCTAATTTTTTGTATTTTTAGTACAGACAGGGTTTCACCGTGGTCTCGATCTCCTGACCTCGTGATCCGCCCGCCTCGGCCTCCCAAAGTGCTGGGATTACAAGCGTGAGCCACCGCGCCCGGCTGTTGTATTTCTTAAAGAGACAGGATTTTACTATGTTGCTCAGGGTGGTCTTGAACTCCTGGGCTCAAACAATCTACTCACCTTGGCCTCTCAGAGTGCTGGGATTACAGGGATGAGCCACCACACCTGGCTTCTTTATGTTTTATTGTACTGTCTATGCCTTGAATAGTTGTGGTAGTCATTATATTTGATTGGCTTATCATTTAGTCTTTCTACTTAAGACAAGAGCAGTTTACACACCACAATTACAGTGTTATCCTATTCTGTGTTTTTCTGTGTGCTTACTAATACCAGTGAGTTTTGTACCTTCAGATGATTTATTCTTGCTCATTAACTTCCTTTTCTTTCAAATTCACAACTTGACTTTTGCATTTCTTGTAGAACAGGTCTGGTATTAATGAAAGCTCTCCTCTTTTCTTTGTCTGGGATAGTCTTTATTTCTACTTCATGTTTGAAGGATATTTTCACTGGATATACTATTCTAGGGTAAAAGGTATTTTTTTCCTTCAGCACTTTAAATGTGTCATGCCACCCTCTCCTAGCCTTTAAGGTTTCCCCTGAATTGTCTGCTGCCAGATGTATTGGAGCACCATTGTTTGTTATTTGTCCCTTTTCTCTTCCTGCTTTTAGGATACTTTATCCTTGACCTTTGGGAGTTTGATTATTAAATGTCTTGAGATAATCTTCTTTGGGTTAAATCTGTTTGGTGTTCTACAACCTTCTTGTACTTGGATATTGACTTTTTTCTCTAGGTTTGGGAATTTCTCTGTTATTAACTCTTTGAATAAACTTTCTACCCTACCTTTTTCTCTTTAAGGCTAGTAACTCTCAGATTTGCCCTTTTGAGGCTATTTTCTAGACCTCATAGGCCTGCTTCATTGTTTTTTCACCTGTTTTCTTTTGTCTCCTCTGACTGTGTATTTTCAAATAGCCTGTCTTCAAGCTCACTAATCGTTTCTTCTGCTTGATCAGTTCTGCTATTAAGAGTCTCTGATGTATTATTCATTATGCCAGTTGCATTTTTAGCTCCCAAATTCCTGCTTGATTATTTTTGATTATTTCAATCTCCTTGTTGAATTTGGGAGAATTCAGAATTCCTTCTGTGTTATCTCAAATTTCTTTGAGCTACCTAAAAAAAAAAACAAAACAAAACAAAAAAAACTACTTCAAATTCTCTGTCTGATAGGTCTTACATCTCTGTTTTTGAAAGATTGATCCCTGGTGCCTTGTTTAGTTCATTTGGTGGGGTCATGCTTTCCTGGATGGTGTTGATGTTTGTAGATAATTGTTGGTGTCTGAGCATTGAAGAACTAGGTATTTATTGTAGTCTTCACAGTCTGGGCTTATTTGTCCCTGTCCTTCTTGAGAAGCTTTCCAGGTATTCAAAAAAACTTGGGCCCCAAGCCCAATAATGCTGTGTTTTTTGTATGCTTATAGAGATACACCATGGTGGTCTTGGATAAGATCTGAAAAATTTCTCTGGATTACAAGGCAGAAATTTTGTTCTTTCTCTTTACTTTCTCTCAAACAAAGCCTGTCTGGTTGAGCCACCAGGAACTGGGGGTGTGGTGATACACACACCCCTGTGGCCACCACCACTGGGACTGCACTGGGTCAGACCTGAAGCCAGCACAGTACTGTACCTTGCCCAAGACTCTTTGCTTCAGGGCAGCAAGATCCCCCAGATGCCAGGTATGTCCAGGATGCTGTCTGGGAGCCAGGAACTGGAATAAAAATCCTTAGCAATTTTCCTAATGTTCTAGTCTGCTGTGGCTAAGCTGGAACTCAAGCCACAATACAAAGTCCTTCCCATTCTTCCCTCACTTTTCCACAAGCAGAGGAGCCTCACCCTGTGGCCACCACCACTACTGGTCTGTGGGGGTTTCTGCCAGTCTACCACCAATGTTCACTTAAAGCCCAAGGTCTCTTCCATCAGCTGATGGTAAATGCTGCCAGGCCTCGGACTCACCCTTCAGGGCAGGGCACTCCCCTCTCACCCAGGGAATTTCCAGAAGTTCTTTCCAGGAGCCTAGGCCTGGACTCAGGGACCACAAGAATCTGCTTGTTTCTCTGCTCCACTGTGGCTGAGCTGGTACCTAAGATACAAGACAAAGTCCCCTTTACTTTTCCCTCTGCTTTTCCCAAACAGGAGTCTTTCACAATAGCTACCATAGCTGGGATTGTGCTGGATCACCCCTGAAGCCAGCACATCTCAGAGCCCAAGGCCCATGGTGTACTCCCTAGGTATTACTGCTGGTTATTAAGGGCCCAAGGTTCCTGTGGTCAGCAGGTGATGAATCTTGCCAGGAGTGAGTCCTTCCCTTCAAGGAAGTAGGTTTCCTTTTGGCACAGGGGGTGTGTAGAAATGTAATTTAGGAGCTAGGGACTGAAATGGAGGCCTCATGACTCTGACTGGTTTGCCATCCTACTGTGGCTGACTTGGTATCCAAGATGCAAGACAAAATCCTCTTTACCCTTTGTTCTCCTCTCCTTAAGCAGAAAGAAGGAGTCATTTTCATTGCTGCAAGCTGCACTGCCTGGAGTTGGGGAAAGGATGGAGCAAACACTCCCTTAGCTATACCAGCTGGTCTTTCTCTAAGTCACATGTCACTTTAGTTCACTGTCTCTGAGCCCAGCCTAGCACTAGGAGTTGCCTAGGAATTGCAGTCCTGTGTTCTATACTGTTTTTCAAGTTTACCCTGCACCCCAGAGCACTTCCACAAATGGTAGGGATGCTTCCCAAGGAACTCAAGCTCTGACCACTGGGATGGGCAATTTTCCTCTGGCTAAGGCTGGTCCAAATGCTCCCTCCATGCATGGGTACTGGTTGAGCCCAGCACGGCTTTATTCTCCACTGTGACAGGGCAGCAATGAGTTCAACTGATGCTGTTACTGAGCTCTCACTCTCCAAAGTACACAGATTCTCTCTGTGCCACACGGCTGCTATAGGGGAATGGGGGGTGTGAGTGACTTTGGAGATTCAAGATGGTCTCTCCTGCCTTCCTCAATGCCTTTTTCAGTGATATGAAGTTAAAACCAGGTAGTGTGATTACTCACCTGATTTTTGGTTCTTGTGATGATGCTTTTCTGTGTGCAGATATTTGTTAAAATTTGATGTTCCAGCAGAGGGGACAGATGGTATAGGCTTCTATTCTGCCATCTTGCTCTGTCTGTCAAGACATGTACATTTTTTATTAAAAACGAATATCAGTTGAAATTGGTGAACTCCTAAAAAATGCAAATACTTTTCTATGAATAACAACAATGACCTTTCCCCCCCTCCATTTTCTTCTCAAACTAATTATTTTTGTTTTTTAAAAAACTTTTATTTGAGGTTTGGGGGTACATGTGCAGGTTTGTTACATAGGTAAACTCATGTCATGGGGGTTTGTTGAAAAGATTATTTCATAACCCAGGTACTAAGCCTGGTGTCTAATAGTTATTTTTTTCTGATCCTCTCCCTCCTCTCACTCTCCACTCTCAAGTAGGCCCCAGTGTCTGTTGTTCCCTTCTTTGTGTCCATGTGTACTCATAATTTAGCTCCCACTTATGGGAGTATTTGATTTTCTGTTTCTGCGTTAGTTTGCTAAAGATGATGGCCTCCAGCTCCATCGGTGTTCCTGCAGAGGACATAATCTTGTTCTTTCTTATGGCTGTGTAGTATTCCATGGAGTATATGTACCACATATACTCCAGTCTTCCATTGACAGGCATTTAGGTTGATTTCATATCTTTGCTAAATAATGACCTTTTAACTTGTAACTGAATGCAGGTCCAACCGACCACTGCTTGCAGAACTAAATAACAAGGAGGAACAGTGGAAGGAAAGTAACTTTATTTTTGAAAGCTAGCAATGGGGAAATGGTCCAGACTCCTGCCTTAAATCATTTTAAATTTTGGACAAAAAAACACAAAGGCTTAAAAAGGGGAGCTTGGAATGTGGGGCATCCAGGAGGGGCGAGGAGATGCTGGTCTATGTGGCTTGTTCCAGCGATTTACGCGTTATTGTCTCATTTGATGAATGAGCTGATGCCATCCCAGGCACAATCAGGTTAATTAACTGCAGCCTTGAGGTAATCTCCTGGTGGACGAGAATTCTGTAGGTGCCAGATTGTTTGAAGTTTTCAGTTCCTGGAACTTCTAAGCAAGCATATAATTAGATAAGGGAAACATTCTGCAGGGGGTGGGGTGCCTAGTGGGAAGAGGTTATAATTTTATTACTAAGTAAGGAGGGAAAAGGAAGGTAGAAAGAAAAATTTAAAAGTGGAGTACTCAGTTACTGACTGACAAATCTTGTGTTTAACAAAAAGAAAAAGCATCTACACACAGGTAACATACGAGATTTGCCAAGATTGCTAGCAGTCAGAAATCAATCATTTCATAGAGGAGTGACTAGTAGCAAAACAAACTTAGTACATTTATGGTTATGCAAAGCCTGTGACTTCACTATACCTTCCACACGTAGTCCTTTATTGTAAGCCTAATTTGTGCCTAAATGCATTTGTGTTTTTTGCTTTGCAAGCCATGCCCCGGTGATCTTCCCCCAAAGCCTACCCACATAGAAACATCCTAAGTGTGTTTGTATTAAAGAAAACCGAAATATTTCTCCCCAAAATATTGAGGATTGTTATGTCAATGACACTGAAAACACAAGAGAATGCTCTGCCTCAATATGCCTGATAGTGAGATGGGATCGTTCCCTTGACCCCCTTGATGGGTGGGAACTGGAGTGGCTCGTTTCACTTAGCCTGCCAGTGGCCACTCCTCTCAAGAGGGTGTGTGCATACAAGTGAGTGTGGGAACAAGAGGGAATGAATGCTGGAACTGGCCAGTCCCTCTTCTCTGGTGGGAGCAGTCTCTGTGCAGGCCCCACAGCATCTAAGCCCCCCTGCGCTCTCGGCACTCAGGTTCTTGTCTGGCGTCCAGGAAGAATCAGGTCACACAAATGGATTGAAGGGCAGTATATGCAGAGGATTTTACTGGGTGATGGTTCTCAGTGGGATGGGAGTTGGAAAGGGGATGGTGTGCAGGAAGAAGCTGATCTTTCCTTGAAGCCACATGATCTGAAGTTAGCCATGTCTGTGTTCTCTGACACTCAATGCGGCTTCTCTGCTAGCTGCTCAGCAGCGTGCAGCCCCGACACTCAGCAACTGGTAACCCCAATCATTTGCATCAGCTGCTAGCTGAAGTCTTTTTATGGGCACAGGATAGGGGCATGGCAGTCCAAAAAGGCAATAATTTGGGTGGAAAACTGGGGTCGGTTGTTTTCAGTTAGGGCGAAGTTTCCAGGCTTAAGGGTGGAGTTTAGGCAGGAGCCCAGCCCTTCTGTATCAGGGTCAGCTGTTTTCACTTATGGCCAAGGTTCCAGGTTTGAGGGTGGAGTTTAGCAGGGAGCCCAGACCTTCTGTAGCAATAGCAGGATATAATCCTTCCTTACTGGAAAATGACACTTGCTTATTGGCCCAGAGAAGGCATGAGCAGGCATCAGAAGAATCTGTTGATAAGAGAAAAATCTTAGACTTATTAAATTCAGCAAAGTTTAATTGAGCAATGAAAAATTTGCAAATTGGGTATTCCCCAAACCAGAATAGGGTCAGAGAGGTTCCAGCGCAGCCACATAGTGGAAGATTTATGAGCAGAAAAAGAATGTACGGAAAACAAAAGTAAGGCCAGGCGTGGTGGCTCACACCGAGTAGTCCCAGCTACTCGGCAGGCTGAGGTGGGAGGATCACTTGAGCCCAGGAAGTCGAGGCTACAGTGAGCCGAGTATGTGCCATTGCACTCCAGCCTGAGTGACACAGTAAAACCCTGCCTCAAAAGTAAGATATAGAAATCACCAGATTGTTTACAGCTAGATGTTTGCCTTACTTGAAAATGGTTTGAACAGTTGGCCACCTTTGATGGGACAAAATTTAGTGACTGGCACAACAGTAGGTTACAATCTGTTTCCTCATCCGGTTAGGTAACAGTTTATTATGTAGGGAGAAATCTTTAGGCCAAACCTAAAATTTGTAAGTATAACTGCCCAGTGGGTTTACCTCGCCCACTAGCAGTGGGCCTAGACAGTCGATTTATTAAGACAGGATAATTGCAACAGAGAGTAATTCATACAGAGCCGGCTATACAGGAGACCAGAGTTTTACTATTATTCAAATCAGTCTCCCTGAGCATTTGGGGATCAGTTTTTAAGGATAATTTGGTGTGTGAGGGAAGAGCAGTGAGTCGAGAGTGCTGATTGGTTGGGTCAGAGACGAAATCATAGGAAGTTAAAGTTGTCTTCTTGTGCTGAGTCAGTTCATGGGTGGGGGCCACAGGATCAGATAAGCCAGTTTATGATCTAGGTGGTGCCAGCTGATCCATGAAGTGCAGGATCTGCAAAATATTTCAAGCCCTGATCTTAGGGTTTATAATAGTGCATTTATCCCCAGGAGCAATTTACGGGGGGTGGGAAGGGGTGGGAGTGGTACAATCAGAATCTTGTAGCCTCCAGCTTCATGACTCCTAAACCATAATTTCCAATTTTTTGGCTACTTCGTTAGTTCCACAAAGGCAGTCTAGTCCCCAGGCAAGAGGGGGTTTGTTATGGCAAAGGGCTGTTGTCATCTTTATTTTTGAAACTGACTTTGCAAAATTGTAACTCAGGAAATTATGACAATGAAAGAAATCACACCTAACCCACTCTATCTTGCTTCTAACCCTTAAGCTGTCCTTGTTCATTCCTGGGCATAGGCCGAACTAACTTTGGAAAGGAATTCAGTTCATGGTTTGACTCTGAAACAAATTGAGTCCCGAAAAGACCCCCTTCTTACCTGAGGTCCGGTCTGCCTTTGCAGGACTAACAAATTAGCTACAAGTTTAGAAATTATGGTTTAGCAGTCATGTAGCCTCTAGCTGCGAGAGTCTGAACCACCTCAAATTGCTCCTGAAGGTAACATCACCTTGTAAAACCTAAGATCAGTGCTTAAGATATTTTGCAGACTCTGTACTTGATGGATCAGCTGATACCACCCAGACCAGTAATCTGGCCCAACAAGTTCTGCCATCATGCCCAGGAACAGGAGACATCAAGAAAACCTAACTTTGACCCCCTGTGATTCCATCTCCAACCTGATCAAACAGCACTGCTCACTTACCAAGCCGCTACCCACAAAATTGTCTTTAAAAACTCTGATCCCGAATGCTCAGGAAGACTGATTTGAGTGTAATAAAACGCTGGTCTCCCGCACAGCCAGCTCTGTATGAATTACTCTTTCTCTGTTGCAATTCCCCTGTCTTGATAAATCAATTCTGTTTAGGCAGCAGGCAGGTTACATTTTAAACTATAAACTAAGTTTCTCCCAAAGTTAGTTCAGCCTACACCCAGGAATGAATAAGGACAGCTTGAAAGTTAGAAGTAAGATGGAGCTGGTAGGTCAGATCTCTTTGACTGTCTCAGTTACAGTTTTGCAATGGCAGTTTCATGAAGAGGCAGCTTTAGGCTAAACTTTTTAACACTGAGACAGATCCTACTGCCTTCCTACATTTTCCCACCTTTGACAAGACTGGAACTGCATTCTCCTTTGTTTTGTTTTTATAGGATTTATGGTTCTTTGTTAAAATACTATTTAAGCAAGTCTCTTAAACCTTGAGAGATACTTTTGAACTGAGGCCTCTCCCACGTCGTGTGTACAGCACACATCGGTAATCCTCTGCTGGTTTTTCTTTTGTTAATCTGAATTTTCAGGAGAGTGTCTCTACTAAGAATTTATGAGGGTTGAAAAAGAAATTGTATTTTCTCCCCTTCAGTATGAATTTTCCTGCTTGGCATTTAAAATTCTGCTTAGAGCTCATTAGAGTTTTTCTACTTTAATAGAAATTAATGGTGTAGTATAATATGAAATATATTTGGTCTTTGAGGTTCCCGTCACAAAGCACCTAAAACCCTTAGAATTTCCTGAGTGACAGGAATGTCTTTTGTTATTCAGAATGAGCTTCTTTCAGATCACACTGGAGTTGATGCTAATGACGTGACTTAGGGTGGCATTCCTAGATAGCCTCAGAAAGAATCCAGTCACTAGAAAGACAGTGATCGGAGGATTAGAGGCTTGAAACTTTCAGCACCACCCAGTGGGGGTTGGTCAGCACTGAAAAACAAGCTCTATAAAAACTCTTCAACATGATTTGGCAAGCCTTTAGGTTGCTGAGCACGTGGAGGTGCTGGGAGGGTGGCACAGAAAGAGGGCAGGGAAGCTCTGTGCCCTCCCCACATACCTTGACTTATCCATCACTTCATCTGGCTGTTCATGTGTATCCTTTATAATAAACTGGTGATTATAAGTAAAGTGTTTCCAAGTTCTGGGAGCCACCCTAGTACGTTATTAAGGTCAAGGGGTAGGAGGGGTCATGGAAACCCCAGTTTATAGCAGTTTAGTCAGAAGCACAGGTCACAACCTGGGACAATCTCTAGGTAGATGGTATCAGAATCAAATTGAATTGAAATAAATTATAGGACACAACTATTTGATGTCCACAAAGAATTACTTGGTGTGGGGAGAGAACCCCCGACACATCTGGCCAAAGAAGTATTCTGTGCTGAATGTGAGAGTAGGAAGAAAAAACTTGTTTTCCCTCAAAAAAATGGACTCTTCATTCTGATGCACATCCCCAGTGAAACCTGACCTTCAAGCCAAAGACAGTTTAAAGCCTGAAAACCAAGCCACAAGTCTCGGATAAATCCACAGACCAGATTGAGAAGTTCTCTTCCCATTTGGCATGCTTTCCTCTGATTGATCCCCTCACTTCACCTATTTTACATAGACCTACCCTTCCCTAATTGGTTTTTAACACTGTTGTGCCCATCTTTCAGTGGTGCCTTTTTTTTTTTTTTTAGCCTTTTTGCATACTCACAAACCAATCAGCATGCACTCCCCCATTCTCAGCCCATAAAAGCCCCAAACTCAGCCACACTTTGGGACTGCTCACCTTCGGGAGGAGGAGAATACCCGACTTCAGGTAGGGAACTGCCAAACTTGGGTCCCCCTTTCTACTGAGAGCTGTTTCAGCACTCAAAATTATTTGCCTTGCTCACCTGCCAGCTGCTAGGTAACCTCATTCTTCTTAGAAATGGGACAAGAACTCGAGACCCACAGAATGGTGAGTGTGAACAGAGCTGTAACCCTGTAGCACTCCCCTCCCACTTGCCAACCAATGGGAGAGGGAGCCACTGGGCGCCACATGCCCCCATTCATCAGGCTGCAGACAGTGGGACTGAAAGAGCTGTTAATACACTGTAACACCCCCTTTGGGGCTTCAGAGTTGCTGGTGTCTCCAAGTTTTTTGATAGCCACCGTGTTCCCCTCATCCAGATATTGGCACCCAAAGCAGAAGCAGGTCATGGCATACCCAACCTAGCTGGAGGCTGAGTGCAAATCCCATGGTGAGAGCAGGATCTGGGATGGAGCGGAAGCCAAGGGCAGCCCGTCTGGCCGAGTGGGTGGGGTATTTCCAGTGGCAACCCCAGAGCCAAACAAGGCCCAGGCAAGGACATTGCCAGTTGTGGAGGTCTCCAGCTGGCAAAGCAGCACTAAATAATCCTGTGTCCATTCTTTCATTTTCTTGGACCGTGTAACTTTTACAGAAAACATGTATATCTTAATGAACTTTTTTTGGGAAAACACAAGCCAAAAAGGAAAGGCTGGCACATTCTGCATTTGAGTTTAAAGCTTTTATTCATCAGAAGACAACATAAAAAAAGACAAGCCGCCAAACTGGGAATGTGTATTTTATAAAACATATAATTGACAGTGCACTACTCTACAAATATATAAGGATGATTAATTCCTAAAAATCAGAAAAAGATAACAGAAAAAATAGGGCAAAAGGTAACAGCACTTCACAGACAAAAATTAAAACCACCTTTGCAAAAATTATGACAGTGAGCAAATTATGACAGTGAAAGAGATCTGATCTAATCAACCCCAATCTTGCCTTTAATCTTCAAACTTTCTTTAATCATTACTGGGCTTAGGCCAAGCTAACTTTAAGATACATTTAGTTTATAGTTTAAATAATAGCCCTTTTCCAAAACTAAACTGCCTTTGTAAAGCTAATGAAAGATGACAAGTTTAGAGAGAGGAGGAGCTTGAATTCTGCTAAGCTGTAGACATAAATAATCACTAGTCATTATTTTGGAGGTCACAAGATATGTATCTTCCCCAATTACTCCTACAGATGACATTGTTACTGTGGGACCTAAGATTGACCTTTTGAGATATCTTTTCAGGATTTTACATTTCCAGTGAACAACGGCTCCACCCGGACCCCCAAATCAGTCCTGTGGCCCCACCCAGAAGTGGACTCCCTGGCCTACCAAACTATCCTTGAAAAACCCTAGCCTTTGAATTTTGGGGGAGATTAATTTGATTAATCATACCATCTTCCATGTGGCATGTCCAGCCTCATGTCAATTAACTATTTTATTATAATGCCATGGTCACAGTGAATTGGTTTCATCTGTGCAGTGGACAGGAAGAACCCATTGGGTAGTTACAAAGTCACAAATGGACAATGAACATTAAAAATTGCTGATCTTTAATTGGGAAAATGCAAATTAAATGTGATGCCATTTTATACCCCAGATTTGCAGAAATATAAGTATTGATGAGGATGCAGAATGACAAGAACTCATATAAACTGTTGTTGGGACTATGAATTGCTTCAAACTCAAATCTTGTTATGATTACAGTGCTTACCAGTGCTAGGTACTCTTTCAAGTACTTAATATATGTTAACTCATTTAATCACATGGAAAATTTTTATTGTAATCTAATTAAGTTGACAGTTTTCCTACAGGAGATTCCACAGTTCCACTACTAAGTATATACCCTAGAGCAGTGGTCCCCAAACTTTTTGGCACCAGGAACCAGTTTCGTGGAAGACAATTTTTCCATGGATCAGGGGTCAGGAGTGGGGAACGGAATGGTGGTTTTGAAATGAAACTGTTCCACCTCAGATCATCAGGAATTAGATTCTCATAAGGAACACACAACCTAGACCCCTCACAGGTGCAGTTCACAGTAGGATTCATGCTCCTATGAGAACCTAATATTGCAGCTGATCTGAGAGGAGGCAGAGCTCAGCTGGTAATGCTCACTCACCTGCTGGTCACCTCTTGCTGTGTAGCCCGGCTCCTAACAGACCCGTATGTGTCCATGGTCTGTGAGTTGGGGACCCTGCAGGAAGTCTTGTAAATGCAAGTCAGGAAACTTACTGTTTACAACTGCATAGTTTATAGGAGTAAGAAACTAGAACAATTCAAATGTTCATCAAGAGAAAACTGGATAGATTGTGGTCAATTCATATGTTCATACTGAAAAAAAGAGTCATAAAATATGTACAGCAAGACATAATTTACATAGAAATAAAAACCATACAAACATGATGGTGATACCAGTGGGCTAGACAAGGTCCCCAGATGCTGGTAGGACCTCAACCCTGGCCGGTGTCCAGAATCTTGACACTGTCTCAGGAAGGAATTTAAGGACTAGTCAGAAAATGGTGAAAGTATGGAGATTTATTGCCAAGTTAAAGTACACACTCAAGAAAGGGGATTGTGGGTGTACTCAGGAGAGTGAGTCATGCACAATGGGATTTGAGGTTTCTGTCTATGGGTTGCTTTAACCAAGGAATGGAATATTCATGAAGAGTTCTGGAAGAAGGTAAAGATTTCTCAGATCTGTGGTGTCACACATTTTTACACCAGATATGGGTGTTCCTGAAACTGTCATGGTGCTGATGGGTGTGTGGTTGAGTATGTTAATTTGTGTATAATGAGGTCCTGGGTGAAACCTAGCTCAAATCCAGTGCCATGTTGGGCCCCGTTGGTCTTAGCCAGCTTGACCCACATCCTGTTTTTCAAGGTCTTATTAGTTCCTATCTTATGCAGCTATTTCAACAGTTTCCTTTTTGCTAGTCATGTGAAACTGCTGCCTAGAATATTCTAGGCACAAACACCCTATATTATTCTTGTCTCAGTGGGGCCAGTCTAAGATTAAAAGCAAATATTTGTCAAGCAGAAGAATATGGTCTAGGGATTCATTCATATTCAGAAAAACTAGGAAGAACCCACCCCCCAGGTGTATTAGGGTTCTCTAGAGAAACAGAACCAATAGGAAATATATATATATAGAGAGAGAGAGAGAGAGAGAGAGAGAGAGAGATGTAAGAGAGAATTATTATGGGAATTGGCTCATGACATTATGGACCCCAAGAAGTCCCACAATATGCCATCTGCAAGTTGGAGAACCAGGAAAGCCAGTGGTATAATTCAGTCCAAGGCCAAAAACTAGGGGAAGAGGAAGAACAGACTAGTTTAAGTCCTGGAGTTTGAAGGCCTGAGAACCAAGGAAGCTCCAGTGTTCAAGGGCAGGAAAAGATGAATGGCCCAGCTCCAGAAAAGAAAGAAAATTCACCCTCCCTCTGCCTTCATGTACTGCTTGGGCCCTTAACAAATTAAATGAGGCCCACTCATGCTGAGTAGAGGCAGATCTTTATTCAGTTTACTGATTCAAATGTTAATCTCTTCCAGACGCACCGTCACAGACAAACCCAGAAATGATGTTTTTACCTGCTATCTGGGTAGCCATTAGCCCAGTTGAGTTGACACATAAAAATAACCATCAAACCATGGGAATTAAGCAAACCAAATTCAGGGTAATGGTTGCCTCTGGGTGGAGAATGGGAAATGAGATACTGAAAATACATCAAGCAGTTTAAATGGTATTTGTTGGTAAAGCTCTCTTCAGCGGCATGCTAGGTACAAGTGTTCATTATATTACTCTTTATAGTATATATATCCACTACACATATCTGTCTGTTTGAAATATTTTACAGTGTTCTTTATAAATAATACAGTGAAGAATGAGGGTATCTGAGAGCCCTCAAGGCCCCTGGAATAGTCCTGTGCATGCAGAGAGCGCTGCGTATTTGCAGTAAAGGAAGCTAAGTTGACAGTTCTGAGAGCTAAGTTCACAATTCAAAGCATTCCTCCCCCATATTCTCTTCCTAAGTTTTATAGAGGTGACTCTTCAATGAAAATATGTAATGTAACAAGTATTTTGACCAGCACTGTCAACTCATTTTATCTTCTTGCCAGAAGCACTGCCGTAGCAAATATTTGTCAAGATGAAGAATTGATCAACTTGTGGTTCTGGAATAATCCTGCTCATTCCTTTTAGCATACTCACTACCAAATGATATATGTTAGAGAATTCTGTTTTGCTCACTTTGCTCTTTCCTTGGGGGGTGCTGAAAGAGAGTTTTCTTTCTTGCTACTTTGCCAATTTATTAGCTACGTAATCTGTCTTAGTTTTCTCATCAATGGAATGGACATAACGAGGTGAGTGGTGACAAACATGTATGTATCTACCTATCAATTGTTTGCAGCAATGCCAGTGTCAGCATGCAGTAAGAACTATATAAGCCGTCATCATTATTATTGGCCATATACAGATTATTGATTTTGAACAAAATTCTACAAATGGCAGCTATTTGAATAAACTGTAGTTCATCTTATGAAAACAAAGTGGATCTTTAACACTAGAAACATAATCATAAACTAGATAATGTAAGGCTTGAGAACATGATAAGTTAAAAGTTCTCAACTTAAAGTTTTATTTCTAAATAGTATTTTACACAAAATTGTGACTTATAATCTTTTTAAATCTTAGCTTTTAAATTTGCATCAGTCCCATGATGACGATATAAGAATACCTTAAATTTCATTTGATCTTCAAATCGCACTTGGAAATGGGAATTATAATCCACATTTTATAGATAAAACTAAATGCAGAAGGAACAGCAAAAGTGATGGGCCTAGCTTAAGACTGGCAGGCTGCTGGCCTAACTCCAAGTCTAGGGTTCTTGCCTCAATATAAGAGCTGACTCACCAGTTTCCTCATTATTATAGATATTAAACTGAGAAATTGCAAACATTTCTGATTGCAGCTATGTGCCAAGTTAGAAGTGCCATGTTTGCTTTTGGGTCTAAGATAATTGTATCAAATGTCTCTTATGTATAAATGCCAATAAACCTTTACTGGAAGTTACAAAGAGCTGAGGTATATTAACATCTTCAATAGCAATTCAAGCTACAAATACATTGAAAAGTTTGCAAATAAAGAAACTCTGAAGGGAAGTGTCTTGAAATGTGAAAAGCTAACTTTAATGGACTCTTTTTAAGCTTACATTTACTTTAATTTTTAAAAACTAGTGTTTTGTTTGGGTTATAAAAGCAATACATCCTCATTATAGCATTTGAAAAATGTAAAAATTTGCCCAAAATAAAAAATTACCTATCATCTCTCTACTCAGAAATAATGAACATTTAATATTTTAAAGTACCACTTTCTAATTTGAGATACATACTACATACATACATATATTCACAAATATAATATTGCATTACATAGTACAAAATATGTTTTCTAACATTTTGTTATAAACATTTTCTTTTTAAATTATCTTTTTTTTTTTTGAGACGGAGTTTCGCTCTGTCACCCAGGCTGGAGTGCAGTGGCACAATCTCGGCTCACTGCAAGCTCTGCCTCCTGGGTTCACGCCATTCTCCTACCGCGGCCTCCCGAGTAGTTGGAACCACGGGCGCCCACCACCGCGCCTGGCTAATTTTTTGTATTTTTAGTAGAGACAGGGTTTCACCATGTTAGCCAGGATGGTCTCGATCTCCTGATCTCGTGATCCGCTGGCCTTGGCCTCCCAAAATGCTGGGATTACAGGTGTGAGCCACTACGCCTGGCCTAAATTATCATATTAAGACCAAATAGAATTTATCTCAGAGATGCTTATCCCAGAAACACAAATATAGCAAAACAACCACAGACAGTGAGTTGGAGCTGAACTGAGTGCCTTCCAGGGCTGAGGTGGTGTCATTGATCACTTCAGCTGAAATCAAGAACAAATTTCATACCATCTATTTGAATTGGATGACTTAGTTACAGGGAAAGCTGCTCACAAGGGGCACATAAATAATGAAGCAGTTATTTTGCGAACCTCTACCAAGTAACTGAGGGTAGATTCATTTTGGAGACATCTCTGAAATTATCTAAGGGATAAATGACCTCCTGGTGGTACTTTAAACACTTGCAGCTCTCCTCGGACGATCTATAAGGTGCAAGTGTTTTGGGAGGGAGGCAGGTTAATGACTGGCTTCCATGTAAAAAGTGCCATCCCAAAGGTGCACACGGTGTTCCTGGAGAGACTGTTTTGTTTACAATTATTGCTTTCCCTTGCCAAGTGGGACTTGTATTAGAGAGCACAGGTTGAAAGTGCCTCCAACTTAGGGTTCCTAGTTCAGTTGGAATATTTGGGTCTCGTCCTTGGCTTTGGAGGGACTGTCTGAGGGCAGTAGATCTTGTCTGTCCACACCACCAGCCAGCTGGCATTTATCCACCCCATCTAAGGTTGAAAAATCTGTCTTGTATAAATGAAATTCAGAGTTAAATAGTCCAGGGCTGGTATCTGTTTGACAATGTCCTCAGAGACTGAGGTCCGAGATGGCAGTGTTGCAGGCAGCAGAGTAGAGGAGATGAAGATGAAAGAAAATGGTATATGGGCCACATCCTATAAAGAATGACCCTGGAAGCTGCCATAGGATATTTGTGCTCACATTCTTTGGCAGAAGTGAGTCACATGGCCACACCTGAATGTAAGGGAGATAAGGAATTGCAGTTTTTATCCTGAGTATGCATTTGTTCAGTTAAACATTATAAGTTTTCTGACTACGGTGGTAGGGGAGAATGGGCACTGGGAGACAAGCAGCAGTAACTAACATAGAGTTGTGTTACATGCAGGGAAGCATCTTTAAAATTAAAAATCAGTGAGCAGCCACCCCATTGTTGAGCATATCGCCATTGCTAGTAGAATCAGTTACGTTCGAATAAATTCCTATTTTAATAATGATTAATTTCACATGAAAACGAAGCTAACTTCTAAAAGTCAGGTATCACTGACTTTAATAATCAAATTTTGCATTTAGGCTGTAATTTAATTCCATTATTTTTTTCTATGTGGTTTAAGTTGGTATGTTCATTACTTTGTAATTTTCCCATAAAACTTAAACATGGTTTTATTCTTTATTCTTACTTTGCTAAATAATAAATAATACACTTCCGAAAACAGGGAGAAATTGAAGACCATCTTTCTATCTATTGTGTTGAATCTTAACACATTCCACCTTCTTGTCTCTGCTTTTACCTTATTAGGTTTCTATTGCCTTAATCCCTTCTGAAACGGTGTTCAGGAACTAAAAAAGAGGAAGGAAAATTTAGGCACAGCATAATCAGAATTTATAATGGTTATGCATAATATTTTGGTTGATATTGTTTTTCTGTTTATTTAAAAAAATAGCTGATAGCCATGTTGACATACATGGAAAATATCACTGTAGGCATACAGTTCTCAGTAAGCTTACTTTTTCTCTCCCCTCAGATTGGGTTTATTTTTCCTGTCCTTCCACTGATAACTTAACTATTGGAGCACATTTATTTTTCAGTGTGAAATTTGCAGTCTTAATATATGGTAGCAGATGTACTGAGGTGGATTGGCTTGAGCTTTTAGACCCTGGTAGGTATACATCTACTCCTTATAGATTCCCTGATTGTCCAGCATGAAGTCCACCTCTTCCATGAAACTTTCTCTGATAATTGATTTTTCTCCTAGTTAAAATGTTAAGGTTGCAAGGTATGACTTGTGAGCATTTAGGAAGGCATGACCATAAAGTAAAAATAAAACAGAAACCCAGCCAATCTCTAAGATCCTTTTCATTTCCAAAGATTTTTTTTGTTTTGTTTTGTTTTTTTGAGATGGAGTCTCGCCCTGTTGTCCAGGTTGGAGTGCGGTGGCATGATCTTGGCTTACTGCAACCTCCGCCTCCCAGGTTCAAGCAATTCTCCTGCCTCAGCCTCCCGAGTAGCTGGGACTACAGGTGCCAGCCACCACACCTGGCTAATGTTTTTGTATTTTTAGTAGAGACTGGGTTTCACCTTGTTAGCTAGTACGGTCTCGATCTCCTGACCTCATGATCCACCCGCCTTGGCCTCCCAAAGTGCTGGGATTACAGGCGTGAGCCACTGTGCCTGGCCCCCAGAGATTTTTTGATTGAAGGCCTGTATAACCAAAGGATCTGTTTGCTACAAAGTGATCACATGGAGGCACAGTCCAATGATGTCAACCTTGCTGAGATGTTTGAAATTTCTTTTTCAAGTTTCCATGAGAACCTTTGAAGAAAGCCTTCTCCAACTATCCTCAATGATGAAAATGTACTCATTCTTTAAGGATGGGTTTGATTCTGGGAGCAATCTAAAATCATTGGGAGACAAATCTGATGATTAAGTTGTCTGGAAACAATTTTTAGTCACTGATTCAATAAATGTGTGTTGAGCTCCAGTAAAAGCAAGTGCCATAAACAAAAACAGGAAAAGTATACTTCCTGCTCTTAAGATGCTTAGTGTGCAAGAGGGTCAAAATTGAGGTGAAATACTGATTTTCTTGAATTAAATATTCTTCGTATTGTAGTACTTTGTTTTCTATTTTTTTGTGTGTCTCCCAAAGGTCAAATGCAGTCTCACACTTTGTGTGCTCTGTAGCCGCCTTCCTGACAGGGCTCCTTTGGGCTCACAGCTTCCTAAGATAGGGGGGAAATGATAACTCATCCAGACTTTGACATAGTGGAAGTAAATACACAGAAATAACATGGAAGATGCCCCCAAGTAACTGGAGTGAATTTTATTTTCTTTAGTCTCCATGTCTTTTTCCGAAATTATAGCAGAAGGTCTCAGAATAAAAAATAAAACCCCCAAATAATTATTGGTTAGGAATATTTAACACAGGGAGTTAAATTTCAACTCCTTTCCTTTAAAATTTTTATTTTGATGTATACATGTGTGAGCTTGCCAAAACCAAAAGCTGCACAAAGGCTGATGGGAAGTATGTGAATGCTGATATTTTCTTCTCCTTGAATGTATTTTTTTGTATTTGTCTTTGCCTTTTCAATTCTGCCTTTTTCTTGTCATTCTGTGCTGTCTAGGACCTCCGAACAGTGTAGAATAGAAGCGATGAGCTTTGTCTTGTTCATTTTAAAGTGAATGCCGTTTCCTCATTAAAAATGATCTTTACTATAGGTTTTTCATAGATATCCATTATTTGTGAAAAGTCCCTTCAATTCCTGGCTAGCCAAGATTTTTATTTTGCAAATTGTCATATTGAATTTACCAAATACATGGCTATGATGTATTTGGTTTGGGGCCATTCCAACATCTGTGGTCTCTGAGGACTGAAAACTGTCATTTGTTGCTTCTAATGGATTAAGAACCTCACGTACTGTGTGCTTCTGAAGCTTTAGAGAGGCTCCTTGCAGTTCCCATTAATTAAAAAAAAATTCCCCTTATTTTTGGTTATATATTAAAAACGTACTGTGTAGGTAACAAATACAGGTTAGTGGGTGTCTCTTTGGAGGAAGAAGTGTAAGTTCTGCTGAAGGGAATGTGAAGGACTCTGATTTTGAAACAATTTTTAAAATTTGATATTTAAAAAAAAATCTAAAGCAAACACCATAACATCTAATATTTGTTCATTTGAGGAAGGCAATTAATTAATTAATTTATTCTTCGTATTTTCAAAGTAAGTTTTTTTAAAAAAGAGAAGAAAGAAGCCTGCTGTTACTAATCATTTTTAGTTAAATTAGTTACTCCTTCCCCTGGAATCCTACAGCCCTTTGCTACCGTGCCACGTAACTCTTATTTCATTGTGCTATGATTTTTCTCTATATGAGCATTTTTAATGTATTGTTTCCCAAATTTAACCAAAAAAGCTGGTGGTATAGCAATATTAATATCAGATTAAAACATTTACAATGTGGAGACTGTTTTTACATATTTCACTGTCCGATCAGCTTTTAAATCTCTCAAGAGCAGAGACTGTATTATCTATCTATCCTTATATTTCTGGAATCTGGCCAGTATTTGGCTTATTTTGCTGAGTATTGAGCAAAAATTCATAAGCATGAGGTTGGCATCATATTAAAGACCTATGCTTCTTTATTAAGTAATTTTATGTCATTGTACTGAATGCATTTCTGTAATGAATTAAAATTTTTCACTGGATGGGGATGTAGTAGAAAGAGCTAGCTAGCCCTCTATCCTCTTCTCTTTTTGAGCACCCAGCTGACTACGTTTCCCAGCCACCCTAGAAATTATGTATACCCATGTAATTAAGTTCCCTCTAATGTAATGTAAACATAATGATGCGTAACATTTCCAAACATGGCCCACAAAAATGTTCCATGTGTATTCGTCCGTGCTTTTCCCTTTCTAGCTGATTGTAATGTCAACAGCAAGCCCTGAAAAACACATTTTTAAAGGAATATATTTAAATATATATATATTTAATATATTAAAATATATTCCTTTAAAGTATATATTCAAATACATTCTTCTAAAAATGTTTTCCATTTTATCTTTGGTTTCTCCTCTAAGTATATAACTTTTCATTGATACTACTTGCTTTAAATAACTACCAAAAATATAAGCCTCAGCTCTTAGAATCTGTTTGCTACAAGGATAGAGCTGCAAAAAACTTCATAGGATACTAAAATGTCTATCACTCAACTAAACAGTGTTTTTGGTTCCTTAGATTTCGGGGAATCTTGCAGAGCTAAAATAATAGCTCCTATAAAAAATGCAGGCCAGGAGTGTGGTGGCTCATGCTTGTAATCTTAGCACTTTGGGAGGCTAAGGCAGGTGGATCACTTGAGTGCAGGAGTTTGAGACCAGCCTGGTAAACATGGCAAAACCCTATCTATCTCTACAAAAAAATAAGAAATTAGCTGGGCAGGGTGGTGCATCCTGTAGTCTCAGCTACTCAGAAGGCTGAGCTAGGAGGATAGATTGAGTCTATGAGGTTGAGGCTGCAGTGAGCCATGATTGCACCACGGCACTCTATCCTGGGCAACCGAGTGAGACCTTGTCTCAAAAAACAGTAACAAAAACACAAAAAAGCTGAATATTTAATAACCAGAATTTATCCTCCATTATTATGTCACCTGAATTATTCCTATTTGAATTACCTTAAGATATTAGTTATAAATATATAATTATGACAGTAATTATATATTTGTATATTATAATTAGCATAGTATAATTATATTCATGTTGATACTTTTATACATTCATTATAACTTTATAATACATTCTTCAGTATGTAAAAAGAGTCATGGGAAGACTGAAAAAATTATGAATGCTCTTATATTTTATTAAATAATTATGACACAAATGACAGCCAAAATATTTATTATTGATTAGTATACCACTTAAAATCTCTGACCTAAAACAAATTTTTGAGCCACTGAAAAAGCAAACTTCCTCACAGAAATATTTATTGTTACCAAAAGAACACTGTTTTAACAATAACTCCTTTATTACTTTAAAACATGCACAGTGCTGCTTTTACATATTAAAATTTCAATGACATCAACAACATAAGGTAACTATATGTTAATATTTTGAACTAACATTTCAAATGTAGACTGACCACATGTTTGATTTAAAGCTTAAAGAATCATTGTTCCCTTTTGTGAAGACGGCTTTTGTTGTCATTAGATTCTACTGATTTTTTAGGAATAGAGCTGCTCCACACTGAATCCACTGGTCTTGGTTGCCCCCACATGGAACATCAATATTGGTAACCACACGATCCCTTTCAGCACTTGTGTAAACAGGCAAAGAGATGCACTCATCCGGAGAATATGGACCACATGCATCCTGTTTAAAAAATAACTTGTTTTAAAATACAGCAATACACTATTTGGAAACAGATTATTAGATAACCAAGGAAACAAACATATTAATATTATGAAATATTTCAAATTAATATGATAAAGCCCTATCATCCACCTGCAACAAAATGAAACACATGGCCTATCGTGTTTTATTTACAACCTCTCCCTAGCCCCAAATATTGGAGTATTTTGAACAGCACCTTCCAATTACAAAATTTCACCCATATTTACATATATATCTCTATAAATAAAATAGAACCATGTAAGTATTATCACACAGTAGAAAATTACCAATAATTCCCTAATATCATCACACATCCATTATCTCATTATCTCCTGTTTTAAAGAGTTTTTCTGTTAGAATCATAATTTAAATAAAGCCTATGCTTTGCAGTTTGTTGAAATGTCTCTTAAGTCTCCCAAATCTGTAAGTTTTTCCTCTTTTCCTAGCAATTTGTTTGCAGAAGAAACTATACCAAATAGTTTCCCACATTCTTGTTTGGGTTACATTCCCATGGTATCACGTTGGTCTGTCTGTTCCTTGTATTCCTATAAACTGGATCTAGAGGTGAGCTCAGACTCAATGTTTGGAAAATACCGCATAGGTGGTACTAGATGTTTCCATCAAGCAGCACATGTCTGGTTGTCTCTCTTTTTTGGCTATTAGGGGCCACTGATAATCATTTTTCATTCAAGATTACACAAGGGGTAATCTATCATTCCTTATTCCAAACAGGAATATATCTATAAAGAGAAACTTCCACTTATCAATTCTTTTTGTTACCATGAGGTGCAGTTCATACAAGAAAAACTAGATAAATGCCTATTTCCCTTTATGTGTTTTCTTTTTTTATTTTTATTTTTTTTACTTTATTTTTTTTTTATTATACTTTAGGTTTTAGGGTACATGTGCACAATGTGCAGGTGTGTTACATATGTATCCACGTGCAATGTTGATTTCCTGCACCCATTAACTCGTCATTTAGCATTAGGTATATCTCCTAATGCTGTCCCTCCCCCCTCCCCCAACCCCACAACAGTCCCCGGACTGTGATGTTCCCCTTCCTGAGTCCATGAGTTCTCACTGTTCAATTCCCACCTATGAGTGAGAACATGCAGTGTTTGGTTTTTTGTCCTTCTGATAGTTTACTGAGAATGATGTTTTCCAGTTTCATCCATGTCCCTACAAAGGACATGAACTCATCATTTTTTACAGCTGCATAGTATTCCATGGTGTATATGTGCCACATTTTCTTAATCCAGTCTATCGTTGTTGGACATTTGGGTTGGTTCCAACTCTTTGCTATTGTGAATAGTGCCGCAATAAACATACGTGTGCATGTGTCTTTATAGCAGCATGATTTATAGTCCTTTGGGTATATACCCAGTAATGGGATGTCTGGGTCAAATGGTATTTCTAGTTCTAGATCCCTGAGAAATCGCCACACTGACTTCCACAATGGTTGAACTAGTTTACAGTCCCACCAACAGTGTAAAAGTGTTCCTATTTCTCCACATCCTCTCCAGCACCTGTTTTTTACTGATTTTTTAATGATGGCCATTCTAACTGGTGTGAGATGGTATCTCACTGTGGTTTTGATTTGCATTTCTCTGATGGCCAGTGATGATGAGCATTTCTTCATGTGTTTTTTGGCTGCATAAATGTCTTCTTTTGAGAAGTGTCTGTTCATGTCCTTTGCCCACTTTTTGATGGGGTTGTTTGTTTTTTTCTTGTAAATTTGTTTGTGTTCATTGTAGATTCTGGATATTAGCCCTTTGTCAGATGAGTAGGTTGCAAAAATTTTCTCCCATTCTGCAGGTTGCCTATTCACTCTGATGGTAGTTTCTTTTGCTGTGCAGAAGCTCTTTAGTTTAATTAGATCCCATTTGTCAATTTTGGCTTTTGTTGCCATTGCTTTTGGTGTTTTAGATGTGAAGTCCTTGCCCACGCCTATGTCCTGAATGGTATTGCCTAGGTTTTCTTGTAGGATTTTAATGGTTTTAGGTCTAACATTTAAGTCTTTAATCCATCTTGAATTAATTTTTATATAAGGTGTAAGGAAGGGATCCAGTTTCAGCTTTCTACATATGGCTAGCCAGTTTTCCCAGCACCATTTATTAAATAGGGAATCCTTTCCCCATTTCTTGTTTTTGTCAGGCTTGTCAAAGATCAGATAGATAGTTGTAGATATGCGGCATCATTTCTGAGGGCTCTGTTCTGTTCCATTGATCTATGTCTCTGTTGTGGTACCAGTACCATGCTGTTTTGGTTACTGTAGCCTTGTAGTATAGTTTGAAGTCAGGTAGCATGATGCCTGCAGCTTTGTTCTTTTGGCTTAGGATTGACTTGGCAATGCGGGCTCTTTTTTGGTTCCACATGAACTTTAAAGTAGTTTTTTCCAATTCTGTGAAGAAAGTCATTGGTAGCTTGATGGGGATGGCATTGAATCTATAAATTACCTTGGGCAGTATGGCCATTTTCGTGATATTGATTCTTCCAACCCATGAGCATGGAATGTTCTTCCATTTGTTTGTATCCTCTTTTATTTCATTGAGTAGTGGTTTGTAGTTCTCCTTGAAGAGGTCCTTCATGTCCCTTGTAAGTTGGATTCCTAGGTATTTTATTCTCTTTGAAGCAATTGTGAATGGGAATTCACTCATGATTTGGCTGTTTGTCTGTGATTGGTGTACAAGAATGCTTGTGATTTTTGTACATTGATTTTGTATCCTGAGACTTTGCTGAAGTTGCTAATCAGCTTAAGGAGATTTTGGGCTGAGACAATGGGGTTTTCTAGATATACAATCATGTCATCTGCAAACAGGGACAATCTGACTTCCTCTTTTCCTAATTGAATACCCTTTATTTCCTTCTCCTGCCTGATTGCTCTGGCCAGAACTTCCAGCACTATGTTGAATAGGAGTGGTGAGAGAGGGCATCCCTGTCTTGTGCCAGTTTTCAGAGGGAATGCTTCCAGTTTTTGCCCATTCAGTATGGTATTGGCTGTGGGTTTGTCATAGATAGCTCTTATTATTTTGAGATACATCCCATCAATACCTAATTTATTGAGAGTTTTTAGCATGAAGGGTTGTTGAATTTTGTCAAAGGCCTTTTCTGCATCTATTGAGATAATCATGTGGTTTTTGTCTTTGGTTCTGTTTATATGCTGGATTACATTTATTGATTTGCGTATGTTGAACCAGCCTTGCATCCCAGGGATGAAGCCCACTTGATTATGGTGGATAAGCTTTTTGATGTGCTACTGGATTTGGTTTGCCAGTATTTTATTGAGGATTTTTGCATCAATGTTCATCAAGGATATTGGTCTGAAATTCTCTTTTCTGGTTATGTCTCTGCCAGGCTTTGGTATCAGGACGATGCTGGCTTCATAAAATGTGTTAGGGAGGATTCCCTCTTTTTCTATTGATTGGAATAGTTTCAGAAGGAATGGTACCGCTTCCTCCTTGTACCTCTGGTAGAATTCGGCTGTGAATCCATCAGGTCCTGGACTCTTTTTGGTTGGTAAGCTATTGATTATTGCCACAATTTCAGAACCTGTTATTGGTCTATTCAGAGATTCAACTTCTTCCTGGTTTAGTCTTGGGAGGGTGTATTTGTCAAGGAATTTATCCATTTCTTCTAGATTTTCTAGTTTATTTGCATAGAGGTGTTTGTAGTATTCTCTGATGGTAGATTGTATTTCTGTGGGATCGGTGGTGATATCCCCTTTTTCATTTTTTATTGCATCTATTTGATTCTTCTCTCTTTTCTTCTTTATTAGTCTTGCTAGTGGTCTATCAATTTTGTTGATCTTTTCAAACAACCAGCTCCTGGATTCATTAATTTTTTGAAGGGTTTTTTGTGTCTCTATTTCCTTCAGTTCTGCTCTGATTTTAGTTATTTCTAGCCTTCTGCTAGCTTTTGAATGTGTTTGCTCTTGCTTTTCTAGTTCTTTTAATTGTGATGTTAGGGTGTCAATTTTGGATCTTTCCTGCTTTCTCTTGTGGGCATTTAGTGCTATAAATTTCCCTCTACACACTGCTTTGAATGTGTCCCAGAGATTCTGGTATGTTGTGTCTTTGTTCTCATTGGTTTCAAAGAACATCTTTATTTCTGCCTTCATTTCATTATGTACCCAATAGTCATTCAGGAGCAGGTTGTTCAGTTTCCATGTAGTTGAGCAGTTTTGAGTGAGTTTCTTAATCCTGAGTTCTAGTTTGATTGCACTGTGGTCTGAGAGACAGTTTGTTATAATTTCTGTTCTTTTACATTTGCTGAGGAGAGCTTTACTTCCAACTATCCTAGTCTCTGATAAAATAGACTTTAAACCAACAAAGATCAAAAGAGACAAAGAAGGCCATTACATAATGGTAAAGGGATCAATTCAACAAGAAGAGCTAACTATCCTAAATATATATGCACCCAACACAGGAGCACCCAGATTCATAAAGCAAGTCCTGAGTGACCTACAATGGGACTTAAACTGCCACACAATAATAATGGGAGATTTTAACACCCCACTGTCAACATTAGCCAGATCTACGAGACAGAAAGTTAACAATGATATCCAGGAATTGAACTCAGCTCTACACAAAGTGGACCTAATAGACATCTACAGAACTCTCCACCCCAAATCAACAGAGTATACATTTTTTTCAGCACCACACCACACCTATTCCAAAGTTGACCACATAGTTGGAAGTAAAGCTCTCCTTTATGTGTTTTCAAAACAGTGAATGTTTCCTAGCACACTCCCAAGGTGATCAATGACCACCCCTTCTTTTTAAAAAATGGCATTATGAACTGGTGGATTTAAACGTATGTGATGTGCTTTAATGCAATGCAATCGCTACTGCACTGGTGTTCAAATTGTCAGTCTTTGCTCAGGGGGAACTTTTTAAGTTGGCTCCTGAGTTTTGATATGTCCCCAGTTGTCTCTTCAATAGTTTCACTGCCTTTCTAGTATGACAAGTATTATTATACAAGCTCATCTTTTGTATTTCCTGCCCTAGCAATTAGTCATTAATTTGATGATTCCTAGTTTCTTTCAAGAGAAATGGTATTAGAGACCATAATTTGGGTGCTAGGAATAATTGATCTTTTTTTTCTTTTTGAGATGGAGTCTTGCTCTGTCGCCCAGGCTGGAGTGCAGTGGCACAATCTCGGCTCACTACAAGCTCTGCCTCCCGGGTTCATGCCATTCTCCTGCCTCAGCCTCTCAAGTAGCTGGGACTACAGGTGCCTGCCACCACGCCCGGCTAATTTTTTGTATTTTTAGTAGAGACGGGGTTTCACAGTGTTAGCCAGGATGGTTTCCATCTCCTGACCTCGTGATCCATACGCCTTGGCCTCCCAAAGTGCTGGGATTACAGGTGTCAGCCACTGCATCTGGCCAATGGATCATTTTAATTCTAGGATGTTTTATTGACTTGAGCTTAGAAATCATGTATTTTTAAAAGAAAAACATGAGTTCATAATTGTATTTCCAATTCAAATATAGGATTAGCATTTTTACTGAATTTATATGATTTTATTCAATTATTACTTTGCAGAGTTGGAATGGAACTTAAGAGGCAAGCTAGACCCATTTTAAAATATTACAAAAGTGACAAATCAGAAGCCCACAGAGAATTTACCCATGGTAGCCTAGTTAGGAAGTGGCAAAGTTGTCACAGATATTACAGTTGAGAAAACACTCTAGTATATGAATGTTAGCAACTAATGTCTCTTATTCTGTTACTTTTCAAAATAGAACACAATAGCATTTATGGAACCAAATTATTTTCAGGCTCTGGAGTACCTGTCTAGGAGCTCCTGACCCTGTAGAGGTTACTCTCCGAACATCAGTTTCCCTATTAGAGAAAGACAAATGACATTTGCCTACCTCACAGGATGTAGAAAGAATCAGATGTCATATTAAAGAACTCTAGATATAAGTATTGTTTATCCACATATCTCTAATTCTTGGGACTGCCTTTTCCTTATTCCCTACTAATTCTCAAATCGACTAGAAAAAATCAGCTTTTTGGCAGCTACCACATCTCTGAAATGGTGTTAAGATAGAAATAATTTTCTTTCATAAAAAATTAAGACATTCTACTTTTAAGCCTAAGTGGGCATTATATGAACTTTATATTATCTTTTCCAATCCTGCTCCTCTCTCTGTCTCTCTCCCCCCGCCGCCCACACACATACCCACACACCAACAATGGTTCTGACTCTTCTGGCCCTTGATATAAATCAGTATGTCCCCTGAAAAATTATTCATTCCTAACATTCTTAAATCTTAACCTGATACATATAACAAGACATATTCTCTAGGTAGAATCATTCCCAAACAGATAAAAACACCATCTGTCCTAAATTTTTCTAATTATCTGTTTGAACTGATGATCTTGTCAGTTATTCAGCCATTCATTTAACAGCATTTTATATGCTAATATTGTGCCTAGAATTGTAAAGTCTAAGCAATTCAGTACATAGACAAATAGAGAAAATAATCGCCTTTGAATTTTTACTTTAGGAAACAAAATACACACATATCAAATATCTAGAATATAAGTTTTGGGAAAATATATACTTTAGAAAATCAAAATAAAGAAAACGCTACTCTGGGATATGTTAACCTAGCAGTGATTCATGGAGAGAGTAAATCCTTATTTGAACTTCAGAAAAAAAATGTGGGATTTGGAATAAAGAGAATTTTCAAGTTTTATCAGTCACCGACTAATCTCTTCCCTCTTGTTCAATTCTGCTTAGATGGCAAAGCTTTAGGAATAAAAAACTGTAATTGTCATGACTCCTTAGCCAATCTTAACTCCTTAGCCAATCTTAAAAGGTAAAGCCTAGTGCAAGCATTCCTTTACATTCTTTGGCAAAGAGCAGACAAAAGTCATATATTTGTTAAGACTGAAGTGATCTGAATCTATGATTGCCTATTTTTAATCCTGGGAAAGGTCTTAAATTATCTTTTTCTGACACCTGATATTTGCTTTGTTTTCCATTACTTCTATGATCAAAACTGAAATAGAAACATCACAATGAAATGTTTTACGATGTTATTCCTTTCTAGTCAGGAGATTTCTCTATATCTATATCGATGTAAAGACTATTTCTCTTTAAATTAGGAACTTAATAATGCTGATTATTATCAACTTAAAGTTGATTTTTTGCATATTCACTAACAGTTTACTAGTTTTTGTATATATTTCCGAATTCTTCCAAACCTTTTAGTTGTAGGCTTTGTCTTACAGCCAGGGTACAAATCTTAAAACCTACAGTGTTTTAAAGCAAAGCAATACAGTGGCTTCTTGATATTTTGTCACTTCTCAAAATCTCTTACGTGGTAAATGTTACTTCTGTAAAAAAGCTAAATACACTTGCTCTTAAGTCTCCAATAAATAAATGCTCACAGTAGAAGCAGGGACAAGTATTTTTGGCATTCTCACTATTATATTAGCACAATGTTTTATGTATATAGAAGTTCTTTGAATACTCCTTAACTGAATTAAATTATTATGACCCAATTTCCTCTTTAATATGTTTAACAGGCAAAACATAAGACACTGTTGGGCTGAAGTATTTGGATGAAACTAAAATTTTAATAACTATGAACAAACACCCTGTGTTCAATTAATGCAGAAAAGGAGTTATATTAGGAAGACTTCAAATAATTCACATTATATTTCCTCCAAAGTTTTGTGCAATTACAATAATTCAAAATCTATAAATTGTGATTACTCTAAAATTGTTGATGTGTTCATAAACCATATCTTTATTAAAACAAACTGGTCCAGTTAGTTCTGTTCAATAATGAGGCTAAAATTTGAAATTTTATACTCATTTGAATCAATTAGCTTTTCATAAATAAAAATTGTTTTATGTGAATAAACATCTTGCATAATTTTTCTGCTTTCCTAAAGTGTCCAAGAAAAGCCTGAATGTCGGCCGGGCGCGGTGGCTCACGCTTGTAATCCCAGCACTCTGGGAGGCCGAGGTGGGCGGATCACGAGGTCAGGGGATCGAAACCACGGTGAAACCCCGTCTCTACTAAAAATACCAAAAAATTAGCCGGGCGTGGTGGCGGGCGCCTGTAGTCCCAGCTACTCGGAGAGGCTGAGGCAGGAGAATGGCGTGAACCCGGAAGGCGGAGCTTGCAGTGAGCCGAGATTGCGCCACTGCACTCCAGCCTGGGCGACAGAGAGAGACTACGTCTCAAAAAAAAAAACAAAAAAACAAACAAAAAAAAAAGAAAAGCCTGAATGTCTCACAACAAAATTTGCCTATGCCTTCGGCAAAATGACTTAAAAACATACATTCTACAAATAGCAAGCAATACAGTACTATTTGAAAGAAGACAATGCAATTTTCAAAGGCAAAATGGTGACTCAGTAGTCCCCTCTTATTCGTGGGGAATATATTCCAAGGACCCAATGGATGCCTGAAACCGTGGATGGTGCCAAACCCTATATATACTATGTTTCTTCCTAAACATACATATCTAGGATAAGGTTTAATTTATACATTAGGTATAGTAAGATATTAACACAAATAATAGAATAATTATAACAATATACCGTAATAATAAAGTTGTGTGAATATGGTCTCTCTATCTCAAAATATCTATTGTACTATATTCATTTATTTGCTGACTGTGGGTAACTGAAATTACAGATACAGAGGGACTACCATATTAGATACCACTTAGTTTCCAAACCAAAGAAAGCAAGGAAAAACAAAACCAAACAATGAAAACAAAATTATTAGGTTACTCATATTAGCTATTTGGCCAATTTCAATTCAACTTCATAACAAAACACATATGAAGACAAAACAAAATATATTCATCAGTCTATGCACAGTCCAACTTATTTTAACACATGCTTTCTGAATGTTTATAATCAAGTCAATGAACAGTTCTTTTTTAGAAGAGGAAATGATAGAAAGTCGGAGTTCTAATGTATGTACAAGTAGCACAATTTAGTGATGCAATTCTGGGGGAAAAAAATCTCAAAATAGGAAACAAAACAGCTTGCCACCAATGAATACTCTGAGTTTGTTTTGTTAAGAATGTCTAGCTAGGTTTCAAAATGTATATTGGTAAAGATATACTTCCGTGATTTTTCAATAATATAGTGATAACATCATTACTTTCATAATAAGTCCCTCAAGAAAAAAAATCACATACAAAATATGTTAGTCAAATATTTGTTATTTTCAAACCAGAGTGTACAGAAGGCAGAACTTTCAACGCATATCTTCTGATATATGTGATATGTTAACATCTATACAAAATATAAAGTAATGATTGTTTTCCTGAGTAGCTTGTGTAAATACTTTATAGTTCTATTTTCTCTGAGAATAAATTTTTTTCTGAAGCTGAATTGTCAATTGTGCCTATCAGAAGATCCAGCCTCATGGGTTCAGGCTGGCTCAGGACTACTATGTTACTGTGGGGCTGATAAACTCTAAGGAGCATTATTTATAGGAAGATAGAACAAAGGCAAACTGACTCCCTGTGGAATGCCAGAAGGGCATCGCTGAGACTGGTCTTCATCATAAAGCAGTGTTGACCAAATCATACTATGTGGAATATTCGATCCTGATGGAGCATAGGGTGTAGGTGCATGAGAAGGTTGTGTGGTAAGTGATCTTCGGGACTTCTCAAGGCTGTTAACATAAGACTTTCCAAGGGAGGGAATATTGTGTTTATTAAGTTTGTTTACTGAATCATTTTTCATAGAGAATTATTATGAAATGATATAAACATGTAAAGAAATGCACTGGAAAAAGCTAATATTCTCTGGGTAAAATCCTCTAGCTATATCTTAATTTGAACCAATATTAATTTTACCAAAGACACTGCACTGAGCTGGAACTGGAGTAACTCTAAGAATCTGTATCATGGAGCCACTGCACTCCAGCAGGAGACAGAGTGAGACTCTGTCTCAAAAAAAAAAAAAAAAAAAAAAAAAATCTGTTTCATGAATGAATAAATAGTGTGAATGTCAGTTATATTATCTTAGTACACAGATAATGGTAAACAGAAATACTAGAAAAATATTTCACCAGCATTTTATTTATTTTCATTTTTCCTTGAATTCATCATTCCAATCTTGTTAATTCACAAAGTACGCTGCATTTCAAATAGAGGCAATGATAGAGCTTCCTCTTTATGCCCCAATAGAAGTCTTAGAATTTGTTGATGATACCCTTTTTTAAGTATCACCACATACTGAAACAATGTTGAAGTTCTTCAATCTTTTGCAACCTAAAATGTTCTTTGAAAAATGGAAGTGCAGCCTAACTCAAAGCAATGTTGTGCAAATGACTGGGTTAGTGGACAAGTTTCTGTTGAAATGAAGCTCCTCAGGGATACTGGGTGTCAGATAATATTGTGAAAATAATTTGTGAAATAACCTCCTTCTGGTCTAAAAAAAGTTTAGTTACCAAAGTTCTGAATATAATAATACATAATCTTTTAAACCTCCATTTTCTACTTTAAAATGGAGATTACAATTCCTATTTCAAAAATTTTTTAAAAGCTTAATATCTTGTATTTGAAACAGCTTGCATAGTGCTTGGTATGTAATCAGTGCAAATAAATGTTCACTATGATTGTCTGGACACTAATGCTACCATTGTGGAACTCATAAGTCATTTAACTTACCTGATTCTCAGTCTTTTCATCAGAAAAATAGAAAATTTGCTGTACCAAACCCATAGGATTGTTAATGAGACACAGGTATAATTGTATCTCACAGTGTGCCAATCTATTATCCACCCACTCACTGCTAGACTGATTTTCTAAAACTACAAATCTGATCTTACCATACTCCTGTTCTCAATTCTTTAAAAAATTTTTTTAAATTTATTTTTATTTAATAAAGGTGGGGTCTTGCTATGTTGCCCAAGCCAGGCTCTAACTCCTGGGCTCAAGTGATTCTCCTGCCTTGGCCTCCCAAAGTGTTGGGATTACAGGTGTGAGCCACCATGCCTGGCCCTGTTTTAAATTCTTGATGGCTTCCTACTGACCATAAGGTGGTCTAAACTCTGGCATGGCTACTCAGCTTATCATACTTGGTCTTGGCCTTCCTTTCTGGCCGCATCCCCCACCATTCTTCCATATGAACTATACGCTCTGGATGTACAATACTTGCAGTTCCCAGATATCCTAAGCTCTTTTCTGTCTGCATATATTTACATATGCTGCTACTTCTGTCTGGAATGCCTTGCTACCCTATCTTTTTTGAATTTGTCCTTAAACTGTTATTACTAAAGTTCAAGTAACAGTTCAAGAGAAGCTGCCACCTCTCTCAGCGAGGTCACTGACTTTCCCTCATTGTTCACACATGGTAGAGTTGAAGCCTCCCTCATCTGTCAAAGCACTTTATATAAACCTCTCTAATTTCACTAATGATTCTGAACTGTAGTAGTCTCTTTGCTTATTTGCTCCCCCAGTTGGCGGAAGACTCTGCAGGAGAAATCTGTTTATCTTTGTAATCCCAGGGTTCAGCATAACATCTGGTATATAAAAACTCAACAATAACTTAATAATGAGTGAAAGTACTGGTAAACTAAAAAGTACCATATGAAATAAGATAAAACATTGTAGCATTATAAAAGTTTAAATTATTGACAATAGGATAAATTTGACTTACCATGTATGAAGCACTGTGCTAGGTACTTTACACACACAAACATATTTAATCCTCAACATGATCCTACAGAAACATTATTATGTCCATTTTCAAATGAGGAAACTGGCTCAGTGAAGTTAGGTACCTTGCCTAAATCACCTAATTCATAAGCTTGGGAACTTGGACTACAATTTAGGTCTGCTGAACTAGAGAATTTTGTGTTCTGAAACACTTAGCAGTAGATCTCATGTTCTTTCCTTCTTAGCTGATATGGGACAGACATTCTGAAAGTAGTATGATCATAGGAAAAGGAGGAGGCTCACTGTAAAGAAAGAAGGGGAAAAAGGAGGTGGGGAAGCACTAACAAATTCTTCCATTACATGCCATGTACAAGTGCAAAGGCCCAAGAGAAAATCTTACAGAAAAAGAGTAAAAAGTTCATATTACCTTTTAGTCATCTCTTCTATAGGATAAATGCTCAATTCATTTTACCTCTCTTTATATGAGCTATTTTTCCGATTAAATTAGCTTTTTATTCCAATCCTGACTTTTTAGAAGTATGACAAAACTGGATAGAAAGAATACACAAAGTAAAATACTGCCAAGCTATCAATTCCTAGTCTTGTAAAGTCACATCACTTTTCATACGACCCAGTAACAGACTGGCTTTGTCCATGACAGCACTGCATTCCTGATTTGCATTCAGTACGTGGGTATTGCTCCAGGTCATTTTCTCCTATATTTATTCCTAGTTGCTCTTCAAGCTCTATTTTTATTGTTTGGGTTTTCCCTCAAGTGAACCTGTTTATACTTGCCCCACTTTTTTTTTCTCCTCCTCATGATCATTATATGGATTTTATTTCCCAGAGAATTAGTAGTTTATATAATTTAAATTCATTGGAATTTATCTCTGCCATCCTAAACAATTTCGTATGTTATATTCACAACCCTTGATAAATTCCAACCTTAACTTTTGTATGTAAGTTTCAATTTGATTTACACACCTAGGATAAAAATGTGTCATTAATAATTTACCAAATTTTTGTAGAAAATTTTCATAGGAATTAACAGCAAGATTGAAGTAAACATTGATTCTTTCAATCTCTTCTCTCTCCTTTATCTCATAGTCACTCTAATTTTGGAGAAAATGAAGCTGATATGGGAGAAAAATAGGGAATTTAGACAGGAACGTATGCTCTTTTAGGTCAGAGGATACTCTTACAGCTGTCTTGGCAATGTTGCTAACTGCTATCGCTTTTTAAGATTTTCCTTAAATAAATACTCTGGTGCATTTGATTTTTATTTTATAAGAATGACAATAAGTGGAAAATTCAATGCATTATTTCCCAATGAGAAAGCTCATTTTTCTTGTAGTAAGCAATACATGAAATAGTTTTGTTGCTTAGATACAGAATCAGAACTTTAAAGTTTATTTACATGTAGTCATATATGCGTTCTTAAACTTTATTAAGAAAAAGTTATGTGCTTCTTTACAACTATGTCCTATTTTAAAGACATGTATACCCCAAGTTCTACTGTTGAAAGTTTTTTCAATAATGGTTTTGAAAGGAAAAAAGTTAACTAAATAAGTCTTTAAGATTGTTTTCTTCATCCACCTATCAGCTGCATAATGACATTGTGTGATACAAACCCATACATCTATTAACACCTTAATTCTATCACTTTCTGTGTAGCTAACTACGAGAAGTCATTTAACCTGCATGAGCACATTTCCTCATTTGAAAGTGGGAATAATAATATCTGCCTTGCATGGCTGCTCTGAGGAGGATTTTAGGTAAAGCATATAAAGTACCTAGCACACATTGCTGAAAATAAGAGGAATGAAACATGTGGTAGTTCTTATTATCATTAAAGGCTTTTTTATTACCAGGCTATAAACTCTCTAGAAATTAATACTATGTTATTCTTTCTATAACAAAATCAAGGTTTTCAAATGTCTTGTACATCTTAAACATGATAAAGGATAAAATACTTTGACTGCAAATGTGTTCAAATGCAGGTGAGATTAGAAAGCAAACAAAAATACACAGGCCAAGAATGTCTTCTTGAAAAGATAAAATCTAAGAGTGAACTGATACAATTAAAACTTGTGCTTGTTAAAAATATATTACCTGTGGAATCCAGCCCATAAAACAAGGCAGCACTGATGACACGCTAGGAGAATCAAGCTGATTTTCAGAAAGTTGATTTCCATCAAAACTACATCCTTCTAGTAACAAGCCACTGATCTGCCATGGAAACAAATAAGTCATGAAAATATGCATTAAGGTCTCAAATGTCAGAGGTTACTGTATCCTAAGAGCAATGCTTTCCATTGTGTTCACCAATTCCAAATATAGGAAAACAAAGATTATGGTACTTTGAGAATAAAATCAGTAAGGCCTGGACTAGTGTTCACTGTCAACTTCTTTGAGACTGATTTCTCATTTTTAGCAAATACATTTTTAAAATTACTTATAAATCTCATCTGTTATACAACTGCAGGTGTCTTGACATTAGTGTAATAGAATTACAGTGGCAAAAGCCAAAAAGTTATTCTTTCTCCATGAGGGAAGGGAGAAAAGCATAATTAGAGAACAAACATTGTATTCCCAACCTGGAATTCTGACACCTTTTAAGGAACAGAATAAAGTCCAGAAAGTGTAATGAAAAAAACTGACATGCAATATGAATATGAAAGAAGAATTAAAGAGAAGAAAGAATTCATGTCTTTAAGGTAACCTTGGTGTAAATATAAGAAATCCTGAAAATGAAAACACGGTTCTTTTGGTATTATTAGCTTCATATTTCTTCTTTGAAACTCTTCATTCTTTTAGTTTCTGCAGTTAATCTAGCCTGACTATCTAAAGGTAACAAATGTAGAGTCAGTATTTGGCATTTATAGCTCTTCTGGCACTTTGCCTTAAGAGCCACGTCTATATTATCATAATTTGAACTTGGTACAAAATATAAACAAACTTAAAATATACAGTGCCGGCCGGGCGTGGTGGCTCACGCCTGTAATCCCAGCACTTTGGGAGGCTAAGGCAGGCGGATCACAAGGTCAGGAAATCAAGACCATCCTGGCTAACATGGTGAAACCCCGTCTGTACTAAAAATACAAAAAATTAGCTGGGCATGGTGGCGGGCACCGATAGTCCCAGCTACTCTGGAGGCTGAGGCAGGAGAATGGCGTGAACCCGGGAGGCGGAGCTTGCAGTGAGCCGAGATTGCGCCACTGCACTCCAGCCTGGGTGACAGCGAGACTCCGTCTCAAAAAAAAAAAGTGCCTTCAAATTTTAACATACTAAATGAAACAACCATAGAATTTTGAATGAAGGGAACACTAAATTGGAAGAGTTAAGACAATTTTCAGCAACATACAGTCAGGGAATGGTTTAGGTGCTAGGAGAGAATCCCTTAACGAATAGTTTTGAATGATTTCATTACTTGAATTTTACAGTAAGGTTGCTATTGCAAGGAAACGATAAGTAACTTTATTGTTAGTAAAAGAGCTGGGATGATAATATAATTATTTAATACTTAAATACTCTTTCTACTATACCACTAATGTGATATACAGGTCACTTGAAGAGTTTCAAAAATATTCTGGCCTGAATTTAGTTTTGTCTGTATCTATAAACAATAAATAGTATTGTTTTTCATGTTTTCCAATCTCTGCGTAAAGGGTAACATGCAACCTACTCTTTTCCTTCATTATTGGTTTTAAGGTGCATCCATTTTGTTCTTTCATTTCCAACAGCTGCACAACATTTCATTTTGTTAATATACAACAATTTATCCATTTTTCTGCTGGTGAATATTTCCAACTGTTTACCATTATTACACTTGATCTTAACCAAAAGGCCGAGAAGCGATTTGTTTACCATTATTAAAAAAACACCGCAGTAACCATGCTGTGTACTTCCTTATACACATTTGCATGAATTTCTCTAGATAGATTAAATTACTAGGTTGAAGATTGTGGTCAATCTCAATTTTACCTAATATTGGCAAATTATTCCCCAAAGTAACTCTATCACTCTATACTCTTACTTGTCACATATAAGAATTTACATTATGCTACAATCTTGCCAATACTTGGTCTGTTGGGACTTAAAAATTCTGCCAATCTGATAAGCATGAAATGGAATCAAATTTTGGTCTTAATTTCATTTCCTAGTTACTAGTAAGAACAAGTACTTTTCCTTATGTTTATTAGCCATGCAGGTTTCCTCTTCATGTAAGTTGCCTATGAAAATCTTTTGCCCACCTCCACCTTTTCCTTAGTATGGACATTTTCTTTAAAAGACTGATCTATAAACATTCTTTATCTGTTTTGAGTACTAATCCTTTGTCAGTTATACAAGATACTAATATCTTTTCCTAGTCTGTGGCCTGTGTTTTCACTTTCTATGGTATCTTTAATTTCAGGGTAGCAAATTTATCAGCTTTTTCCTTTAAGACTTTTACTTCTTTTGTGTCTAAAGAAATCCTGAGTAGATACTTTCCTGTATGTTGTTTCTAAAAGTCTTCTCTTTCAAACAGTTTTATTTCTGTAACTTTTTAAACCTTCAGAGTCAATTTTTATTTGTAATATAAAGTATGGATCAAATTTTATCATTTTCTAAATGAGTGAGCAATTGTTTCAGAATTATTTATCAAATAGTCCTTCCAAGCCCCTAATTTGTAACCAACCCCACTTTTGACGTGTCAAGTTTCCATACTGGCATAAGTTTGTTTCTGGACTTTCTTTTGTGTTACATTAGTCTGTCTTACCCTAAACCAGCACCATACTGTCTCAACTGCCATTGCTTAATAATGATAATAATAATGTGACACAGTGCAAAATATGGTCAAACATTCTTCTCCTCCTAATCTGCACCCCTTTGCCAAGTAAGCTTGGCTGCTGCTTCCAGCAGGACGTGGAGTTTCTTTTCTACCCCTTGAACTTGGGTTGCCCTTTTAAATTGCTTTGACCAATAGAATGTGGTAGAAGGACTTTAAGCAACTTCTGAAACTAGGCTTTAAAAGGCTCTGCCTTCTAGAAATGCTGCACTGAAATCACCATGTAAGGAAGCTCTCCTAGTCTACTAGAGTATGAGAGGGCATGTGGAGGACTGAGGTACCTCAGTATGAGGTACCTACAGTACCAGAGGGCATATGAAGGACTAAGCTAGCACCAGTTGCCATATATATGAATGAGACCAGCATGGACCTTCCCTTCTAACTGATCTAGCCGAATGCAGATGCTGAGTGGGTCTGAGTAAATCAGCAAAGGATCTACTAGGCAACCCACAGAATTGTGAGAAAATAATAAATTGGTATTCTAAGCCACTAAGTTTTGAGCTAGTTTGAGCAAATGCTAACTCAAACTCATGTGCCACAGATTAAAAAAAAACAAAACACACTTTGGGATATTGGTTGAAATTGCATTAAATTTTAAAATTTGATTTTGGAAAGTCTGACATTTTAAAGTATTTACTCTTGTGATATGTAAAGAGGACATTTTCACCATTAAGTTCTTCTTTTGTGTATTTTTCCACTTCTCAAATTATCTGCGTGATCATGACTTAAATGTACATCTTTAAGTAACATTTAACTGGATTTTATTTTTTCCCCAGTCTGATAATCTCTTTCTTAATTGGTAGGATTAATATGTTTACAATAGTCATATATTTGGTATTATTCCTATTTTATATTTTTTTCTCTTTACCTTTTTTGCTTACTTTTTCTCCTTTTCTGCTATGGATTGTATATCTATTTTAGTGTTTTACCATCTACTTTTAAATACATAATTAAGTGTACTTTCTACTAAATTCTTAAAGTATTCAGTACTGAACATAGTATGAATTTTAACACATTATCTCTAATTGAATTATTGCTGTTTAGATTTTCAGCTTAAGCATAACATATTTTACAGTCAATATTTAAGTTACTTAAATTTAAGTTAAATTACACACTAAAATTATTTTGTTAATTTGGGGTTCACTATTGTTTTAGGTGTTCATTACTTTCTCTCTGGCTTTATTTTTTGCAGAAGTACATGTTTCAATATTGCTTTTATTGAGCTGTATGTGAGTGGTGAATTCTTGTGGTCTTTGGGTTCCTAAAGTCTTTTCATTGCTTTCATTATTGAATATTTTAGATGGCAATAAAGTTTGAGTTTAACAATTATTTTTCCTCATCAATTTGAATATATTATTTTACAGTCTTCTGACATCTAGTGTTGTGAATGGGAAGTCCGCTGTCAACATGGTGATTATTTTGGTAGAAAATCTGATGTTTTATCTGGTAACTTTGAAGATTGTACTCTTTAATCTGGATATTGACTAGCTTTGCTACAGTGTGATTAGGTGTGAACCTGACTTTACTTTTGTTTATTATTTTTGGTACTTTGCAGATGCTTTTCATCCAAGAACTCATCATTCTCCAATTCTGGAAAATTCCTGAATTAGTTTTTCAAATTTCACTTCTCTGTCATTCTGTTTTATACTTCTAGAAATCCTTTTAGAAATAGGATGGAGTATCTGAAACTATTCTCTTTGTCTCATAACATAACCAATTTACATTTTTCATTTCTGACATTACTTTGAACTATAACTATATTATCTTTCCCTGTTTCTCCTCCAGAAGTTCTTGTTATTTTGTACTGGAAGTTACTCCTTCATGTATCTGTTCAAGGAAACTAAAATAGTTAACTTTTTTGTCAGATTTTTCTATAAAATTAACAACAAACTAATTGACTAGCTGTTTCATCTGGTGATTTTGTTAGTTTTCTTTTTTGGATTAGATTTTTTTTCCCATTTACTTTGGATTTTGGATTCTAGGTTCATCTTGAGCAGTATTTTCCCTCCACAGACCTCTGTACTGTCCCTTCCATATCTACATACATACAATATTTATAATGCCAGTTTGGGGGTTCTGTTCTGGCGATGTTGGGATACTGCAGATCTCGTGGATAGGTAGTGAGATTTAGCATCTAAGGAGTCAGGCTATTTCTTTGTCTTTCAGCTTTCTTAAGCCTACAGATTTCTATAATGCCATAAACTCAATCAGTGATTCTGCAACAGCTTTATTTTGTTTGTTTGGTTATTTGAGGCAGGATCTCACTCCCATTGCCCAGGCTGGAATACAGTGGCATGATCATGGCTCACCGCAGCCTTGATCTCCTGGGCTCAGGTGATTCTCCCACCTCAGCCTCTTGAGTAGCTGGGATGACAGGCATGCACCACTAGGCCTGGCTAATTTTTTGTATTTGTAGTAGAAACAGGGTTCTTCCATGTTGCTCAGGCTGGTCTTAAACACCTGGGCTCAAGCGATCCGCTTGCCTCGGCCTCCCAAAATGCTGGGATTACAGGCATGAGCCACTGCTCCAGGCCTGCAACAGCTTTATTCAGTCTCCTTTTGTTGGGGAGATGGAGAGCCTAACCTCAGAACTGGATTCGACAAGGAACAAGCCTGGTTATAGTCCTATGCAACATTTAGCACTGCTAATTCCTTTTACTCTAAAAAAGCCATGCTCCATTGCTTCCTAATTCTGGACTTATAGCTCAATCTATCTGTATTTCCGGCCCTACTTCTAATTTTATTTTCTGTCCTGTTTCTGACACAATGTAATACTTATCTTGTATTTCAAGCCAGCTAAGGTTTGTGATTTCCTTTTTTTATATTTGACCCCACCCTGTAACAAACAGTGGTAATAAATGAAAGGTGGAACCTGATTTAGATATAAAAAGACTTAAGGCACATCACCAAATGCAATGTTAGCATTTCATTTCATTATTTTGACCCTGATTCAAACAAACCATTGGAAAGAGTTCTTTTGGAGACTGGTCAGTATTGTTTTGGACTGAATATTAAATGATTCCAAGGAATTTTAATTTTGATATATGTGATAATACATTATATTTAAGAAAAAACATATTTTTAAAGAAACACATTCAGAACCATAGAGGGGTAAAATAAAATGATGTCTGAAATGTGTTTTAGCAAGAAAAAAGAGAAAAAGGGGGAATGTTTCTAAATCTTAAAACCTTGGAATATGCAGACTCATTTTACTACTCTTCTGTATTTGTTTAAAATGTTTAATAGAAAGTATTTATTAAACATTATTGAAAAAAAAAAAACCTTGAAGACCAAAGAATGTTTACGTTTTCCTAGGGAATTGACTGTTCCATGCAGAGCTACAATATAGTACCCGTATGTGCTCAGCAGCCATATGTGGTTACTGTATATACTATACCACATATGGCTACTGAGCACTTGAAGTGTTGCTAGGGCAATCCTCTCTCAGCCTTGGAGGAAGATGTAACATGGAGGCTGAACAGGAGCTTGATGTATGTATTTTGCAATATCAAGTTTTCAAGTACTATTGAACACATAATAGATCAATAATGGCAGGAATTTTAGAGGGCCATGTTCAGGAACTGAAAATCAATACATAAGCATGTTCTCTCAAGTAGTTCTAGAGGGTTTAAGATATTGATTGGTTTGGAGAACTACAGCCTCACTGTTTAATTCAGTCTATGGTGATAGAGATTTAAAAAAAACTAATAAAATTATAGTGATAGTAAAATTCAAGTATAATTCAAATCCAAAGTTCTCCTATTGAAACAATCCCCTCTGTTGAAAAACATAATTAAAAGGAGCCTAAATGGACAAATGAACTTACTAATTTTGCCAAGTGCTAACAGTGACGGCCTCACAAAGACTTCTTCCCTGATAACATTACTGGAAACTGCAGGTGAGGAAGTTAGAAAATGTGCTTTTATAGCTCACATGAATGGACCAGAGAGAGGAAAAGTTCTGTCGAATTATCTTAAATCTCGTATGTAGAGATGGCTTTTAAAATTAAAGTTGTAAGTATATGTGGAAATACATTACTAACAAAAATGACAATTATTTTCCAGTCATTATACCATGCTTATTTATGTTACTAAATATTTACAAGTGAATATTTTAATTTTTAACAATAAAATATCTTTTAATGAATCCCAAATGAAAAATAAAAGAATTTTGCTTACTGGATATAGAGAATTTTATATGAAAACATACTTGTTTTTCTAACTAAGAAACAAATATTTCCTACCTATATAAATCTTAATCATATATGTAATCTGAATATATATAAAAATATATATTCATTGTATATATAAAAATATATATTCATTGTATATATACAGATTATACATCTATATTCAGAGATCCTCATAATAAACATGTCAATGAAGTTGTTATTGAAATCTCATAACTGTGACAGCCAAGGCTCAAACTGCCCCATTAATTGCTTAAAAATGTCACATAGCTCTTTTTTAGATACTAATATTATAATCTTATTTTACTGTCAGCGCAGCCCACCCCCCGCCTGCCCACTGCCCCAATGTACAAAACAATTATATAAGCTTGGGATTTTCTGGTTCCGCATGACTTTATTCCCATTTTGAAAGAACGGGCAACATACTCTGGGAAATATGAACACAATAAAACTGGTTTCCCTTGCTTATTATACTCCTAAATTAAATAATGATGCTATAATTACATGCATGGTTCACAGCTGCCAGAGACTAAATATACATGTTTTGTGTTCCCTCCCTCTCCTGACAATTGGACAGCAGTGTATGACCCACCAGTAATAGCCAAGGTACTTCTCATGAGCTAGGGGCTAAGGTTAAAATAAAATGTCAAGAAGCTGGGTGTCGTAGTGTGTGCCTGTAATCCCAGCTACTCAAGAAGCTGAGGCAGGAGGATTGCTTGAGCCCAGGAGTTCAAATTCACCCTGGGCCACATAGCAAAACCCCATCTCAACAAAACAAAACGACAAAATTAAATGAAAGAAATGAAAGAAAACTTTTCTAACTCCTTCAGCTTTAAGAATTTTTAATTTTTAACAATAAAATATCTAGCTTGTTGGTAATGATCAAATTTCTGGCACACTATACCACTGTAGCCGATGCTAGGAACACCTACTACAGTGCCTCTCCTATTATAGGCCCTCAACCATTCAGAAAGGGTTTGATCGAATGCTTATTATGTAATGGCTATTGTTACTACTCTCATGGGACTTACATTCTACTAGAATAAGACAACAAATATAAATAAATGATATAGTATGTTAGAAAATAGTAGTAATATGAAAACAAATTTTTGAGCAGGAAACGAACTATACGAATGGAATTTCTAAAAAGTTAGTTGTATAAAGTTAACTGCATTAAAGAACTATAGCCAGGCCATATGCAATGGCTCACACCTGTAATCTCGTCCCTTTGGGAGGCCAAGGAAGGTGGATCGCTTGAGACCAGCTTAAAGTTTTTAAGTGGAAAAAAATGTTAAGAGGGCAATTCTGTGTAAAGAAATGGGAAAGAGGAATGGCAAGGAATGACAGTGTAAGAGGGGCTAGTGATACGAAAGAAGGTTGGGGTTGCTGGGGAAAAAGTTTCCATCAAAGACTTTTAAATTATTTTTGTTAATGTTTGAATGATTACCTGTTACTGTAAAAATATTGGATTTTAAAAGGAAAAAGAGCTAAGAAAAACTTGTACTACAAAAGAAATAGAACATCATAAGTGGCTTTTTTTTAAACCGTTAACTAATGTACTCACAAATTATCAACTCCCTGAGGACAAGATTTTTTATATACTATACTTTATACAGATGGAGTATCCCTTATCTGAAATGCTCGGGAACAAAGTGTTTTTGATTTTGCATTTTTTTTGAATTTTGGAATACAGTCATGCATCACTTAATGATGGGAATATATTCTGAGAAATGCATCATTAGGTGACTTCATCACTGTGTGAACATGAGAGTGTACTTACACAAACCTAGATGGTATAGCCTACTACATACCTAGGCTAGATGGTATATCCTATTACTCCTAGGAAACAAATCTGTACAGCATGTAATTGTGCTGAATACTGTAGGCAACTGGAACACATGGTGTTTATATACCTAAACATATCTATGCATAGAAAATATACAGTAAAGAGAGTATAAAAGATAAAAAAAAAATCCTATACCCGTTGAGGGCACTTACCATGAATGGAGTTTGAAAGATTGCAAGTTGCTCTGGGTGAGTCAGTGAACAAGCGGTGAATGATGTGAAGGCCTAGGACACTACTATATATTACTGTAGACTTTATAAACACTGTACACTTAGGCTTCACTAATTTGTTAAAAATAATTTTCTTCAATAATTAACCTTAGCTTACTGTAACTTTATACTTTTAATTTTTTTAACTTTTTGACTTTTATAAATAACACTTAGCTTAAAACATAAACACAAGATGTGTAAAAAATTAAAAGTATAAAGTAAAAAGTGTTTTGAGCAGGAAACTAGAACTACATGAATGGAATTTCTGAAAAGCTAGTTGCATAAAGTTAACTGCATTAAAGAACTATAGTCAGGCCAAGTGCAATAGCTCATGCCTGTAATCCTAGCACTCTGGGAGGCCAAGGCAGAAGGATCACTTGAGCCCAGGCGTTTTAAACATAAACACTTTTTACTTTATATTTTGATTTTTTACACATCTGTACAATGTGTTTGTTTTAAGCTAAGTGTTATTTACAAGAGTCAAAAAGTATAAAAATATTTTTATATCATTTTTAAAGTTTTTTCTTTTTAAAATTTATTTTAATTTTTACTATTTAAACTTTTTTGTTAAAAATGAAGACACAAAGGCACACATTAGCCTAGGCCTACCACAGGGTCAGGATCATTATTGTCAGTCTTCCACCTTCACATCTTACACCATTGGAAGGTCTTTAGGGGCAGTAATAGGCATGAAGCTGTCATCTCCTATGGTTACAATGTCTTCTTCTGGAATACCTCCTGAAGGACCTGCCTGAGGCTTACAGTTAACTTTTTGAAGAATATAATTAGAAGGAGTACACTCTAAAATAATGATAAAAGGTATTATATAGTAAATACATAAAGCATGAACAGTTATCAAGTATTATGTGCTATACATAATTATATGTGCTTTACTTTTATGTAACTGGCAGCACAGATTTGTTTACACTAGCATCACTGCAAACACAGGAGTAATGTGTGCACCAAAATGTTACAATGAACAAAAGACGTCACCGGGCAATATGAATTTTTCAGCTTCATTATAATTTTATGGAACCACTGTAGTATGTGCAACCTGTCATTGACAAACATCGTTATGCAGTGCATGACTATTTGCACATACACAAATGAACTACCTTGGGGATGGGACCCAAGTTTAAACACCAAATTCACTTACGTTTCATGTACATTTTATACATATACTCCGAAGGTAATTTTATATAATATTTTAAAGAATTTCGTGCATGAAACAATGTTTGCACACACTGAACCATCAGAAAGCAAAGGTGTCACTATCTTGGCCATCCATGTGGACCAAAATACGACAATATGTGGTATCATATTGGCAATCAAAAAGGTTCAGATTTGGGGGTGTTTTGGATTTTTGGATTAGGGATGTTTGGATGCTCAACCTGTATGTAGTTTATTGTACTGTAAATATTAGGTTCAATTTTAGAACAGGTAAGGTAAAAGAACTGCATGGTTTGTATAAATTTGTGCTAAAAGTTACACTTTCAAATATTGTATCCCTAAGATTCTTATGTTTGCATAAGAAGAGTCTGTATTTTCTATTACAAGTTGTTTCATGCCAAATCTTATTTTGATTTTTCAAATAGATAATACAATCTAACTCTACTGATCTTACACTATAAAGATATGTCACTTTGAGATCAAAATTTCAGAATCTCTTATATCAGTTGGTGGTAAGGCTGAGATTCCAAGATCTAAAATTAGTCTAGTACCTTAATTTGTAGCTTTGCTTCTTGCAGTCGACCTTTCCATGAGGCTACAAATTTAAGGCTATCCACAGAACGACCCACTGCCCTGCAAAGGTAAAGCATCAAAGTCACAAATCAATAATCCTTAGGAATTAAAATATGAAGAGTAACTGAAGATATAGTCCTATTTACTTAAAATTAAAATATTTACCATGTGTAAATAATAATACCATTAAACTATGCATAATATGTTAGAGTTCACACTAAATTTTCAAAGTTAACTGTCAGTCTCCTCTTTGATGCTATAAGTTCCTGGCCTTTCTTTTTTTCATTTTTAAATCCTGTTTTGACCATTACCCTCAAATGCAGGCACACGATGGGTGTTCAATAAATGTTTATTAGCTGAACGGAAATTTGATGTTTATAATATCCTGAAGCAATGCAAATTGAAATACCCCTGAGAGTTACTAAACAACTAAATTTTGTTGAGGATATTTTTAGTAATTCCCTTTTATTACATTCCAACTTGCTAAAAATTATATACGATATGACAGAACCAAAATTATATATGATATGACAGAATCTGAGTGTGGTAAGAAAAGGAGCTTGATCTTAATCATCAGGTCCTGTTCTCCACCAAGGAGCCTAGTCAGCACTGTCCAGCAGAATTTTCTGCCAAGATAAAAATATTTTCATGCAGTCCAAAATGGTAGCCACAAGCCATGTGGATACTGAGCACTTTAAATATGGTTAGAGTTACTGAAAAACTGAATTTTAAATCTGATTTTTACTTTAATTCATTTACATAGGTCCATGTGACTTCTGGCTACCACAGTGGACAGCACAGGTTTAGATAAAAGACAAAATTGTAAAAGTTACATTTTAGCTTTTTAAATTTGAATAAAACATATCATTAAAAGCAATTTTTTTTAAGCTAAAGGTTAACTGTATGATTTAAAGTATAAGAAAATAACGTAACTGTGTTTCAATAATAAATTTATTTCTTGACAATCAAGGGCAGTGTAATAGGAAGTCAATAGTAAAGCAAAATTAATTACCCTCAGGGACAAATAGGTAAAGTATTTCATTTTAATTACCTTGCAGTTTCCTGGCGAAGAGCATTAAGAAATGTGTCTGGATGGAAAAGTTCTGATAGGTCAAGCGTTTCAGAGAGAAGAGCTTGTTTTTCAGCTTTATCTACCCAGTTCTAGAGGGGGGGAAATATGAACAATATAAATACACACACACTTAAAAGATAAGTCAGTTAAAGACTTAAGTCATTTTCAATAACAAAGTAATTCAGTTTCCAAATGCTCTGAAATGGTATCTAGAAAATATATATATATAACATTTCCATTTTACATTGTAAAGTCTGGCATTGCAATTTGGCACAATATCCATCCATCTTAAATAAGATTCCTTGCACAACTGTTTGTTGGTAAAACTCTGCTCAAAATAAAAAGTCCAAAAGGTGAAAATTAACCTAATGTACAGCATCCCATTTTGGGCCAGCACTTCTAGTGTGCTGACGAAATACTGAACATCCAGGCCTAACTAAAAAGTTCTCTTGGCAATGTAAACCGAATAAGGGTTCCAGTTCCAGATTTGATGGTGAATTTGCCATCTTACAACAGTGGAGGGCAATGTCCAAGAAGAAATAATTTTGTGTTAAAAGGTGTTTTTAAATAATCAACTCATACTCCATTTGGAGAAATACATATCAATATAAAGTATATTTCATAAGCATTTTTTAAAAATTGCCATTTGGAACAGATAACAAAAACAAGAGAAAGTCTGTGTAACACTTACTACATGCTTTCCATGTATTAACCAAATTTACACTTACAATGACCCTGCAAGTTATTATTAGTATCCCTACTTTACAAATGAGGAAGTGGAGGCCGAGTGAGGTTAAGGGTCTTGCCCAAGGTCAAATAAGTTGCTGGAACCAGGAAGCAAACTCAGGTAGTTTTAAGTGACTTGTTTCTCTGTAATATTTCCTGCAGGTGATAATATCCTTTAAGAGATAGACTGATTCAGAAATCATCAGTAAGCTATTAGTTCAGCTGGTGCACAGAGATGGTACTATAGTAATGTCAGCGATTAAAAACGTACAGAATCCTCACTTACTCAGTAATTCATTTTGCATGATTTATAAACAGCCTAGAAAAATATGTGTTCATTTAATTTATTACTGTCATAGAAAGGATGTGTTTCATGTACTGTAACACCCTATTATTTACCCAAGCATTTACATCTCTTAGCCAGGTCTAGAATAGAAGAAATTAAAACCTCTAAAGCTGTGTTTGCATTAACATCTTAATGCATTTGAATAGTACTCAGAAATGCTCCTATGTTCCTCTACCAATGAATAATATGTTTTGTATAAACAGAAAAGACTTTTAAAAGATCTTCTTAGCGAAGCATAATTATTTCTCTTGGCTATAACCTTTACAGTGATAGCACTTCATAAAGTATCTATTTTCAATTAAATAATATTATACATAGCATATTTATTCCCTATCAAATAATTTTTATTAAATTATCTGCTAATTTCTTTTGCTAGCTAAACAATCAACAAATTGTACTTAACTGTATCTTTATTATAGTTAATATTTATTCCTGTTATTTTATAAGTTATTTTAAAACAGTCATTTAATAAGTATTTCCAACTATACTACTATTTCATTAATGCTGTAAAATTAATTTTGAATTCAAATATCCTGAAGAGTCATTGCCAGTAATGAATGTATATATATATATGTTCAAACTAACATGGCTGATAATCAGATTTTCACTTGTTTGAATAATATAATTAGTCAAGAAGGGAAAGCTCTTTTAGTAAAAATGTTATTAATCCAAGGAAAAAATAACTTGTTAATCTATTAAGCTTAAAGGTAGACTAATGCAAATGTGTTAATGAGATAAAGTTTAAATAACAAAGATTATTTTAGCATGCATATCTTTGAACAGCAAACTTCACAGTGCAGAAACGATAAGCACGAAAATAGGTAAGTAGCATTATCTTTAATAACCAGAAATATGCACACATAAATTGGGCTTTGAACAAAGTCGTAGGCATACTAACTGGCAAATATTTTTCATAAATGTTCTTTACTTCACTCTAAGTTATGGGCTATGCCCCTTTTAAAGGATTAGGTTTGAGATTAAACATAAAACCTCTAGTCCCTTCTATGACTATGAGACTATATACCCATAATTCTTCAAATAGCATATAACGGATATAACATGGAAATAAGTGAATAAACAGCTAATAGAATTGAACAGCTAAATGGGCTAGGCAATTTCTCAAATATTATACACGCACAAACACTTAGAATCACAGGCAGTAAAACTTCTAAACTGGAATGAATGATAAAGATTATCTAGTTTACCTCCATTATTAGAACATAAATGATTTTCAAAGGTGATACGATACTGCAATATTTTATTTTAAAAATGTTGATTATGTAGTAGGATTTACGAATTCAAATTACATTCATTTACTCAGAAGCATTCACTGAATGCGAACAGCTTATTTAGTTAGAGGAGATGAGACAGACAAAAATAACTGAAAAATGATAGTAAGTGGAAAACTATGTAAGAAATAAATAGTATGTCATAAGAGTTCCACTCCTTTATGGACCAAAATATACAGAATTTTGAAGATAAAAGGCTATCCTAGAATATTATTTTATCAGTAAATTGTAATACAAGCAGGAATCATTTTTACATAGGTGAGAGTTCAGAAAACATACATGTTTGTATCTTTTCCAAAAAAAAAAGTTTTCCATATCTTTTACATATTAATTAACACTAATATTTTTAGGGATATAGAAGTCAGAGGCTAATCCTATTGGCTATAAGCAATGAAATCAGTTAAATATAGAATTAAATCTATATAATTATTGTGACAAAATTAAATGTGCATGAAAACAACTTTATGAAAATCCCAAAGGGCCAAAAGCATGAGATCAAAGAAAAAAAAATTAAGTGATTCAAATGTATCAGTGATATCCTATGGAGGAAACATTCCTTTAAAGTTTTTGCACACATTTATGAAATGTGTATCCACACACCAGGAAGAAACTGAGTCTCTGATCATAATCAAGTAAAACTGTTAGAATTTAACCTATTATAAGGTCACTGAGGAATAAAAACATTATTCACTCAATTATGCTGGGGAAAAAGTACTGTTTGGAAAAAAATTCAATCTTCGATTCACATTCTAACCTAAAACTGTGCTACTTACCATTCAGAGTAAAATTTTATTCCATAAATTAATGGAGGAAAAAAAATTCACATGAGGGAAAAAAAGGGGTGAGATTATACATCTTATTACAGAATGGTGGACTTTCATTAAAAAGACAAAAGAAATATAGGTCATATTATACAAGATTTTATATATATATATATATATATATATATATATATATATACCATTAAAACTAAATTGGAAAAACACATTTACCACAAATATGAAAATGAGTTAATAACATTAACAAAATGGCAAATTGTTTACATAATTATAGAAACAAGATATCATCTTCAATAGTTATGTAAAACTGAGATAGGTTTTTAGCCCAACAGAATAGCAGGGGAAATGATAATGATTAAATGTTGCTAAGGGTTGCAACACGGACAAAATTTTGTTAGGAATATATACTGGTACACTGTGATAAAACAATGTGATAAAATGTGTCAAAGCTTTAAAAATATACAAGCCTTGGCCAGGCACCCTGGCTCATGCCTGTAATCCCAGCACTTTGGGAAGCTGAGGTTTGGGGACCGTGAGGTCAAGAGATCGAGACCATCCTGGCCAATATGGCAAAACCCCATCTCTACTAAAAATACAAAAATTAGCCAGGCGTAGTGGCACGCGCCTGTAGTCCCAGCTACTTGGGAGACTGAGGCAGGAGAATCGCTTGAACCTGGGAGGCAGAGGTTGCAGTGAGCCAAGATTGTGCCACTGCACTCCAGCCTGGTGATAGAGCAAGACTCCATCTCAAAAAAAAAAAAAAGCCCCTTTACTCAGTAATTCATTTCTTAGAATACAAATTAAGGGAATAGTCAAGACATTATTATACATGGCTTGCTCATTCAAAATTATAATAAATTAGAAGCATAATTAGAAATTAGCTGATTAAATTATGGCATATCACTACACTTCTGCTATTCTGTTGGGCTAAAAACCTATCTCTACATATCACTATAAAATTACACAGCCAATAAAAACGGGTATTGGAAAAATATTTAATATCATTGGAAAATGTTTAGGAAATTAGCTGATTAAATTATGGCATATCACTACAAAATTACACAGCCAGTAACTGGTATTGGAAAAATATTTAATATCATTGGAAACTGTTTAGGACCTAATGTATTTATCAGAATGCAAAAATGTATACACGATATGAACCTAATTATATAAAAACATTATTTAAATACATAGAAAAATATGGGAAAAATATCAAAATATTCCAGTGGGTCTGTCTAGCCTGTAGCCTATTAATGAATATCTTCATTCACATGTAATTGCAATTCTGTAATGTAAAAGACAATGCATTTATAAACTGATGCCATTTTACTTTGTTTTAATGCACTAGTGTTCCTTGGCAAAAGTGTTTAATGCAAATAATTTAAGCGATCATTCTTCTCAATGTGCCATGTCCACATTTTAATGTATTGTGTTTTAATTTTTATTCAGTTAAATTAATTTCCAACTTTATTTTTGATATCTTCTTTGACCCATGGGTTATTTACAAGTATGTTTTTCATTTCCAAATTTTAGGATTTTCATTAAATCTTTGTTATGGGTTTCTAACTTAATTCCATTGTAGTGAGAAAGCAAACTTTGTGTGGTTTGAATTCTGTTAGATTTATTTAAACTAGCTTTATGGCACAGAATGTGATCTGCCACTGTAAACATCCTGTGTGCACTTGAAAAGAATGCGCATTCTGCTTTTGTTAATGTTCGATAAATATTAATTTAGCTAATAGTGTTACTCAAGTCTTTTATATCTTTACTGATCTGCTATCTATCCTTTCAGTTATTGAGAGGCGTATGTTGAAATCTCCAACTTTAATTCTGGATTTATCTATTTCTCTTTGCAGTTCTCAGTTTTTTGCTTCATTTATTTTCAAACTCTGTTATTAGGTGTGTAAAAGTTTGGTTTTGTTATGTTCTTTTGATGACTTGATCTCTTTATCATTATAAAATAATCTTTGTTATCTCTGGTTAGTAACTTTGCTGGGACACCTATTTTGCTCAATATTTAATATAGCTACACCAGCTTTCTTTTGGCTAGTGTTAGCATGATACATCTTTTTCTATCATTTTCCTTTTAAATTATTTGTGTATTTATATTTAAAGTGCAATGCCATGATGCCTTATAGCCATCATAGTTGGGTCTTGTTTTATCCAATCTGACAAGTTTTGCCTTTTAATTGGTGACTTTAAAATAGCTATCAATTTGTAAAAATGCTACCTAATTATGTATTAGGTAGAAGAAAATTAGCTTATAAATTGCCATATTTTGTAGGTAAACATTTCAATGTTTTAGGCTGAGCAAAATGGAATTCAATGAGTAAAATTATGGCTCTAACATGCTTTCAGTAAGATCATTATTTTTTAATTAAACAATATTCTAATTAAGAACAATGACAATGAATAATTTCTAAACTTAATAATTACCACATGTATAGAGAAGATTTGATTAATATAAAGTTCACTGTGTGACTTGGTATGAATAACACTCCTGGCTTATTGATTACGTGGTTGAGTGTAAAACAATTCTTAACCTCATTCTTTACACAATGGATCAATTTGAAAACTAGATGGCATTTCTGAGCTTCCATGAATAGTTAAATACAATTAATACATGTGTTAAAAATAATTTGAGGAAGATATTTTGAAGATCCAAAGGCAAGCACAAACATAAATCCTAACTGTTGCCCTTCCTTCCTGCATGTAGTCTAGTCTTCAAAAGTTGCCCAGAGTTACCCCATCTCACTCACAGAAGTCAGTGTCCTTTTGATAGCAGACAAGGCCTGCATTGTCTGCTCCTGCCTGAATTCTAAACCCATTGCCCCTTACTACCTAACTTCTGACTTCTCTGGACACCTTTTTCTGTCTTGTTTCCTTCAGGTACATTTGCCGCCCTTTCTCAAAAAACCCTTTTTGCCTCAGGCCATGGCACTTGCTGTTCCCTCTGCCTGAAACTCTCTTCTACCAGACATTTACCCGCATAGGCTACTCCCTTACCTCCTTTAGGTCTCTGTTCACATGCCACCATATCAGAAACATCTTTCCTATTTCTACCAGTTTTAACACAACAAATTTTTATATATTTTACCTTTATATCTACAGTTCTACATGCTACTAGTGGGAATTAAGAAACAAAGGAAAAAAAAGAATCTTTGATCAATTTAAATCAATACCTATAGTTTTACACCTGGAATTTGGCTAACATTTTCCTAAAGTAATGACTTCATTGTGTTGCTTTTCTGAGAGTTTTTCAAAGTAAAACTTCTAAGTAACTTAAATTTTCATGTCCCCATGTTGATGTTTTTAAGTAACCTTAACCAAACAACTTTGCAAGAAACAGGTAAGTATTGGCTTTGAAAAGGGCTTTCACATGATAAACTTACAAAGAAATTCTGATGTTTCTGGCATTTCTTATCTCCAGATTTAAAGATATTGCTGAAAGCTGACTATAAGAAATCTCTCTCTGCCCTACCCTCTCCTACTGTGGATTGAGTTCCCTTGCAGGCTGGATAACACTTCTTAACTATTTACATTTCCCCTCCTAAGGCACAGAAATAGTTTGACTTAGGACTTTGTTTTTATGGTATTTTAACCTTTACTTATTCTAAATGTCCCTGAAGATTCTAACCATTTTGTAGAATATAAATGTCAGAATTAGCAGATCTGGAGCCACAGGGAAATGGGATAAGATTTTCCTGTGGAAGAGGTATCTTTTTAGAAACAGTTTTAAGTTAAATAGGAAATCTCTCCACACACTAATTTATACACAGAACATGATGTTGTTAAATAGTACTGTGGAAGAACATACACACACTTGATCACCCACATTCATTCCGGTAAAAAGCACTGTAGATAATGTCGTAAGCTCCTCCCCAACCTCCCTGGATTTGCTTATTATTATCCTTAAACTTAATATTCTAATTTTTCTACAGAAAGTTATTATTTCCTTCCCCCTTTAACCCTTGGCATAGTAAGCATAGAACCTGCATCCAATAAGGGAAAAAATTTCTGAAGAGTTTTCAAATGCTAAAAGGGACCTGCCACTTGTTAATCATCCTTTATAATTATGTCTTAGGTATCTTAAAAGACTAAGCCTTTTTCTTTCAATAGTTATCAGAGAGTTGCAAATAACATAAAAAAAATCCTAGTATTTTGGGTCCTACCTTGTTGGTTATTATTTGGATGTCAACAATATCTGGTAAAAATATTGGACAAAACATTAAAAAACCCCAAAACTCAAATCTTGAATTAACAAAACAGAGAAGAAACAAAAAAACTTTACCCAAATTAATGAGATACCCACAAGAAACAAAACAGTAGTAGTAAACCCAAGTGCTTATAAAATTTAAAGCATGTTACACATTTCCAATGGCTTAAAAAACTTAGTTATAATAAACCTTTCAAAAAGAACACAGTTTAGCCATGCTGTCTAGTGATGGATGCAGATTCTGGGACAAAGTAACTTCTATGAATTTGATGAATGTGGTAATGGGATGATGGATACTTGGAAGGCTTGCTTTTTCCAAGTCTGTAAATTGAAGTCAATGACTCTAACTTTTAAAATTGTAACCACTTTTTGACTGGGTTATGTTAATGGTTTCCCACATTGTGTAGTGTACTGAGAAGTCTCAAGCTGTACAAAGGATTTGAGGAAGATTTTAGGCTCCACAGCTCTATCTCCACTGGGTTGATTTTGCTACCTTGTTTAACTTTAGTAAGTTAATAGACATAGTCTTGTCTAGAAGGAGAATATACCCTACCTTACTGTTAAAAAAAGGAAATCTTACTCTTCCCCATCCTTAATATAGCCACCTATTAGAGTACTAGAGTTTCCATCCATAGATTTGGTATTTTTTAAATTAAACTTATAAACCTGGGTTTCTAGGCTCAATATTTGATATACAAAAGTACTATTTTTCAGTAGAACTTTGTGATATATTTTTATCACCTTGTAGAGAAAATCTCGGGTAATAAAATTTCATTCTTTGTTTTTTAGTTACCATTTCCCCGACTTTTCTAAATAGAGAAATGAGTTGAGTTACATGGGCTAAAAACCCTGATGGTGTTCATGCAGAACCTGAACCACTGTGAGAAACAAGATTATTAAAAATTACTTTTTGGCACAGTATTTAATTTTTAGTGTGGCAAAACAGGAATTTATAATGTCCACCTACTTATAGGTCTCCTCTTATTAATAATTTATAACTGTAACTTGTTTTGTGAATCGTCCAAGCTCCTATTTAAGGCCAATCTTTCCACATGTGCATTGCGCCCTGTTTCCTCTTGCCTTTTTAAGAACTTTACTCCTAAAATCATTTCCTTTTACTTGTGCCATCAACTTAAAAATTTATAGTGAACACAGATATGGTCAAAAAATCCCCTATATTAAAAAATAAAACCAAACCAAAAAAATTCCTTTGGCTCTTCTCCCTATCAGTCTCACTCTATTCATCTGTGTTACTTCATAACACAACTCCCTGAAAAAACTGTCTATATTTGCTGTCTCAACTTCACCCCTTATTCTTTTTTAAACTCATGTGACCAGGCTTTCATTCTTTAGAACTTCACAAAACAGCTCCTCAAGATCACCAATGTCTTCCATGTTGCCAAACATGATTTTTCTCTAATCTCACAGCATTTGACATAGTTGATAATTCTGACCTTTAAAAACACTTTATTCTCTTGGCTTCTTGATCACTACAGCCTCCCAGGCTTTCTTCTATATACCTAACTACTACTTCTTGGTTTTAATGATGGACAACTTTTCCTTTTCTAAACATCTCAATATTGAAGTGCACTAGTGCCAGATACTTGGCCATTCCTATGGTTTTGAACACTATGTTGATATGCTGATAATTGCTAATTTTCTATTTCCAATTCCAGTAGCTTTCTCATCAATTACTTCTCTGACATTTCCACCAAGATGTCTAAAAGACATCTCAACTTATCATGTTCAAATTAGAACTTTTAATTTGCAAGACCACACTCCCCTCCTCCCTAAGCGACAACAACAACAACAAAACTCTGCTCTATTACCATATTATCAGTATCCTTCAACTCACTAAACCACTTAACCAACTGCTTAGGTCAAAACTTTGAAATCAAGGCTGGGCACGGTGGCTCACGCCTGTAATCCCAGCACTTTGGAAGGCCAAGGCGGGCGGATCATGAGATCAGGAGATCGAGACCATCCTGGCTAACATGGTGAAACCCCGTTTCTACTAAAAATACAAAAAATTAGCCGGGCGTGGTGGTGTGCGCCAGTAGTCCCAGCTACTCGGGAGGCTGAGGCAGGAGAATGGCATGAACCCAGGAGGCAGAGCTTGCAGTGAGCTGAGATAGAGCCACTGCACCCCAGCGTGGGTGACAGAGCAAGACTCCGTCTCAAAAAAAAAATAACTTTGAAATCATGTTTGATATCTCTCTCCCATGCCCCATAGCCAAATCCACAAGTTTAATATGAAAATATTACTACTTCTTTAAGAAGCCTCCACCTCCACAGCCACCACCTAGTCCATCATAACCTCACTTGGATTACTGCAATAACCTCTTTTTTTCTGAAGCAAGTCAGTTGTTTACTCACCTTAATATTCAAACCTCTACATAAGTAAAAAGAGATTAAAAAGAATATATAAAGATAATCCCAGAATAAAATCATACTTTAAGATGGGCATAGAAAGAAGCCCCAAATGTCCATAGATAATAGCAAATATAGGTCTATACAAAGATAGTTTCATATACTAAATGCTGAAACATCTGCAGAATGAAAAATAAAAAGTCTTTCAAATATTTATGTGACTGTCCATAATCTTGAAGACAATTTCCTCAACTAGTTTGTTTTTATGAAATCATTAAATTCCATCAAGATATTTGAAAGCAGAAAGTGAATTTTACTGGCATTATTTATTTGAATGTACAAAATGTATTTATTCATTTGGTATTTTAGAAGAGATGCAACTACTTATGCGCTTTTTGAAAGCAATAACCTCTTAACTGGTCAGGCTGCTCCTATTTTTCCTCCCTATAGCTTATTCATATACCAGCAGAATAACCTTTTAATCTTTTGCTCTCAATCTTCTACTAATCTCCCATGTACTCAGACTAAATTTAAATTTCTTACCAAGCCTACACGGACTCATACATAATGGTCCTTGGCCACCCATTCAACCTTATTTCCAGTAAAAGTTTCGTTCCTTGAACAAGCAAAGCACATTCCTGTCTCAGAGATTCTGTACTTATTGATCCTTCTGCCTGGATTTGTTTTTCCCTCGGATATATTTTAAGGTTTGCTCTCTTACTTCATTCAAGTCTCTGTTTAAATATCACCTCCAAAGAGAGGCTTTCCCTGACCATTCATACTAAAGTGTTACCTTCCCCAACCCACTTGTCTCTAGCCCCCTTAATCTACACCATTTTGCTTTACAGCATACTTATATGTATTAGAAATAAAGTTTAATTCATTTTCAATATTTGGCCAGGATCTGTTATTTGCCTTTTACCTTCTGGTAGGCTTAACAAACAGATGCTTACTTTGACACTGTTCTGACATCCCGGAAATATATAATATTAATATTTGTATAAGGACAGATGTTACCACCCTATTTAATAAGTGTAACAATGTTAGTAATGTCAACAAGGCATGACATTTAGATTTATTTAAAAATATTCACTATATGCTACTTGAATGAAAACCCCTTATGTGCTCTATAGGTTGAAATTATCTTAGTCTGAATCATTACTATGTGTTTAGTATAGCAAGAGAAGAATTTAAAGAATAATTATTATAAAAATTGTTAATTTTATGTTAAAGATTTCAGAACTTATGGTTCAAGAAATAGATTGATAATTAATATAAATACTAGACTACAATAGCAAGATAAATATAAAAAGCTGGAAACATTTTAGTCAAGAAATATTAATAAAAATTTAACTAATACAAAAATATATGTGTCAAGACAGTCCTGAAATCCAGATCTTTGTGGAATTATTCAATATACTGAAATTTTCAAAATTATATAACATGTAACAAAATTTAATCGTAAGTTACTTTGTTCTATCTTTTAAGAGGAAGAGTTATGTGGAAATATTTCCCATTTTGTGAAGACCAAATAATAATGGAATAACAATCCGCTATCTCAAAATTTCTCGAGAAAAAGTCAAATATTTTAAAAATATCCAATATAAATCATCTTCAATCCAGACACAAAAATAAAAGAGAAAGGAGAGGAAAAAAAACTAGGTACACATAATATTTATTTTCTCACTTATCAAATTTCAGAACTGTAGACATCAAAAATAATATTTAGGAACAATTTCTTGTTGAGGTTTTGAATCTACGGAGGTTAAAAAAAAAACTTGTCAAAATCACTGATATAGATTACCAATAATTTTCAGGAGATGAAGTAAAAGGAGTTCTGAGGCTTGCTAAGCTATGAATCTTATTTTCAGGATTCTTTCTAGAATATATATTACTAAAAAATATTTTCTTAAATTATTTTTATTGTATACAAAAGTTAGTATTATTGGTAGTATTAAGCCAAATACTCAATAGTCTACTTCAGTATTATGTATAACAGACAAATAGATAAATAATATAATATACAGCCCAAAGTCCTTTTAAAGTGTGATAACATATAAATTAACAATAAAACCAATCAATCACTACTTTCCTTGCTTGTGAAGAGATTTCCAGTTGCAAATAGCTAACAACAAAGTAAAGCTGATAGATAATATAGAATGGAAAATCAGCAAATAAAGCATAATGCAATTATTGACAGTGGAACAAAGGTGGTGAAGGCTATGATTGATTTAGGAATCATGAGTACACAATGTTTTGTTCACAACCTTCCATTGTATCTTCAGAAATAATAAAAAATTTTGATAGGTGGGATTTATTGACAACAGCAGAAAAACTGTCAATCATTTCTTCTTCTTTACCAAAAACAAAAGTATATGGCATGCAAGACATTTAGCAACTCTCTTGTTATATATTAATAATGTATGTTCAAACAAGATTAAGAGAAGCCTTTAAATGGCAAAAAAGCGGCTCATAAATCAAGGAAAGCATTGAAACAATATTTTGCAACTAAGGGTACCAGCATAGGAGATATTACTAACAATCACTGGTTACATGCAGGGAAAAATTGTTTGCTAGCCCTCGCTGATTCTTCAAGAAACCAAATTTGTCATAAGAGTTTATTCTCTGCATGTTTTCTGCTGTAAAGATACTCTTATTCTACTCCAGGAAGCTGCTAAAATTGGTATGCATGTGATGAAAGGTGCAATGCAGATAGAAATTCAGGAAAGATTTTGTTATCTTCAAAGCCAATTATGTTGCTATATTGTCAAATTTCTAGAACCAAGATTTATCTTCTGCAAGCAGTACAAATAGCATGTTTTGTCAGATTGCTTCTATAAAACTGTATATCACTGTAGACCATAGAGTACTGTTTAGTATTCCAAATGTGCAAGATAGTTGGCCATACGAAGGATTTATCAGCTGTTACTGCTGGGAAATTACTGTCCCTGTGCAAAATTTGACTCTTAACATTTTGTAATACTATTGCTATAGTAAAAGCTTTATTTTTCTGAATACAATTTCAGATATGTACCCTAAGTTCATTCTGTGATGGTGATAACCCAACTTAAAGCTTGGCCATATATTAATCTTTAATTTCAAGATTTTGACCAAATTACTTTGATATAATTCTAATATTAACATATTTATTTGTTTGCTATCTCCTTCACTAAAATGTAGTAATTCCTGTTCACAGGAATTTCATGTTTTCTCACTACAGTGTATTTCTTCAACTTAAGAACAGTGGCTGGCATATAATAGAAGCTCAATAAATATTCACCAGATGAATAAACTAATAAATATATACTTATTCACATATATGAATAAAAAACATCCACAGGTTTCTCTTCTGGGTATATATATATACATATATATATATATACAAAAATGGGGATGCTGGAGGTTTTAAAGCCACATATAGACTTTTTCAACTTTGTTTATTTATATAAGTCTTCTATGAATAATTTTACTGAGTACTTGCTGTGTGTGAAACACCATATCAAGGACTAGGAAAGTTACTGAGTTAGGAAAATAATACACTCTTCCAGGAATGCAGAATATGGTAGCAGAACCTTCCAAAATACAGTAAGACACCTCAAAAATGAGTGAAAACCTAACAATGTAATTATAATAAATTGCTTTTTACATTTGAGATCTTAAGAGAAAATAAAACACTTCAAATGTTAAGATTGTGGAAGTATAAAGTTAAACCATAACATTTATGGGTAGATTTAGATAGAAGCCAAAAATCTCTAAATAGGTAATGAAATACTACAAAATATATCTCAGGAAGCTATATCTTGATGATTGGAAAAAAGAGATTCATGCCAATTTGCTTGAGAATAAATAACCTTATATTTGGAGTCATTTATTTATTCAACAAATATTTACTGAAAAGCCTATTTGTACAAGTTACTGCCTACATGCTTGGATGGGGCAGTAAACAGATAAAAATCTCTGCCCTTATGAAGCTTCCTTTTCAGTGGAAGAATACACAGAAACTTTTAAAAATAAATAGGTTATGATATACAGAGTATTAGACTAAGATATAGACCACGGAGAAAAATAAAGATAGAAAAGAGCGTAAGACATATTGGGGGTGGGGTGGGGGTTACAATTTGAAACCAGATGGTCAGGGAAGTCCTCACTGAAAAGGTGACATTTGGAGGGTGGAGCCAAGATGGCCGAATAGGAACAGCTCCGGTCTCCAGCTCCCAGCCCCAGCGACACAGAAGACGGATGATTTCTGCATTTCTGCTTGAGGTACCGGTTTCATCTCACTAGGGAGTGCCTAACAGTGGGTGCAGGACAGTCGGTGAAGCGCACTGTGCACGAGCCGAAGCAGGGCGAGGCATTACCTCACTCAGGAAGCGCAAGGGGTCAGGGAGTTCCCTTTCCTAGTCAAAGAAAGGGGAAACAGACGGCACCTGGAATATCGGGTCAGTCCCACCCCAATACTGCGCTTTTCCAACGGGCCTGGAAAACGGCACACTAGGAGATTGTGTCCCGCACCTGGCTCGGAGGGTCCTGTGCCCACGGAGTCTCGCTGATTGCTAGCACAGCAGTCTGAGATCAAGCTGCAAGGCAGCAGCGAGGCTGGGGGAGGGGCGCCCGCCATTGCCCAGGCTTGCTTAGGTAAACAAAGCAGCCAGGAAGCTCGAACTGGGTGGAGCCCACCACAGCTCAAGGAGGCCTGCCTGCCTCTATAGGCTCCACCTCTGGGGGCAGGGCACAGACAAACAAAAACTCAGCAAGAATCTCCACAGACTTAAAGGTCCCTGTCTGACTGACAGCTTTGAAGAGAGTAGTGGTTCTCCCAGCACGCAGCTGGAGATCTGAGAACGGACAGACTGCCTCCTAAAGTGGGTCCCTCACTCCTGAGCAGCCTAACTGGGAGGCACCCCCCCAGTAGGGACAGACTGACACCTCATTCAACCGGGTACTCCTCTGAGACAAAACTTTCAGACGAACTATCAGACAGCTGAATTTGTGGTCTCACGAAAATCCGCTGTTCTGCAGCCACCGCTGCTGCCACCCAGCCAAACAGGGTCTGGAGTGGACCTCTAGTAAACTCCAACAGACCTGCAGCTGAGGGTCCTGTCTGGTAGAAGGAAAACTAACAAACAGAAAGGACATCCACACCAAAAACCCATCTGTACATCACCATCATCAAAGACCAAAAGTAGATAAAACCACAAAGATGGGGAAAAAACAGAACAAAAAAACTGGAAACTCTAAAAAACAGAGCACCTCTCCTCCTCCAAAGGAACACAGTTCCTCACCAGCAACGGAACAAAGCTGGATGGAGGATGACTTTGATGAGTTGAGAGAAGAAGGCTTCAGACGATCAAACTACTCTGAGCTACGAGAGGAAATTCAAAACAATAGCAAAGAAGTTAAAAACTTTGAAAAAATATTAGAAGAATGGATAACTAGAATAACCAATGGAGAGAAGGGCTTAAAGGAGCTGATGGAGCTGAAAGCCAAGTTTCGAGAACTACGCGAAGATTGCAGAAGCCTCAGTAGCAGATGCGATCAACTGGAAGAAAGGGTATCGCTGATGGAAGATGAAATGAATGAAATGAAGAGAGAAGGGAAGTTTAGAGAAAAAACAATAAAAAGAAATGAACAAAGCCTCCGAGAAATTTGGGATTATGTGAAAAGACCAAACCTACGTCTGATTGGTGTACCTGAAAATGATGGGGAGAATGGAACCAAGTTGGAAAACACTCTGCAAGATATTATCCAGGAGAACTTCCCCAATCTAGCAAGGCAGGCCAGCATTCAGATTCAGGAAATACAGAGAACGCCACAAAGATACTCCTCGAGAAGGGCAACTCCAAGACACATAATTGTCAGATTCACCAAAGTTGAAATGAAGGAAAAAATGTTAAGGGCAGCCAGAGAGAAAGGTCGGGTTACCCACAAAGGGAAGCCCATCAGACTAACAGCTGATCTCTCAGCAGAAACTCTACAAGCCAGAAGAGAGTGGGGGCCGATATTCAACATTCTTAAAGAAAAGAATTTTCAACCCAGAATTTGCTATCCCGCCAAACTAAGCTTCATAAGTGAAGGAGAAATAAAATACTTTACAGACAAGCAAACGCTGAGTGATTTTGTCACCACCAGGCCTGCCCTAAAAGAGCTCCTGAAGGAAGCACTAAACATGGAAAGGAACAACCGGTTCCAGCCACTGCAAAAACATGCCAAATTGTAAAGACCATCGAGGCTAGGAAGAAACAATAGCAACTAACGAGCAAAATAACCAACTAACATCATAATGACAGGATCAGATTCACACATAACAATATTAACGTTAAATGTAAATGGGCTAAATGCTCCAATCAAAAGACACAGACTGGCAAACTGGATAAGGAGTCAGGACCCATCAGTGTGCTGTATTCAGGAAACCCATCTCACGTGCAGAGACACACATAGACTCAAAATAAAGGGATGGAGGAAGATCTATCAAGCAACTGGAAAACAAAAAAAGGCAGGGGTTGCAATCCTAGTCTCTGATAAAATAGACTTTAAACCAACAAAGATCAAAAGAGACAAAGAAGGCCATTACATAATGGTAAAGGGATCAATTCAACAAGAAGAGCTAACTATCCTAAATATATATGCACCCAACACAGGAGCACCCAGATTCATAAAGCAAGTCCTCAGTGACCTACAAAGGGACTTAAACTCCCACACAATAATAATGGGAGATTTTAACACCCCACTGTCAACATTAGACAGATCAATGAGACAGAAAGTTAACAAGGATATCCAGGAATTGAACTCAGCTCTACATAAAGTGGACCTAATAGACATCTACAGAACTCTCCACCCCAAGTCAACAGAATATACATTTTTTTCAGCACCACACCACACCTATTCCAAAATTGACCACATAGTTGGAAGTAAAGCTCTCCTCAGCAAATGTAAAAGAACAGAAATTATAACAAACTGTCTCTCAGACCACAGTGCAATCAAACTAGAACTCAGGATTAAGAAATTCACTCAAAACCGCTCAACTACATGGAAACTGAACAACCTGCTCCTGAATGACTATTGGGTACATAATGAAATGAAGGCAGAAATAAAGATGTTCTTTGAAACCAACGAGAACAAAGATACAACATACCAGAATCTCTGGGACACATTCAAAGCAGTGTGTAGAGGGAAATTTATAGCACTAAATGCCCACAAGAGAAAGCAGGAAAGATCCAAAATTGACACCCTAACATCACAATTAAAAGAACTAGAAAAGCAAGAGCAAACACATTCAAAAGCTAGCAGAAGGCTAGAAATAACTAAAATCAGAGCAGAACTGAAGGAAATAGAGACACAAAAAACCCTTCAAAAAATTAATGAATCCAGGAGCTGGTTTTTTGAAAAGATCAACAAAATTGATGGACCGCTAGCAAGACTAATAAAGAAGAAAAGAGAGAAGAATCAAATAGATGCAATAAAAAACGAAAAAGGGGATATCAC